>NC_136263.1:80933940-81183940 GCF_964187855.1 Myxine glutinosa
CATACCAGAAGTTTGGTAGGATTTCACCAAAGTTTGACGGAGTAGTTCAGTGACAACACAGGACAACAAAGACACTGAGATGATATATATATATATATATATATATATATATATATATATATATATATATAAATATATATATATATATTATATATATATATATTATATATAATATATATATATATATATATAATAATAATAATACATTTATTTTATATAGCGCTTTTCAAGAAGCCCAAGGGCGCTTTGACGGAGTACAAAAAACAAGTGCAAAAAGACAAAAATCAATAGGTAAATAATCAAAGCAAAAGGAAGGAGAAGGAGAAGAGATAGTCAGGGGTTAAATGCTGTGGGTTAAATGTTGAATGCAGTGTTGAACAGGTGGGTCTTGAGTGATGTTTTGAATGTGGTGAGTGGGGAGGAGTCTCTGATGGTGTGAGGTAGTGAGTTCCAGAGGGTGGGAGCAGCGATGGAGAAGGCCCTGTCCCCCCAGGATCTGAATTTGGTCCGCATGGGGGGGGTTCAGGAGATTGGTACCAGCAGAGCGGAGGTTGCGGGTGGGAGTGTGTCTGGAGAGGAGGTCAGTCAGATAGGATGGGGCCAGGTTATGGAGGGCTTTGTAGGTCAAGAGGAGGATTTTGTACTGGATTCTATGGGGGATGGGGAGCCAGTGAAGCTTGTAAAGGACGGGGGTGATGTGGTCACGGGTCTGGGATTGGGTGAGTAGATGGGCAGCGGAGTTCTGAATGTATTGGAGTTTATTGGTGATTATTGAGGGTGAACCAAAGAGGAGGCTGTTGCAGTAGTCCAGACGGGAGGTGATGAAGGCTTGGATGAGGGTTTCTGCAGCCGTGGAGGAGAGGGATGGACGGAGACGGGCGATGTTTTTCAGGTGAAAGAGGCTGTCTTTGTGATCTGTTTAGTGTATTTGTCGAAGGAGAGGGTTTGGTCAAAGATGATGTCAAGATTCCGGATGTGAGGGGAGGTGGATACTGGGAAACCGTCGATGTTGAGGGCAAAGTTATGGGTGGATTTGGTGAGCGTTTTTGGGCCAATGATGATTATTTCAGATTTATCATAGTTAAGTTTGAGGAAGTTGATTTGAAGCCAGGATTTTATTTCAGTGATGCAGTTTGTCAGGATAGAGTGGGTGGCGGTGGAGATGGACTTGGTGGAGATGAAAAGCTGGATGTCATCGGCGAAGCAGTGGAATTGGAGACCATGACGGCAGATTAAGTGACCAAGGGGGGACAGGTACAGGATGAAGAGGAGGGGGCCAAGAACTGAACCTTGGGGGACACCTTGGGGGAGGGGATCAGTGGGGGATTTGCAGTTATTGATGGAGATGAACTGGCGTCTGTCGGAGAGGTATGATTTGATCCAAGAGAGGGCAGTGCCGGTAATGTTAAAGGTTGTTTCAAGTCGTGTGAGGAGGATGGTGTGATTGATGGTGTCAAAGGCAGCGCTGAGGTCGACGAGGATGAGAATGTTGAGGTTGCCAGCGTCAGAGGAGAGGAGAAGGTCGTTGGTGATTTTGAGGAGAGCAGTTTCAGTACCGTGGTTGGAGCGGAATCCGGATTGGAATGTTTCATACAGGTTATTGGCAGAGAGGTGATGTTTGAGTTGAGCGGCTACAGCGCGTTCCAAAACTTTTGACAGAAAGGGTAGGTTGGAGATGGGTCTGAAGTTGTTTAGGGTGTCAGGGTTGAGTCCAGGGTTTTTCAGAATGGGAGTAACAGCAGCAATTTTGAGGGATGGTGGGACGATGCCTGTAGACAGGGAGGAGTTTATTGTTGCAGTGATAAGTGGAGAGAGAGCAGGAAGGGAGGCCTTGACAAAGCTGGAGGGGATGGGGTCAAGAGTGCAGGTGGCAGTTTTCATTGCTATGAGGAGTTCAGAGAGGTCAGTAGGGGAGACTGGGGAGAACTGAGACAGGGGTTGGCAGGATAAGGGGGGGCAGGTGGTTTGAGGGGGAGCAGGTGCGGTGGTGGTTAAGCTGCTGTAGATGTTGTCAATTTTGCTTTGGAAGAATGAAAGGAAGGAGATGCAGTTGTCTACTGTGAATGACTGGGTGGTGGTGTCCAGGGGGCTGAGGAGTTTGTTTATTGTAGAGAAGAGTGCTTTTGGGTTTCCAGAGCCAGAGCGGATAATTGGAGAGTAGTAGGCAGAGCGGGCGCCGGAGAGGGCATCTTTGTAGTGCTGCAGGTGGTCCTTGTAGGCTTGGGAGTGAATTGTGAGACCTGTTTTATTGCGGAGTCTTTCAAGTTGGTGAGCACGAGTTTTCATCAGGCGGAGTTCAGGGGTAAACCAGGGAGCAGAATGGGTGAAAGAAACTGTTTTGGTTTTTATTGGCGCAAGCTGGTCAAGGCAGGAGGAGAGAGTGTGGTTGTAGTAGTCAGTGAGGTCAGAAGGGGTGTGGAGGTCAACGAAGGGAGAAGTGGACATTTTTTCAGAGAGGGTGAATGAGAATGAGGTAGGTGAAAGAGCGTTTAGCTTACGGAAGTTGATAGTGCGATAATGCGTTGGTGCTGGGGTGGGGATGTTGATGGTCATAGTGATGGCTAAGTGGTCAGAGAGGGTGAGGTCGGAGCAAAATTTGCTTTGTCACTTTGCACCATTTGCACGGATGGTGCAAAATTAATCCAGTAGAGCAGACAAGGTCCAGAATGTGCCCACGGTTATGGGTAGGAAAGTTGACATGTTGAGTGAGGTTAAAGCAGGTGAGTAAATCAGTGAAGTCAGTGGTTATTGTGGAGTCAGTGGAGTCCATGTGGATATTGAAATCACCGAGGGGGAGGATTGAGGGGGAGAGGGAACAGAGCTGGGTCAGAAAGTAGGAGAAGTCAGACAGGAATGATGGGTGTGGTTTGGGAGGGCGGTAGACATCTATATGTGTGTGTGTGTGTGTGGGGGGGGGGGGTTCATTGAATTCCCTATGCTGATGGTGACTGCAGCGACACTGTGACCTATTCTCATTGGTGGGGGGGAGGGGAGGCAGGGGGGACGGAAGGGGTGAGGGGGAGGAGGAGGAGAGGGGAGAAGGGGGGAGAAGGGGGAGAGGGGAGGGGGGAGGTGGTGAGGCAGGAGAGGAAGGGGGTTCATATATATATGCTGGTGGGTGAATGTGGCGTTCATCACTTTTCTGAGTTATGTGTGATGCCGATCAGGAAGAAGAAGAAGTCGTACTTCCAACTTCGTACACTCCCGGAATTGTTTGATTTATTTGTGTCCAAATGTGTGGTGATTGTTTTGTATTTATTTATGCGAATGTGTACTTGTGTATAACTGTCATTAATTTTAAAAGGCTTCGGCACTATCGAGCGATAAAAAAAAAACTCCAAAAAAACGAACTTTTTTTTTCAAAAAAAAATTTTTTTGCCTAAAACACTCGCAGGCACTCACTGATGAACCTCTGAAAGTTTGACGAAGACCCGCTCAGCGAACTCTGAGAAAAATGGCGACACACAGACAGGGCCGGCGCTACCATAAGGCCAACTAGGCAGCCGCCTAGGGCGCAGACATCAGAGGGGCGCATTACTGAACCTTAAAGGGTCACAGTTTTATACAAATTATTGTTTTAAGACCGGACACAGTATACCGAGTGCCCTTTAATTCGAAATGATTTGTGTGCCAAAATATTTTCTTTTGTATTTGCGAAAGATAATCAAAGATTGATTATTTAAAATTTTGATTTTGCATATCTAAAACTTATTGCTCAAACCAAAAACAGTTTTGTTTATCTGTAATTTCCATTCACACACTCATAAAAGGACCACTTTCTTTATTTTGCATTGCAAACCACATGTAGTGTCATATTTTTTTTAAGTGAAAGCCCATTTGCCCCAAAGCGTGGGGTAACAGGGCCACTGCCATATTTATGGATATTGCGCCTTTAATATTGGTGCTGTTGGCATCTTACGGTACTTATTCTTGCAAGTTAAAATAAATTTAGCAGTTTAAAGTTTTCTGCTTTTTATTTTTTCTGCAGGACATCTGTTTTTAATAATCGAAGTTGGCATTTTTTTGGGGGGGGGGGGGGGAGGGGATGCAAGTAGCTGGCCTTGCCTAGGGCGCAAAATAGTCTGGCGCCGGCCCGGCACACAGACGGACATCTCTCTTATATAGTAGATTTCTGCTTCGATGCCAGTCCACGGACTTGCTGGTTAATCCGCCGATGTTTCAGGCATGGTGACGCTCGTGAAATAATGCCAGTGTACGATTATCAAGTTTACCTGTAATTGATTTGCCTCGGTAGGAGTTGCTGGCACAGCCGGGCGCACTGCGGATAATGCTTCAAGGCGCAAAAAAAAGGAAGGGAAGAGGAAACCCGCAGTGAATTCGGATCTTAATTACTTTCAAAAATCCTTGATCTTCCGGGAACGATCAACGATTACTTATTCCCGCTTGCTCTGCTTAATCGTACGCGGCTCAATTACCATCAGACGTGGTCACGGATCGGGCGCGAACGCACAGACGGTCGCGCTCTTCACATGGAACGAGCGACCGGGGCCGAGCACGCCGAGAGCAGCTGCTCTGTGGGTAAAAAGGTCAGCGAGAAACCCTGGGCTCGAACAATGGCTGCGCCTTCATGTTTGCACGGCGAGACGCCAAACGTACGCTGCCGGTGCTGCCCGTCATTTGAATCCCGCAATGAGCAGGAAAAAAAAGGCTGCGCGTTCTTGCCCCCGAGGCCTCGTCCCCTCACGTGGCCATCAAGAGAGCTCCATTTGCAACACATTTCAATGCCCTGGGTTGCAATTATAACCCGTATCCTACACCCTGAAACCCGTGCAAATATTAGTTCACGTTTTTCGGTGAAATTATATCATGGAAACGTACAGGGGAAGTTGGTCGTTTGGCCCAACTTGCCCGTGCCATACCCAATGCCTCATCGCTCCCACATCGTGCAGGTACGTGGGACGTTCAAAAGGTTCTACAAACGACATGCTCAGGAGTATATGACATAAGTTTAATAATGGTTGGGAATATCCGAAAGTTAACAAGAAAGGAGCATCTAACAAAAAAGTGTACAAAGACCGAACCTGTCAGCTTTAGTGGGGCGGCTTAGCCCAAATATTCAAAAGAATTGTGCATTTTGTGATACAAGCACCAAATTTGGCACACTAGTAGACTATCATATTATGAAAAGATCTGGATATTGGGCCATCTCAGATTCAGAGATTTGATTTTTGCAAGATTTGCAGATTTTGCAAGCTGAGATTGCAACGCCAGGGACGGCCGACTCCTTCCTACGAGCTGCCCACGTCACCCGCACAAGAAGAGCTCATCAAATCACTGCAGCGGCACTGCACATCCTGCAACACCGTGCGTATGAACGCCACTGTATGACATATGCTGATGATGCAGAAGACCTGCCTGAGTTCGAAGACTGGTGTCACCAGAGAGGAGAAGACATTCCCAACTTTCAGTACTGGGCAACTGTGCTGGAACTAGAGATGTTGGTACTGGTCTACGTGCGTTCTCTGCGGCAGGCTTCATTCACGACGTACCTTGATGCCCTGACGGAACTGGTCCCATGGTTCCATGCCTTAGACTACACACACTATGCCAGGTGGGTCCCTGTTCACCTGAGGGACACGGTTGCACTCCCAATGAAGCACCCAGATGTAGCCAGAGAATTCAGGGCTGGCAACTTCACTGTACAGAAGACGAAGAAGGTGTTCTCTTCGATCCCAATCGAATCGAAATCTTGCAAAAATCAAATCTCTGAATCTGAGATGGCCCAATATCCAGATCTTTTCATAATATGATAGTCTACTAGTGTACCAAATTTGGTGCTTGTATCACAAAATGCACAACAGGTTTGCTATGCTGCTACACTATTGGGAGGTAACAAAGTGAGAGCAACCCTACCCTCAAACCATTTTTAGCAAGGACCTGATACTCAATGCCCTCCGCCTTTTGGGTAGCATGAACATTCGATCTGTGTAATATGAAAGTTAAATTTTGATGAACAATCGTTCTGTGTAATATGAAAGTTAAATTTTGAACAGTTTTTGAACTATCTCGTACACAAGCCAAGTTACTGAGATGGTTGGCATGGCAACAGCATTCAGCCAAACAATTAAAATTCTGCCATTATCTAATCAGGTTGAAATTTAATTATTCCTATGCAGCCTGTAGCTGCTTGGCTGCTTCATCATTTTCTGGGGGTGCGGCTGAGCTGTGGTTTCTGGGGGTGCGGCTGAACCGCTGATGCAATGCCCCGTTACCAGTAAGCTGGTTTCTGGGAGCGTGACTGAACGGCTGATGCAATGCCAAGTTACCAGTAAGCTGGTTTCTGGGAGCGTGACTGAACGGATGATGCAATGCCCAGTTACCAGTAAGCTGGTTTCTGGGAGCGTGACTGAATGGATGATGCAATGCCCCGTTATCAGTAAGCTGGTTTCTGGGAGCGTGACTGAACGGATGATGCAATGCCCCGTTACCAGTAAGCTGGTTTCTGGGAGCGTGACTGAACGGATGATGCAATGCCCCATTACCAGTGAGCTGGTTTCTGGGAGCGTGACTGAACGGATGATGCAATGCCCAGTTACCAGTAAGCTGGTTTCTGGGAGCGTGACTGAACGGATGATGCAATGCCCCGTTATCAGTAAGCTGGTTTCTGGGAGCGTGACTGAACGGATGATGCAATGCCCCATTACCAGTAAGCTGGTTTCTGGGAGCGTGACTGAACGGATGATGCAATGCCCCATTACCAGTGAGCTGGTTTCTGGGAGCGTGACTGAATGGATGATGCAATGCCCCGTTATCAGTAAGCTGGTTTCTGGGAGCGTGACTGAACGGATGATGCAATGCCCCGTTACCAGTAAGCTGGTTTCTGGGAGCGTGACTGAACGGCTGATGCAATGCCCCGTTACCAGTGAGTTGGTTTCTGGGAGCGTGACTGAATGGCTGATGTAATGCCCCATTACCAGTAAGCTGGTTTCTGGGAGTGTGACTGATCGGATGATGCAATGCCTGCCCCATTACCAGTAAGCTGGTTTCTGGGAGCGTGACTGAACGGATGATGCAATGCCCCATTACCAGTAAGCTGGTTTCTGGGAGCGTGACTGAACGGCTGATGCAATGCCCCGTTACCAGTAAGCTTGTTTCTGGGAGTGTGACTGAACGGCTGAAGCAATGCCCCGTTACCAGTAAGCTGGTTTCTGGGAGCATGAAGGAACGGATGATGCAATGCCCCTTTACCAGTAAGCTGGTTTCTGGGAGCGTGACTGAACGGATGATGCAATGCCCCGTTACCAGTAAGCTGGTTTCTGGAAGTGTGACTGAACGGCTGATGCAATGCCCCGTTACCAGTAAGCTGGTTTCTGGGAGTGTGACTGAATGGCTGATGCAATGCCCCGTTACCAGTAAGCTGGTTTCTGGGAGCGTGACTGAGTCGTTGTTGCAATGGCCCCCCATTACCACTAAGCTGGTACTCATTTTGCCAACCTCAGAAGGGGGATAGGCTGAGTCAACCCATCTGCTGTTAATTCAATGGCACAACAGGGGCTTGAACTCAAGACCCTAGGATATTAAGGCTTAAGGGTGTAGTACTGGTGAAAAATTGAGAAAACTACATAGGTACCTTTGAGAGGTATCTAATTTTCAGTTTTTCTTGAAAGATATAATCTTGGCTCTCAGACCAGTTTCAACGCTTCTTTGTCATATTACATGCATATAATTTGCATAAATTAGACCGTCAATAAAAAACAAGGAAAAACAAAGAACACATTTCTACTTCTATCTTCTATGTCACCTATCATTCTTTTCACACAAAACTTGGTACATGTATTATACATGTGTTACTCTACTACCTGATGAGAGGATTTAGTGAAATTATGTCAAATGTTCACTAATTAGCTAATTATGCCAATTACCAGATAAAACTTGGTTGTCCTTCAATAAATCCACAATGGCTACTCCTATAAACAAAAGCCTTCATCATTTTAAAGGAAGTGATATTCTGAATATCCTGTCCAAATTTCAGCCCAAAAGAATGATGCAAATTAAAGTTATAACAAATAATTCTACTTCCGGTTATTGAGGGGCATGTATGATGTTAGAAAATTTGGAAATTTTTCAATAATTAGGGGTACTTCTATGACCTCTAATAGCATGATTATTGTTTATAAGACTATAAGGAAACTGTTCAGCTAAAAAAAAAAAAAAAAAAAAAAAAAAATCACCTGTTCACCAGTACTACACCCTTAACCGTCAAGCCAACACCAGGCGAGGTTGAGATATTATCATGAAGAATAGATATCTGCAATGTGAATGTTAATGTTCAACGGTTTTTGAAATATCACATACACAAAAGTACATGGACGGATGATCGGTCCGGTCGGTCGATCGGAGTTAATTTGAACGGTGCACTTTTACTGGTGCACTACAGCTATCACAGTGCAACTACTGGTGGTCATTGATCAGCATTTAGTGGTGCACTACAGCTATCACAGTGCAACTACTGGTGGTCATTGATCAGCTTTTAGTGGTGCACTACAGCTATCACAGAGCAACTACTGGTGGTCATTGATCAGCATTTAGTGGTGCACTACAGCTATCACAGTCCAACTACTGGTGGTCATTGATCAGCTTTTACTGGTGCACTACAGCTATCACAGTGCAACTACTGGTGGTCATTGATCAGCATTTAGTGGTGCACTACAGCTATCACAGTGCAACTACTGGTGGTCATTGATCAGCTTTTAGTGGTGCACTACAGCTATCACAGAGCAACTACTGGTGGTCATTGATCAGCTTTTACTGGTGCATTACAGCTATCACAGTGCAACTACTGGTGGTCATTGATCAGCTTTTAGTGGTGCACTACAGCTATCACAGAGCAACTACTGGTGGTCATTGATCAGCTTTTACTGGTGCACTACAGCTATCACAGTGCAACTACTGGTGGTCATTGATCAGCCTTTACTGGTGCACTACAGCTATCACAGTGCAACTACTGGTGGTCATTGATCAGCATTTAGTGGTGCACTACAGCTATCACAGAGCAACTACTGGTGGTCATTGATCAGCTTTTACTGGTGCACTACAGCTATCTCAGTGCAACTACTGGTGGTCATTGATCAGCCTTTATTGGTGCACTACAACTTTCACAGAGCAACTACTGGTGGTCTTTGATCAGCATTTAGCGGTGCACTTGACAGTAAGCCAATTACAAGGAAATGCTGTGGTCATGTGTGACAACAACCAAACAATAATATCAAGCAGGCAGGAAGATCTCAAAGAGATTGAAAGGAACGGTTCTGATGTCTTGTGTAACGCCAGCCTACCTTTACGGTCTGGAGACGGTGGTACTGACAGAGAGACAATAACAGAGGCTGCAGGTTTGAGTGAACAACTGGGTCAGGAGGATTGCAGGAGTGAAGAGTGTGGATAGAAGGAGAATGGATGAACTGACGGGGTGATTGGTGAAATGCCAGCAGAGATGAGCTGGAAACTTGGTGTGGATGGGGGAAGAGAGAATGGCAAGGAGAGCGGATAGGTTCAGAGAACAAGGTAGGAGGAAGAGGTAGACCGTGGTTGAGATGGGAGGATTGTGTGAAGGGGGATATCAGTAAGGTGAGGGTGGTTGGAGAGTGGGGAGAGTTGGCTGAGGACAGAGGGGAGTGGAGGAGGATCTTGGTCAAGGCAGGGCAGGAGCTTGGTGCTATTCGACCTCACCACTTATAAAGGGAAAAGGAGGAGAACAACAACCTCCAGTCTAGCTCCTGCTACTCTCTCAACCCTCTGCAGCGCCAAACTCCTCCAGCTCCTCCAATATGTATATATTCTTCCAGTAACCCCCTCCTGATTAAACCCATAAAATCCAACCTTACTGCATACCTGCACTCCTTTGTACCTTTTTTTTTTATCCCATATGTGGTACCGCATCAGGAAACGAGTTCAATCTCATTCTCCCTGTTGGTAGGGATGGTTGTTGATGCATGACCTATCTTGTCATCCACCATCCCTACCAACGATCGTTTCTACCGCCATTAACCATACCTCACACAATCTTCTTAATTTCACATTTCTATGTTTCCTTCCTTCCCCTCTCCTTGCTTTGCACATTAATTCCTTTGTTTGTTGTGTCTAACTGTTACCACCATTGCCCCACTGTCAGTTCGCCACATTTGGTGATCGAAAGGTGTTATTGGTTGTTGGTTCTTCGTTGACTTCATGTTGATCACTAGGGAGCAACTTTCCCAGAAGAATCACTCAGCCTCAGCATGAAGGGATTCAAGTGAAATTGCAGAAGCGAATCACAGAAGCGCTCAAACAGCAAGAGTTGCCACACGGCCATGACGCAAGGACTGCAATGACCAGGGGGGAGTGACACTCGACAGAAGGCAGGACTTTCTTTTTGGGGGGTTTAACTTGGTGTAGACACGTTATGCGATGACATATCCATCTATTTTCAAATGAATATTTAATGTACACAAGTGACAGCTGGCCTCCGAAGATCCCATCGCAAGCAAAATATATTCTACGTGGTCTTTCTGGATAATGCATGGAGAAGCAGTTTGGAATTTCATCTGGGTACCAGCATGACCTAGCCTGCTCTTTATAAAAGGAAACATGTGAATTGAATTGGCTGCAACCAAGTGCAACTACGTCGCAGAGTTGGTTTTGCATCCCATCCAAGAGGACAGGGCTCTGGTACAATGTCTTGTCTGTAGAACATCAGGACAATACATTTATAGCAAGATTCCATGGCCTTGCAAGGAGAACCCAGAAAGAAGTCAAATATTTATAACATGTACCACACTATTGAGCGACGTGATGGATTAAAATAATTTTTTTTACAAGATGCTCACCACAATGCAAGAAACACAAGCTTTTTATTTTCCAACTTATAAGTAAATTTAACTTGGAACAAAAATATTGTTACGTTTGTGGGGGTAGGTGATAAAATACCATAGTGGAGATAGAACTGTGTAGGGTAGCATGGACCATGGACGCGTGGACCGTGGAGCCAATCTCGATGTATGTAAGTAGCAAAACTGTGAGCTTAAGGTTGTTCATGTGTTCTTCACACATAAACTATCACAGTGCAACTAATTAGGTAGGGCTAATTAGGTAGGGTTTAAGGGTAGTTCTCCCAGTATGTGGTTGCTCCCTGTGATTTTTCCCTATGTTTTTCTATTTACGAGGCTGGTCATACAAAACGTCCATTAAATCACCGCCGTCCATTAACCAACAACCACCACCGCAGACAAGGCCGAACATTCGCAATCCGACAATTAACCCCACCCCACCATCCGACTAAGGCACAAATTGCAAAACCAACTATTTTTAGTTCAAAAGGTCAAAGGTCAACTGAAGGTCAAACTTCCAAAATCATCAATTTCCATCTGAAAACCCGTCAATTTCCATCCAATTGACTTGAAATTTTTACAGCATTTGCATAGTGCTTCACTGAATTGGAAAACAAACTATTTTTGAGATCAAAAGGTCAACTCAAGGTCAAACTTCCGAAATAATCAATTTTCATCTGAAAAACCGTCAATTTTCATCCGATTGACTTGAGAGTAGAACAGCATTTGCACATTGAGTCACTAAATAGGGAAACCAACTATTTTTGAGGTCAAAAGGTCAAAGGTCAAGTCAAGGTCAAACTTCCAAAATCATAAATTTCCATCTGAAAACCTGTCAATTTTCATCCGATTGACTTGAAAATTTTACAGCATTTGCATAGTGCTTCACTGAATTGGAAAACAAACTATTTTTGAGATCAAATGGTCAAAGGTCAACTCAAGGTCAAACTTCCGAAATAATCAATTTTCATCTGAAAAACCGTCAATTTGCATCCGATTGACTTGAAAATTTTACAGCATTTGCATCGTGCTTCACTGAATTGGAAAACAAACTATTTTTGAGATCAAAAGGTCAAAGGTCAACTCCAAGTCAAACATCTAAAATCATCACTTTTCATTTGAAAAATCGTCACTTTTCATCCTGTTGCCCGAGCTTTGATCAAGATCGTTAATTTTGATGAAATTGACAATTTGCTGGATCAATGGCAACCTTTTTGGGGGGGAAGTGGGTGGATTTTGCAAGTATCGTGCTCTGCATGTCGTCTTTCTTGTTTATTTCCTTGTTTCTTTGTGAACAGGATATCTCAAAAATTTGTGGATAGATTCTGACTAATTTGCTGATTGGGTATGTGACACGGTCGAAATAATTAGATTTTGGCGACGATCCGGATCGGGATGTGAGAATTTCTTACGTGATTATTCATCATTGAGTGATACAGCTAAATATCGATGGAAACTATAGCATGATATTTCAAAAAGTTGTGGTCAGATTATGAGAAAACAAAGTGGATGAATTGGGTAGGCGACAAGAACAAGCCCATTAGATTTTGGTTCATGTCCGGATCCATATCCGAACTACCAGCGTCAGGGGGATACAAAACATAAACTGTTCAGCCTGGCAGAGGTATACTCTCTACCGATCGCCGTTATAGTTTTACCTTCACCACCTCCAATGTAATCTATCTATAATTCCAGTAATCTCTGTGTGTATGTGTGTGTGTCTGTGTGTGTGTGTGTGTGTGTGTTTGTCTGTGACCGCTGTTTCTCGACAACCACGGGTCCGTTATACTTGAAACTTGCCAGGTATATTGCTGGGGACCCGAGGATGTGCCTTTTCAAGGTTTGAAATTAATCGGACAAGTGGTTCCCAAGGTATGGTCACCGTACTCGCAAGCCGTTCGCTTTGGCTTTGCGAATGAACCAAACCATTTCATGTAAATAGAGGGGGGGGTTCTACCGTACTCGCAAGCCGTTCGCTTTGGCTTTGCGAATGGACCAAACCATTTCATGTAAATAGAGGGGGGGGTTCTGTGGTCGTTACTGCCACGTGGTTTCAAAGTTTTTTTTTGTTGTTGTTGTTTGCACGCATGTTTTTTTGCACCCACGTACGGGCACGCCCTAGTATTTACAATGTTTCATGTTCTCTTTGCAATTAACTTTATATCAGTGAAACTGGACTGCAGGCTTGGAGATCGCTTTCGTGAACATTCCAACGATGTCACGAACCAACAATAAAGGCATCCGTAAAGCAGTTTCTTGTCACTTAACCTTGCAGGACACTCTATCCATCACATACCTATTTGTGGTTTAACACTTCCACGGAAGCAATGACTCCCACAAACTCAAAGAACAGCATTTCACCTATAAACTTGGAACTACAGCACCAAACGGTTTGAATGAAAAGTTGTCCTTCTGTACCAAACACCATCCATTGATTTTGCTAGCCGAGTGGCATCAGACGAAGTTGGTGAAATTGAAAGGAGCAGAATTTCATGAAAACAGTTAAATTCTATATTTGTAATTACAAAAGACGATATATCTTTGAAAGTTTCATCGTACAGCTGTCTGAAGTGTATAAACATGCTGGAATGTGAAGTTGCTGACAGCTTGACTGGCAGGGACAACAAGGCTGGGATCAAAAGAAGAGCATGCAATAAGAGTGATAAAGTGAATGGAAGGTATGATGCTGATTAGCAGGTGGACAGACAATTTTTATTTTTTAATTGAACGTATTAGCAGAGGAAGGGTTAAGAAACTCATTTTGAACACTTAAGACCTCTGTATATAAAATGAAGTGTGAAATTGAATGGTAAGTTTATTTATGTTCCATTTGATTTATGAGAATAAAAAGGGAGGGCAACAGAGGGGGGGGAGAGCTGCACAGCCTGGAAGGTAATTGAGAGAAATGACGAAGCGTGGAGATTTATCCGGGCATGGGGAATTGCAATATGAAGCGTGGGACTGCAAAAATCTTGGCGAGTTAGCCTATTAGAGGTTAATGGGCGAGGGACGAGAGCTGCAGGTTCAGCACAGCAATGACCATAATAATAATGTTAGCAAAGGGAAACAGAGGAAACCATAGTGGGACGAAGATTGCAGATTGCTGGTAAGGGAGGTATCACCAATAACACGGACAGTTTCAGCTTGAACTCAATCCACGACTTTAAGAACAGCTGGGGACGTTCTCCCCATACAGATCCTTCAGAAAATATTCACACCCCTTGGCTTTTTTCACATTTTGTTGTGATACAACCCGAATTTTAAATGGATTAAAATGAAATTTTTGTCACTGATCTACACATAATACTTGGAACTTGGAACAAAAGTATTGTTACGTTTGTGGGGGTAGGTGATAAAATACCATTGTGGAGATAGAACTGTGTAGGGTAGTATGGACCGTGGACACATAGGAGCCGATCTCGATGTACCGTATGTAAATAAATAAAAATGTGAGCTTAAGGTTGTTCATGTGTTCTTCACACATAAACTATCACATGGGAATTTATTTATTTGTTTATTTTTCTACAAAATAATTAAAAATGAAAGCTGAATTGTCTTGAGTCAATAAGTATTCAACCCCTTTGCTATGATACTCCACATTGAGCTCAGGTGAATCCAATTTCCTTTGTTCATCCTTCAGATGTCTCCACAACTTGATTGGGTCCACCTGTGGCCAATTCAATTGATTGGACATGATTTAGAAAGAAACACACCTTTCTATATAAGGTCCCACACCCACAGTTGACAATGCATGTCAGAGCAGAAACCCTACCATGACGTCCAAGGAACTGTTGGTAGAACTCCGAAATAGAAAAGATTGTGAGGAGGCATAGAAATGTAGAATTACCCTTTAGAACACTTTATAACCCATTAGAATTACCCTTTAGAACCCAATTAGAATTACCTTTTAAAACCCTCTAGAATTACACTATAGAACCCTTTAAAATTACCCTTTAGAACCCTTTAGAATTACCCTTTATAAGCCAATTAGAATTACCTTTTGAAACCTTCTAGAACTACACTTTAGAACCCTTTAAAATTACCCTTTAGAACCCCTTAGAATTACCCTTTAGAACCCAATTAGAATTACCTTTTAAAACCCTCTAGAATTACACTTTAGAACCCTTTAAAATTACCCTTTAGAACCCCTTAGAATTACCCTTTAGAACCCTATAGAGTTACACTTTAGAACCCTTTATAATGAAACACGGTGGTTTAGAAAGGTTCTTCTTCATTTTTATGGAAGGACATAGCCAAATATTGAAGCGGGTTCACGGCTTAAAAATTATCTCATTCCTCTCTGCACATGTGTGGTCGGGAGGAATTATGAGCCAATAAATTATATGGTAAAATGGCTAACTTATCTTCCTATTCATCTTCCGATTCGTGTTCAAAATCTAACATTCGATTTAAATATGTTGTTCCTCGATCATAAACTGACAATCATAAACTGATAAGATGGATGGACGGACAGACAAGAACCAATTGACCTGGCTTTTCACTTTGCGTGCACAGGGTAACAATCCATTACAATGCCACACCTGTCAGAAAATATGGGGAATAAGAATGGAATCATTGGAAAAGATGATAATTTGCTCGAATCTCATAGTGATATGGCTAGAATCTCATCGTGATAAAATGCTTTATTAGTTTGTAAACTAAAGACGGCTTTGTGACCATTTCTGGTGATAGAGGAAAGAAATAGGGTGCACGGTGATTGATAAATTGTGTGAAAAAGAACATTTGGCTGAGTCTTAAATTTTGACATTAGAAAAGAAAAGCGCAGCATAGTCAGGTTCACTATGTCAATAAATTATATTTCGTTCAAAATCATGGTAGATTAGCAAACCTATACATTTTTGGAAAGGTTATAGCATAAGGAAACTAAAAATCAATGTTTACATTTGGAGAGATACCTGTATGGCGGCCATTTTGGATTTTCAAAATGGCCACTGTAAAATACATATTTTGTGCTATTTCTGCCTCTAATTACCCTAAAAACTTTTTAAAATATACTAAACCTATATTTTCAGGGGCAGGGAATCCAATGAAAGTATCAAATTAGTGCTATGGGGAATGGTAAGACACGAATCAAAGGTTTTGAATTGCAAAATACTGTCTTTATATTCGCGATAAGTTACATAATCGAATACATGTTATCATTTTGTACAGGCATTTAATAACATCAAAATGTGTCACAATAATTCATATCACCAAACATACACAGGCAGTCAGCAAAATCATATATACACATGCAGTCAGTATAACTTCACATCTACACAGGCAGTCAATGACAAAATATACACAGGCAGTCAATGGCATCAAACATACACGATTACAGAATATGCCATTTAGAGTTCGACATCACTGTCCTGTGTGTCGTATCCGACAATATAGTCCGCATCGTTTTCACAGTCCGTTCCACACAAGCAAAGGTCGGTCAAATTGATTGGCAAATCGAATTGGTCGAATGGTCGATCGAATCGAATTCGATGAATCGAATCGAATCGAATCGATCGAATGGTCGAATGGTCGATCGAAGCGATTGGTCGAAAGGTCGAATTGGTCGAATGGAATTGGTCGATTGGTCGAATTGGTCGAATCGAATCGGTCGGAATTGGCAAATGTAAACATTGATTTTCAGATTTTCCATGTAATAACGTTTCCAAAAATGTATAGGTTTGCTAATCTACCATGATTTTGAACGAAAAAACATAGTGAACCTGACTAGCAACACAGTTAACCATAGATTTAGGGTCTTTTATTTATTATTTATTATTTATTATTATTATTATTTTTTTGTATACAAGATCGAGGCTCGTGTAAGAGCTAACATTAATCACAAAAAAACAAACGGACACATAAAACACAAAAAAATGGAGCGGGAGACAAGATGGGGAGAGAAAGGGAAGCACACGAGCACAACAGCAGACAACAGGGACAACGAAAGATCTATGGGAGGGAGAGGGCTTGGGGGGAGGAGGCCTGGGAAGGCGGGGGGGATGGGGGTGGGAAAGGTATAAAACACATGGACACTGCTGGAACTTCCATGAAAGAAAGAAGTCGGGATCTCAAAAAAAAAGTGGATTTGGGGTGAATTAGCAGGGGTTTAGAAGAGATCAAGGTTTTGGATGGGGGAAGGTAAGAGATGGTGGTGAACAGCTGTTTTAAAGACCTGGAGGGAGGAGTGGGATTGAAGAGAGTGAGGGAGTTTGTTCCAGAGGCGGGATAAAAGTGGAATGGAAGAGTGAAGGTGAGCAGATAAAATGAACTTCAACACAGGAGGACAGATTACACCATCCTTGTTGACCAATGAAGGGAAAGAGAGTACACAAAATTTATGAGAGACAGCCTAGGACCTAGGCCATGGACCAGAAGAAACCATTTCCCAAAAGACATTTCGGCATTTTTAAGACAAATGCTAAATGACAGATGATTTGCTTTTGGCGAATAATGGAGGAACGGCGATTATGATCTTGAATATAGGCCGCAGGCTTTAAAGGAACGATTTTTATATGGGACAGCTTTTGCAAACTTGGAATTGAATCAAGTTGGAGGAGTCTTTTGCGAGGCTTCATAGAAGTTGGAATAAACATGTCCAAGCCAAGGAAGATAACATCAGAGATCGCAGAAGTTACACAACAATAATCAGCAGAAAAACACACCTACCCAAGGGTAGCATGAATGGACCTGTTGAAGGCTATCCTATTTCTCATGGTAATAAAATTTATGTTTAATGCATGGAAAATATTTCAGCATTGAAATAATTCCTACAACAATGGCAATAACAGGACCAGAAAAAGCAAAGAAAGCAGACAAAGAAAACCATTTACAATGGCCAAGTGTGGATAAAGAGCATTGGCAGTATCAATTTGTCAGATGCCCAGGTCATTGAAGAAACAAACTGGGCAAGGTCATTGATAATTACAAAAGTTTCAGTTTCAAGACGAGTGTCGTAGCGAGTGAGGCGAACAAGTAGAATTATGGATGATTAAGTCACCGAGAACAATGATTTAAACTGACAGGGAGGTTTCAAGGAAAATAATTCAATGGACTTGGTAAGATGTTGAAAAAGATTTTCAATGTTATTGGAGTTAGGTGAACGATATAGAGAAAAAATGGATTTCATAATGTTTGAAGGAGCCTGGTGTTGGCTTAGCGGTTAGGGTGCCGGCTTGGGATACCTAGGATCCTGGGTTCGAATCCCGGTCGATCGCTGAATTAACGCCAGGGGGGTTGACTCAGCCTGTCATCTTTCCAAGGTCCGCAAATTGAGTACTAGTTCACTGGAAATTCCCTGTGTGTCGCAAAAGGTGCCCAACAGGGTTGGTGGCAGGAAGGGCATCTGGCCATAAAACATTGCTTCAAAAAGGGGACCACGGTGCCCAAAAAAGGAGCAACCCCTTCTATGCAGGGAAAAATGGCCTCTAAAGGTGGTCCATAATGCTCTGAAGGCAAACTCTAAGCCAAAGGAACTAAAAGCCTGGAATTGAAAGCTCAAATTTAGAGATAATAGAAAAAGGAGCTCCCTGCAGGAGCGGGCAGGGAGGGGATGTTATGTGTATACAGGGTTCACATCCCCTGTTCACATCCCTTGACTTGTTTCCCATTTTGTTGTGTTACAGCCTGAATTTGAAATGGATTAAATTCAAATTTTTTGCCGCGTCGTAAGACGCTGGTCATAGAGTGCCCTCTGCTGTTGTTCTTGGTCTTCTTCTTGTTCTTGTTGTTCTTGCAGAGAAGACAAAACCTCAAAGCTCCACCCATTATGGGAACTATAGCTCCACCCATTGTGGGAGAGGCTTCATATAAACAAATATCCACCATTTTATTAACTCGCATAGCTTTGAGGCCTGTTTTGTAGGCCCATGGTGTCTTGCTCTCTCACACAGTTTTCTTTCAAATCAAATTCGATATATCATTTCATTTTTCACAGTCGCTAACATAGTTTTAGACTCGGTTGAAAAAAAACGGGAAGAAAATCCGATAAAAGTTGCCCTTTATAGAACGAAATGAATTCTCAAAGGCCTGTAACTTCAAGTCCATTGAGATTTTTTTTTTTTTAATCGCGGCATGGTCAGTCATACACCGCGCGAAATAACAGACGGGAAAATGCCGAGATATATATATTTTGTTTAAATCGCGGCATGGTCAGTCATACACCGCCCGAAATAACAGACGGGAAAATACCGAGATATATTAAAAATTCGTCCATTTGATGACAATCGTCACGATGAAATATTTAATTTATACGTCGTCACAATAATGTGGAGAGAGGAGCATAGCTTCGTTCACGTGTCGCCACATACGGGAAAATGCCGAGATATATATATTTTGTTTAAATCGCGGCATGGTCAGTCATACACCGCCTGAAATAACAGACGGGAAAATGCCGAGATATATTAAAAATTCGTCCATTTGATGACAATCGTCACGATGAAATATTTAATTTATACGTCGTCACAATAATGTGGAGAGAGGAGCATAGCTTCGTTCACGTGTCGACACACACGGGAAATTGCCGAGATATATTTTTTTTAAATCGCGGCATGGTCAGTCATACACCGCCTGAAATAACAGACGGGAAAATGCCGAGATATATTAAAAATTCGTCGCCACACACGGGAAATTGCCGAGATATATTTTCACTTTGCACAAAAATAACATCAAGTAATCGAATCAATAGGAATGTCCTGTGCCTATAACATCGACGTTATAGGCACAGCTGCATCTAGGCATTGTGTAACATCGACGCGGCTTTTGTTTTAATTAAAACTTTTTGTACTTGTTTGTCACTGAACTACTCATAATGATCTACTGATCTACTTTCAATCTACTGATCTACTGATCCCCATAATGTCAAAGTGGAATTTTTTTTTTTGAATTGTTTAAAAAATAATTAAAAATTAAAAGCTGTAATGTCTTGATTCAGTATTCAACCCCTTTTCTATGACACTCCAAACTGAGCTCAGATGCATCCAATTTCCTTTTATCATCATTGAGACGTCTCTACAACTTGATTGGGTCCACATGTGGCCAATTCAATTGATTGGACATGCTTTAGAAAGAAACACACCTTCCTATGTAAATTACCACAGTTGACAGTTCACAGTGCATGTCAGAGCAGAAACTCTACCATGAAGTCCAAGGAACTATCCATAGAATACCGAGATAGAATTGTAAGGAGGCGGAGATCTGAGGAAGGATATAAAACAGTTTCTAGAGTGTTGAAAGTTCCAAGAGCACAGTGAGCTCCATCATTAGGAAATGAAAAGAATATAATGATCTAGAAAGACCTTGGTCAGGGAGGTGATAGTTTGCAAAAAGTCACATGAAAGACTGAGAGCATGGGGGGAAATATTATGTGGTCTGATGAGACGATAATTGAACTCTTTGGCCTGAATGATATAAGCAAATCCTTGAGGAGAATCTGCTTCAGAGTGCAAAAGACCGTTGATGGCGGCGAAGATTTATGTTCCAAAATGACAATGACCTCAATCTAGACTACGGATTTTTATGTTAAGAAAATAGGCCTTTTATGTTTTGAAAAGTGGAATTTTTTTTTTTTAATGTGAAAAAATCCCGAAATATTTTTTTCCCCCGTTTTATTCATTTTTTATTATTACCAAGTTTTTCAGAAATCAGTCAAAAAAAGAACAAAAAATGGTAAGCTTTTTCCTGCACAACATTAAGCACTCTGGGCTAGTAAACAGGTAAAAAATGACGTTCAGGTACCTTTATTGCAACCGCATTGTTTGATAAGTAGAGGACTAGAAGAAATTGACAAGACCCTTTTAGGAACGGTTAAAGTAGGTGTTTGAAATCATTATCTTGGTAATGTTCTCCTTGGTGAGGCGGTGTCGGCGGTCGGTGAGGACGTTTCTGTAGATGGAGAAGGATCTTTCCACGTCGACGCTGACGATGGGGCAGTACCTCAAGAGGGGGATGTCGGCAAGCTTGACTCCAGCTGGCACACCAACCTCAGATCCATGCTGATCTCCATCCAGGATCAAAGCCACTGTCCTCAGCACACCAATGTCAGGATTGCGCTGCAGCACCGCCTTGAACTTGGTGAGCAGGATCTCCTTACGGCAGCCTCGGATCTTTTCGAGCTCCTCCTTGGCCTGATCAAGGAGCTGGAAGGCCTTGGCCAGCTCCATGCCGGCCTCCTCCAGCTGCTTAAGGATCTTCGGGATGAATGACACCTGGACATTTAAGAAGACCAAACTGAGCTTGATGTCCGCCTTTCCGAACAGGTTCTTGGCACTCCGGATTGCCATCGCGTCGTCGTCGTTCAGCTGGTCCACAATGTCCTTGACGGCCTCGAAGTGCTCGGCGTAAAACACCGCGGCGTCGATCCACGTCCCCCACCGAGTCAGAATGGGCTCCGGGGGGAGAGAAAGATTGGGCTGCTGCTCCTTCCAAAGGACAACACGCGACGGGGCTTTGACGAACACCTTCTTCGTCATGGCAATCAGGTCGTTGACGTCCTTGAACATTTCTCGGACTGTCTCGCAGACACGGTGGAGCGCGTGGGCAACGCAAGTCACATGCAGCAAGTCCGGGAAGAGTTCCTTCAGGGCATGGCCGGCCTTGATCATATAGGCCGCGGCGTCGCTGACGAGGACCTTGAGGCACTCCGGCTTGAAATCAGGCCAAAGATAGCGCAGCGTGTCATTGACTGCGCGCACGATCTCCCCGGAGTTGGGCTTCTCCAGAAACATGCACTGGACGAGGTGGGGACAAAAGTACCCCTCCTTGGACAAGCGTCCCGCGATGATGTTGGCCACATATCGACCTGCCGAATCGGTCGTCTCGTCGACGGACAGCCAGATGAGCTGCTCTCCGAGGTCGGCACGGATCCCCGCCAAGGCCTCGTCGTAGCACTTGTCGAGGTAGTGCTTTCGAATCCAGCTTTCATCGGGGATCTGGAGAGTGATGTGCTTCTCCAGGAATGACTGGAGGGCAGGGTTTTCCAATTTCGACCATGGGATGCCAGCGGCCAGCATGGCCTGGCACAGCTCCTGAGCCACGACGTCGCACTTGTGCCTCTTTCCGCCACCAAAGTCCTCCATGGTGGCTTGCGTGACCGTCCTCTTCTTCTTCAAGGCCAAGTTGCTCTTGTGGCGGTCTCCTCGGACATGTTGGGCCAGCTCAGACTTCTGCTTCACCCGGAAAGTCTTTTCACAAGCTCGACAGAAAGCCGTGTCACTCGACACGTACTAGAAGGTGGCCCCATCGCCGCCAGCGTTGAATTCCTTCAGCCACTTGTCACGAAGAGCAGCACTCATCTTGATAGGAGACTTGTTCACACTTTGTGTACACTCTCTCACTGTAGTACACCGCCTCACTGCTGTACACGCTGGGGACGCAACGCACGCAAGTGGACGCAACGTTTTGTTTTTGAGATCGATCGCAGTTAAAAATTTCGAAAAATTCCCTAATTTTTTTTAGCGTTGCCAGACATTTTCGACCAAAAAGGGCATTTTATTTTATTTTTCCCGAACAAGGGCGAAATTTTTTTTTTTCTCCGAAAATAGCAAAATAATTTTTTTGCGCGCAAAAAAGCCGTTTTATGTGAAAAAATATTTTTTTTTCACATAAAAATCCGATGTGCACCTCAATCATACAGCGAAATCAACACTGTAATGGTTTCAGAACAAGAATGTGAAAGTCCTTGAGTGGCCCGGCCAAAGCCCAGACTTGAATCCCATTGAGAATCTGTGGAAAGACTTGAAGATTACTGTTAACTAGCCGAAACCCGTGGAACATCCACGGAAAGGAGGATGTGGTGTATGGATAGAGTGTACCATTATGGATGGCATAGGGGAGCGCTCATGGGATCTTCTTCTTCCGTTAAGCTCCAATTTTTTCTCTTTAAGTTAAGTCCAATCAGTCCTCTCTGCTCGAAGTGCTCAGGCCATGCCTACCCGCTCTCATACTTTTATTTCCGTTCAGTGTAGAAAGAGATTGACATATCGTTCGTCTGTTTTCAGCTCGTTATCTTTAAGCTTCCTTACGTCTCGCCACCTGCTACACCTCTCTGAGTTATGAGGATTTATGCAACGCACCCCGAGTATCGCAACGTCACTCCATTTAACTTTATTAAAATGACGATAAAGACGTGAAACCCGTGGAACATCCACGGAAGGGAGGATGTGGTGTATGGGTAGAGTGTACCATTATGGATGGCATAGGGGATTTGCTTGTCCGAGTAAGAGTTAGGAAGAAAGATCAATTTTCACTTGTGCAAAAATGCTACTCACAATTACATCGCCTGTGCGTCGGCCTGTGATTGAGCCAGAGAGTTGGCCTGTGAGTCAACTTCCTTTCCAATGTCTGCAAGAATTGAAATACTGATTGTGAATGTGTAAAATTATATGAAAGAAGAATATGCATATCAATAGACGATGCCATCGAAAAGGAGAGCAGCTGTCAATAGAAAAGGATGTCTGACATCAATTTGACATTATTGCACAGGAAATGACAAACAAAGAAACAGTTAATTTCCATCGGGTAACATTATGATGAGAGATCAGCCGATACCTTTATTATGTCCATCAGCATCCATGGCACTTAGAAAAAAAACGCAGCATCAGCCAGCCGCAGCCAACTATCACATACCGTCTCGAAGTCAATGCCATCCTTTTATCTCTTCGTATACAAGTACAACTCACTGATCGCAACGTCACTCCATTTAACTTTATTAAAATGACGATAAAGACGTGAAACCCGTGGAACATCCATGGAAGGGATATCGTTCATCTGTTTTCAGCTCGTTATCTTTAAGCTTCCTTACGTCTCGCCACCTGCTACACCTCTCTGAGTTACGAGGATTTATGCAACGCACCCCGAGTATCGCAACGTCACTCCATTTAACTTTATTAAAATGATGATAAAGACGTTTCCTTATATATCCTAATTTCAAATGTTCAAGGGAATAAAAAAGCTTCCTTACGTCTCGCCAACTGCTACACCTCTCTGAGTTACGAGGATTTATGCAACGCACCCTGAGTATCGCAACGTCACTCCATTTAACTTTATTAAAATGACGATAAAGACGTTTCCTTATATAACCTAATTTAAAATGTTCAAGGGAATAAAAAGACCATTTGGTTCACACCACCCATCACACCACTCGACTGTCCAATCAGCGGACGGCTCGCATCGCCTTCGCCCAGCAGACGCCAATACGATGGTGTCGTAAGATGGCGTCGTATCGGCCGATAATCGGATGCTTTTGGGTCCCAAAGTCGGCGAATTCAGATTTTTCGAGTATGGCTGTATGTGATAAACAAAGAGCGCGGTTCGTAGATGGAAAATGCATTAGTGCCGTGGGCATCGGGTCACTGGGTGCGGCATAAAAGGGATAACAAAGTCGAGCCCTTACGGTATTATTATATAGATCATTGCTGTGAAGATTGCTGTGCAAAGCTGATACAGACATATCCAAGAGGACTCGAAAATGTAATCGCTGCCAAAGGCACTTCTACAAGATACCAGCTTAGGGGGTTGAATACTTGTGTAAATTAGCTATTTCTGTATTTCATTATTAATTACTTTGTAAAAGATTCAAAAAAAACTAGAACGGGCACTCGGTAGAGCGCATACCTTCGCCGCAGCTACTGTTCTGTACTTGGCATGGGAGTGTAGGGAACAGAACAACAAAAATACGATTTTGACCTTTTCGTGACCTTGACCTTGACCTTTGACCCGATTGCTCCCAAAATCTAATCAAATGTGTCCCGTATAATAACCAATCATCCCACCAAATTTCATGCAATTCGGTTGAATACTTTTTGAGTTATGCGAATAACATACACACACACACACACACAGACATACAAATAAATACACAGCGATCAAAACATAACCTTCCGCTTTTGCGAAGGTAATAATCCACTTGGACATTATGGGGTATTATGTGTAGAACAGTGACAAAAAAAATCTAAATTTAATCCATTTGAAATTCAGGTAACGTGTTGTAATGCAAATAAATGTGAAAAAGTCAAGGTATATGAATACGTTCTGAAGACACTGTCCATATTGGAATAGCTTGAGGGGTTGAGTGGGGGGGGGGGGGGGGGTCCGTTGGCTGAGAAACTAGATGGAGCTAGACTAGAGGTTGTTGTTCTCCTCCTTTTCCCTTTATAAGGGGTGAGGTCCGATGGCACCAAACTCCTTCCCTGCCTTGACCAAGATCCTCCTCTACTCCCATTTGTCCTCAGCCAACTCTCTCCACTCTCTAACCACCCTCACCTTACTGATACCCCTCTTCACACAATCTTCTCATCTCAACCGTGGTCTTTTCCTTCATTTCCCACTCACACTGTAACACATCAAAATGTGAACTAGAACAGCACTCGGTAGAGAACATAACTCCACCAGACAGAACAGTTTGTGTTTTGTATCCCACTGGTAGGCCAGATCTGGATCCGGACCTGAAATAAAATTGAATCATGCTGGGTGTGGTTGAGGGAAGAAGAGGAAGAGGCAGACCGTGTATATGCCTGGTGGATTGGGTAAAAAGGCTACAACCAAGCTATCTCTGCCAGAGCTTCGGGAAGCTGTGCAGGATAGGGATGGTTAGATAAGTCTGATCATGAAGGTCACCAGAAGTCGGCCACTGGTTGTAATAATTATGGTTACTAGCCACTAGGGCATGCCCGTACTATATATATATCTAAAATTATATCCCCCCCCCCCCCTCTATTTACATGAAATGGTTTGGTCCAGCGAACGGCTTGCGTGAACGGAAAGCGAACGGCTTGCGAGTCCGTAAGTCCGGAAGTGACGTCCTCATTTGACTGTCCGGAAGGTCGCATATCGCAGTTACGATGAATCGCAAATTAGTTTTAATTAGTTTTAAAACATAGTTTAACACCAACATAGTTTGCCAACGTGAAATAAATGAATACGCTCTCAAATTTGCCGTCCGAGGCAGAGTCTGTTCGCCACGTTCGGCACACGTGATAGCTCGCTGCTCTCTGATTGGTTGAATCGTTTTTTGGACATAGCTCGCTAACTACTTGTCCGATTAATATGAAACCTTGAAAAGGCACATCCTCGGGTCCCCAGCAATATACCTGGCAAGTTTCAAGTATATCGGACCCGTGGTTGTCGAGAAACAGCGGTCACAGACAGACACACGGACATACACACAGAGATTACTGGAATTATAGATAGATAATATTGTTTTTTTAACTTCCAGTACATGTGCGGACCAGCTACTCTTAGCCCATGTATAAGTACGTCCAATAGTCTCCAAATTTCCCTCAGCCGAGGATTAAACAATGCCAGTGACCATTAGGAATGGGTTTATGTGTCAAATAATGGTCACAATCGTGCCATACTGGTGTTGGCAATAACGCACATCACAGGTGAAGCCATGGCCATGAGAAACCACATATGAAGCCCCAATATATAATTACAAATAATCCATATACAGTCCACATATAATCTGATGGCTCGAAAAAAATCGGACAGGAAATGGGATACATCATTGTTGTGTTCTCATTATTGTACCATTTAAGCACCTTTATTAGCTGAAGTGGCCTACCGAGAGGCCTAGCAAGTGGAAATGGCTTATAACTGTTAGTTTGTGGCTATTTAAACAATAAACAAGAAAAAGAGCAATCAGAGATTGCAGACCCTCGCCAGGATGTATTTTCAGTTGGTTTTTAAGGCTTTTGTGTTAAAACAAATATGGCGGCCGAACTACGTGACCAATGATGTCATCATTATTTTTTTTCTCCACCAGTTTATGCCGACATGGCGCTCAAGAAATTTCATCTTGATAGGATGAAGTTTTGTACTTGTCGAATTATGACGTCATAATGGAGGCACCTATGACATCATTATTTAGATATTTTATTCCCCATGGAGAGTTCTTTACAAGCCATGTCTCAATTTTTTCTATTCAGTGCTTTCCGAGATATAGAGGTGCAAAGTTTTTCGATTTTTCCAAGATGGCGGCCGAACCACGTGACCTATGACGTCATAATTATTAAAAATTCTACAGGTGGAGGGGCACCTATGGTGAAAATTTCCTGTCAATCTGACCAACGGTTGTAGAGAAAATCATATTTATTATATGCGGACAAACAAACAAACAGCCAACCGGACTCAAATGCAATACCCTCTCCTCTGGCGAAGGGTAAATTTTTTTTAATTTTTTTTTTTAATACAAGATCGAGGCTCGTGAAAGAGCTAACATTAATCACACAGAAAGACAAACCGACGTATAAAACATATAACATGGGGAGCGGCAGACAAGATGGGGCGAGAGGGGGAGGAACACAAACACAACATCTGAGAGCAGGGACATCGAGAGATCTGTGGGAGGGAGAGGGCTTTGGGGACGGAGGCATCGGAAGGGGGGGTGGGAGAGGTATAAAACATATGGACACTGCCAGGACTTCCAGGAAAGAAGTTGGAATTTCAAACAAGGTGGATCTGGGGTGAATTAGTGGGGGTAGAAAGGATCAAGGTTTTGGATGGGGGAAGATAAGAGATGGTGGTGAACAGCTGTTTTAAAGACCTGGAGGGAGGAGTGGGATTGAAGGGAGTGTGGGAGTTTGTTCCAGAGGCGGGAGAAAAGAAGAATGAAAGAGTGAAAGTGAGCAGAGAGCCGAGATTTCGGCAGTTTAACCATCAGAGGGTTGCTGGCAGATCTTGTGCGACCTGTAGGAATATTTGGGGGACAAAACACAGAGAGAGCTGGGGGAGCAAGGCCGGAGAGGAGTCGGTAGAAGACAGAAAGACCACCTACCTGCCTGCGGTGAGTGAGTGAAAGGCCCTCGGAGATAGCTTCATCGCGGGAGATTCCAATGATTCTGAAAGCTTTGGTTTCCACAGCGTGAAGCCGAGCTAGGTGTGAGGCAGGAGCACCGGCCCATAGGGGAGAACAGTATTCCATTGAGCTGCGGATGAAAGCCTTGTATGTGGTGAGGAGCTCAGGTGTGCCTAGGAAGGACTTCGCACGACGGAGGATGCCCAGTCGGCGACTGGCTTTGGAGGCTAGCTTGGAAATGTGGTTTTCCCAAGAAAGATCATGGCAGATAGTGAGACCCAAAAGCTTGAGCGACAGAACTTCTTGGAGAGGATTGTTGAGAAAGTAGATGGGAGGGTTCGGAGAGACATAGTAAGAGTGTGAGATTTGTCAGGATGGAAAGACATGTTCCACTTGTTTGACCAGTCTGTGATTTTGTCCAGGTCTTCAGAGAGTGAGGAGGCTGCAGACTGCCGATCTGAGGGAAGAGGAATGGAGCGGCAGAGAGTGGAGTCATCAGCAAAGAGATAGAGAGGATTTTCCAGAGAGTCGGAGAGATCATTGATAAAGACCAGAAAAAGCACAGGGCCCAGAACACTGCCTTGGGGAACTCCAGCCTGAACAGGAAAGGGAGATTAGAGAAATCCATTCAGGGCCACACGTTGTCTATGCCCAGAGAGGAAGTCCGCAAGCCATGCATGGAGATTTCCATGGATACCATAGGAGGAGAGTTTGGAGAGCAGAGCTGGGTGCCAGACCGTATCGAAGGCACGTGATATGTCAAGGGAGACAGCTCTGATTTCCTGTTTGGCATTGAGGACCTCCATCCATTGTTGAGACAGCAGAAGCAACATGTCCAGAGTAGAATGACCTGGTCTGAATCCAAATTGATGATCAGAGACCAAGCCATTGGAGAAGAGGAAGGATTTGATATCCGAAGCAATGATGGATTCCATGACTTTGCTGATAATTGGGAGCAGGGTGATTGGTCTGTAGTTGCAAGGATCTGTTTTTGCACCTTTTTGTGTAAAGTGGTAATGTTTGCTGAAGCTATTTAAGCTATTTAATAATAAGCTATTTAAACACGTTAACACGGAGTTTGTCCAAGGTGGAAAATCCTCTTGAAGAGGGGGTCAAAGGAAGTGGCTACAACCTGTGTCACGTGCCCCCCTTGTCCCCCTCGCAAGTTTGGTTGAGATTGAATAAGTATAACGTCTCAATATATCGCAGTCAGACAGACCGACAGACAGCAAATTGCATATTTTATTATGATGTGAGAGGACATTTGATTTTTATGCACATGCTCTGGCTATAGGGAATGAGAAGTGAAGAAAATGGTAACCAATAAAGTGTAAGGGGTGCACACAAGGGTCCATGATCTGGTTATCTGTTAGAGAAAACATATAAGGTTTGATGAAAAATAGAAAATTGCAAATGGAATTGAAGTAAAAATAAAGAGCACTGGTATTATAAAAGGAAACAGATAAAGAAATGTTTGTTTGCCACATTAGGAGCCGCAGTGGAATTACAAAATTGTTTTTTTTTTTATAGTAGTATTAGTTATTGTTAGAAAATGAGCAAAAGAAGAGGAACTTGGGCACTGAAACACCAGTCAGTGCAGCTGGCTCAAAGGTGTATTTCACAAAATGTAATGGTCTCAGGTGGACCACCAAGATTCCCATACTCGACATTGCTCCAATCACAATCTGCATCTGGCAGAGTGGGGGAGATCTAAGATTATGCAGCAGTTTATCAAGGCAGCCTCCCAAGGCACTACTCCTGAGTTTGGCTCTCTAAATACTTGGCAGCAAGCATGTATTAAACCATCTCCGCCAGTACACATTGCATGAATGAATCCCGAAGAGCTAAATATTATACATCCAACAAAAATAGTTAAAACTAGAACGGGCACTCGGTAGAGCGCATACCTTCGCCGCAGCTACTGTTCTGTACTTGGCATGGGAGTGTAGGGAACAGAACAACAAAAATACGATTTTGACCTTTTCGTGACCTTGACCTTGACCTTTGACCCGATTGCTCCCAAAATCTAATCAAATGTGTCCCGTATAATAACCAATCATCCCACCAAATTTCATGCAATTCGGTTGAATACTTTTTGAGTTATGCGAATAACATACACACACACACACAGACATACAAATAAATACACAGCGATCAAAACATAACCTTCCGCTTTTGCGAAGGTAACTAGAACGGCACTTGGTAGAGCGCATACCCCCACCAGGCTGAACAATTTATGTTTGGTATCCCACTGATACTTGGGTTCGGACCTAAACCTAAACCTAAACCAAACCTAAACCTAAACCAAAATTCGGACCTAAACCAAAATCTAATCGGCTTTTTCTTGTCACCTCACCAACTATTCCATCAAGTTTAGTCATAACTTGTCCATAACTTTTTGAAATACCATGTTATATATCGCTTTTGGCCCGATCTCTCAATGGCGAAGAATTCACTTAATTAAATAATTATCGTATCCGAATCCATATTCAGATCTTCACCAAAATCGAATCGATTCATCCGTATCACACACCCAACCTCTCCACCAAGTTTCGGCCGAATCCATCCATAACATTTTGAGATATCGTGCTATGTATCGTTTTTAGCCCGATCACTCAATGGTGAAGAATCACTTGAAAATTAAATAATTATCGTATCCGAATCCGTATTCGGATCTTCACCAAAATCGAATCGATTCATCCTTATCACACACCCAACCTCTCCACCAAGTTTTGTCCGAATCCATCCATAACATTTTGAGATATCGTGCTATGTATCGTTTTTAGCCTGATCACTCAATGGTGAAGAATCACTTGAAAATTAAATAATTATCGTATCCGAATCCGTATTCAGATCTTCACCAAAATCGAATCATTTCGTCCTTGTCTCACACACACACACACACACACACACACACACACACACACACACACACACACACACACACACACACAACCTTCCTGCTAAATTTCGTCCAAATCCTACAACTTTTTGAAAAATCTTGTTCACAAACAGACAGACAGACAGGGGTGAAAACATAACCTCCATGCACCTTCGGTGGCGGAGGTAATAAATAAATAAATAAATATATATATATAAATAATAATAATAATAATATTAGAATCTTTATAAAAATTAAATATACATTATTTTATAAAATATATAAAATATATAAATAATTAAAATAAATAAATAAATAAAAAGAATATAAATATCTAAGAAAAAGTAAAAATAAAAGAGCAAAATAGTATGAAGGATCCATTACATTGATGGGCTGTAGGTTGACCATTATAGATAAATACAGAAGTAGATAGATCAATAGTAGGCCGTTGGTTGTAATGAACAAATAATCGGCTGTTGGCTCGTCAACAGCTCATCTGCCCCGAAGTGGCACTCGTTTTTAGCCGCGTCGCAGACGCTGCTCATAGAGTGCACTCTGCTGTTGTTGTTGTTACCACGTCTTCTTCTTCTTCTTCTTCTTCTTCTTCTTCTTGTTCTTGCAGAGAAGACAAAACCTCAAAGCTCCACCCATTCTGGGAACCATAGCTCCACCCATTCTGGGAGAGCCTTCATATAAACAAATATCCACCATTTTATTAACTCGCATAGCTTTGAGGCCTGTTTTGTAGGCCCGTGGTGTCTTCCTCTCACACAGTTTTCTTTCAAATCAAATTCGATATATCATTTCATTTTTCACAGTCGCCAACATAGTTTTAGACTCGGTTGAAAAAAAACGGGAAGTAAATGCGATGAAAGTTGCCCTTTATAGAACGAAATGAATTCTCAAAGGCCTGTAACTTCAAGTCCATTGAGATTTTTTTTTTTAAATCGCGGCATGGTCAGTCATACACCGCCCGAAATAAGAGACGGGAAAATGCCGAGATATATATATTTTGTTTAAATCGCGGCATGCTCAGTCATACACCGCCCGAAATAACAGACGGGAAAATGCCGAGATATCTATCTATAATTCCAGTAATCTCTGTGTGTCTGTGTGTCTGTGTGTCTGTGTGTCTGTGACCGCTGTTTCTCGACAACCACGGGTCCGATATACTTTAAACTTGCCAGGTATATTGCTGGGGACCCGAGGATGTGCCTTTTCAAGGTTTGTAATTAATCGGACAAGTACTTACCGAGCTATGTCCAAAAAACGCTTCAACCAATCAGAGAGCAGCGAGCTATCACGTGTGCCGAACGTGGCGATCAGACTCTGCCTCGGACGGCACATTTGACAGCGTATTCATTTATTTCACGTTGGAAAACTATGTTGCCGTTAAACTATGTTTTAAAACGAATTCAAACTGCGATTAAATTAAAACGATTCATCGTAACTGCGATTTGCGAACTTCCGGACAGTGACGACTTCACTTCCGGCAGCCAATCACAGAACGCTTTGTTGCGTAGGCGTGGCCGATGTGAGACGAGCGGAGCTGAGCGCGTTACGAGCTGACCACCATTACGGTACGTAATTCGATTTCTTATGCGCATTATTTCTCCCAATTCAGTCAGAGCGAAGGGCGGAAGCGAAGAGCGTTGTTTTTTTTGTTTACGGGCGTACGGGCGGGGTAGAGCGTACGGGTAGCGTTTTTTTTTTTTTTTGGCAAGGAACGGGCACCCACGTACGGGCAATGCCCTAGTATTAAAAATTCGTCCATTTGATGACAATCGTCACGATGAAATATTTAATTTATACGTCGTCACAATAATGTGGAGAGAGGAGCATAGCTTCGTTCACGTGTCGCCACACACGGGAAATTGCCGAGATTTTTTTTTTTTTACATCGCGGCATGGTCAGTCATACACCGCCTGAAATAACAGATGGGAAAATGCCGAGATATATTAAAAATTCGTCGCCACACACGGGAAATTGCCGAGATATTTTTTTTTACATCGCGGCATGGGTAGTCATACACCGCCTGAAATAACAGACGGGAAAATGCCGAGATATATTAAAAATTCGTCGCCACACACGGGAAATTGCCGAGATATATTTTCACTTTGCACAAAAATAACATCAAGTAATCGAATCAATAGGAATGTCCTGTGCTTATAACATCGACGTTATAGGCACAGCTGCATCTAGGCATTGTGTAACATCGACGCGGCTTTTGTTTTAATTAAAACTTTTTGTACTTGTTTATTCCACGAGATGACCAGATATCCACCTCACCAAGAGCCATGCTGGGGGAGCCAGTGAAGGCAACAGTTATTCGTGGATTACATAATTCTAGAAGCAGGTTTAATTACCTGACCTGACCCAAAGGTGGTGTATGGCAATGGAAAAACGTAGCACCATTACAGGAATCATGACATGAGTACATGACATGGGAAAAGGCTTTCCTCCACGAAATAATTCTCCAAGGTGCTAGTGAAGGAGCTGGGGCTCCCACGTCGATCGGAAGAATGGACGCGACAAAAAGCTGGAATTCATCCGAGTTGCTTTATTCAAACCAAACACTCAGGCACTCTGAAAAGCCCGTTTATCGGGCAGCAATATATATACATATTATCCCGGAGCGTTTGCCCAGGAAAGGCGAGAGGGGGCGTGGCCCAGCGTCCTGGCTGCGGCCTGGCAAGTTGAGGGCAAGCCTGGGCATGCCCGGGCGTCCCGACCGAGGCCTGGCAAGTTGAGCGCGGGCCTGCCCGGGCGTCCTGGACGAGCCCGGCATGGTGATCGCTCCGCGTCCTTGATAGGTGCAAGGCGATTGTGAAAACCCAGCGGTAGCCGCTACACACGTCCCCCCAGAATCGACTTGCACCGGCAGGGTCAATTTGAGGGGGGTCCTGATGACCCGGCCGAAGCGACCCCTGGCAGGTCGTGGGAGGGGGTCCAGTGTGGTGGTGGGCGGTCGAGTGGGGGGCACCGTGGACGGGGGGCGGCCTCGCCACGGCGGAAGGGCCACCCGTGGTGGGTGGTCGACGTCCACGTGTGCCGGCTTAAGGCGGTCCACCGCAATCCGGTCCGACCTGCCGCCGATGTCGATGACGAACGACTTGTCGTCCCATCGCAGCACCCGGAAGGGCCCGTCGTACGGCGGCCGGAGTGGCCCCCGATGTGCGTCGTGACGCACAAAAACATACTCCGCTGTGCGAAGTGCTGGGGGGATGTAGGACTGGGGGTCACCGTGGTGGGATGTTGGCACGGGGGCAAACCGCCGGGCGGCCTCCTGGAGGTCTGAGCGCTGGTGAGCTGCGGACCAGGGACTGGTAGCGTCGGGCATGAATTCGCCCGGGACGCGTAGCGCCTGGCCATAGACAAGCTCGGCGGTGGATGCCTGGAGGTCCTCCTTGGGGGCCGTGCGGAGGCCCAAAAGGACCCACGGCAGCCGGTCGGCCCAACCGCCGTCCTTCATGGAGCGGTGGAATCGCTCGCACAACCCGTTTGCTTGGGGGTGGTAGGCCGTAGTACGGTGGAGCTTGACCCCCAGGTTGCGGGCGACCGCGCCCCACAGCTCGGAGGTGAACTGTGGTCCGCGGTCTGACGAGATGTCCGCCGGTGCGCCGAAGCGGGCGACCCAGGTGGCGATGAAAGCCTGCGCCACGTCGGCGGTGGTGGTGGAGACGAGGGGAACGGCCTCCGGCCACCTGGTGGTCCTGTCCACCATGGTGAGCAGGTGTGTGAACCCCCGTGACGGGGGGAGGGGGCCCACCAGATCCACGTTGACGTGGTCGAAACGTCGTTCGGGCACGGTGAAAGGTGCCAGCGGGGCCTGGGTGTGTCGGTGGACCTTGGCCCGTTGGCAGGCCGTGCAGGTGCTGGTCCAATCGCGGACGTCCCGACGAAGGCCGTGCCAGACGAATCGCGCCGACACCAGCTTCTGGGAAGCTTTACCGGCCCGGGTGGGAAAGGCCGTGGAGGGAGGCGAAGATGCGGCGTTGCCAGGTGACGGGCACGATGGGGCGAGGCTGGCCTTGGGAGACGTCGCAGAGCAGGACAGTGTCCGCGAAGGGGATGTCAGCCAGGCGGAGGCCCGTGTCCGCCGCACGGAGGGCTTGCACCGTGGTGTCAGTGGTTTGGTCCGCCGCCATAAGCGCAAAGTCCATGCCCAGGTGGACCGCGTTCGTGCTGGCCCGGGAAAGACAGTCGGCCACGGCGTTGTTTTTGCCGGCGACGTGCCGGATGTCCGTGGTAAACTCCGACACGGCGGAGAGATGGCGCTGTTGGCGGGCCGACCACGGCTCCGTGACCTTGGCCATGGCGTAAACCAACGGCTTGTGGTCGACGAACGCCGTGAAAGGTCGGCCCTCCAGGAGGTGGCGGAAATGGCGGACGGCCAGGTGTAGACCGAGGAGCTCCCGGTCAAACGTGCTGTATTTGAGCTCGTTCGGCCGGAGCTGCCGGCTGAAAAAAGCGAGTGCCTGCCAAACCCCGTTCACCCATTGCTCATGTACGGCGCCCACCGCGTCGTCGGAGACATCCGTGGTGAGGGCGATGGGAGCGTTGAGCACCGGGTGAGCGAGCAGTGTTGCGTCGGCGAGGGCCCGCTTTGAGCTTTGGAAGGCCGCATCCATTGCTGCGGACCAGGCGATGTCGTGCTTGGCCGGCTTGCCCCGGAGGGCTTCGTAGAGGGGCCGCATGAGTTGAGCAGCGCGGGGCACGAAGCGGTGATAAAAATTCACCATTCCCAGGAATTCCTGCAGGGCCTTTATGGTGCGGGGACGCGGGAACGTGGTGATGGCCTCGACCTTGGTTGGCAGCGGCACGATGTGCAGTGGCGAGGCCCACGCGCTATCGGAGCGCCGCACGATGCCGAGGTGCTCCAACGCGTCGAATTCGGCCTTCGCCACGGCGAGCTTGGCTGGGTCGAGGCGGCGGGCCCTGGCGTAGACCGGCGGGCCCGTGGTTGGTATGTGGTGCTCGATCCCATGCCGTACTGCGACGGCCGAAAACGTCGGCCGCGTGAGGGCCGGGAACTCCGTGAGTAGGCGAGCAAACTCGTTCGCCGCCGGGACGGCGCATGCCAGCTCGGTCGGCGCGGAGCTGCTCAATGTGCATACCAGGGAGCTGAAGGTTTCGGCGTTGATTAAACGACGCCGTTGGACGTCCACCAGCAGTCCGTGTGCGCAGAGGAAGTCGGCGCCTAGCAGAGCCATGGGCACGTTTGCGGTTACAAACGTCCAAGCAAAGCGTTGGCCGCCGAAGCAGAGGGTGATGTTGCGTGGGCCAAAGGTGCGGATGGTCGATCCGTTGGCCGCAACCAAGGAGGGGCCGCAAACCACTGACTGCCTTTCCTGGTCAGAGGTGGGTATGACGCTCAGTTGGGCGCCGGTGTCGCACAGGAAGCGCCGTCCGGACGCTTTATCCGTGATGAACAGTAAGTTGCCCGTGTGGCCGGCGCTCATGGCTGGTAATGAACGCCGGCCCGGCCGTTTCCCGGCCTGCCGAAGGTGCACGGGGGTCGGCATGTCCGGGCCTTCTGTCCGAACCTGGCATGATAGTAACACCACGCTTGGTCAGGTGGAGGCCCCGGTCGTCGTGCTGGAGGTGGTCGGCTCGGTGTAGCGGCCGCCAATTGCGTCGGCAGTTCGGTCGTCGACCGTGCCGGGTGCTCGGGCGCCATGGGTGCTGCGTCGGACGGCGGTGGGTCCCATGTCGCCGCTGCGATGCGCTGACCTGCGGCGGAGATCTTGTCGGCTTCTCTGGCAAGGGCCCGGGGATCTGTGATCGTCGTGCTTGCCAGGGCGAGGCGTACCGGGTTAGGCAGCTGACGGAGGAACAGCTCCTGGAACAGGAATGCCGGAGAGTGCTCGCCGAGCAGTGAAAGCATGTAGTCCATTCGCTCGGAAGGGCGCGTGTCGCCGAGCTCGGGCAGGTCGAGCAGGCGCCGTGCGCATTCCGCCGATGGGAGGGCGAAAGCGTCGAGGAGAAGCTTCTTAATCGCGCCGTATTTGTCAGCGGCTGGCGGGCTCTCGAGGAGGCTCAGGGCGCGGGCCGCGGTGGCCGAACCGAGCGCTGCTACCACATGGTGGAAGCGGGTGTCGTCGGCCGTGATGCCTCGCAGGGCGAACAGGGAATCCGCCTGTGCGAACCAAACCGCCGCGTGAGCCTCCCAGAAGGTAGGCAGTTTAAGGGCGACTGCCGTGTCCATGTCGGTAGGTCACCAATGAAGGAGCTGGGGCTCCCACGTCGATCGGAAGAATGGACGCGACAAAAAGCTGGAATTCATCCGAGTTGCTTTATTCAAACCAAACACTCAGGCACTCTGAAAAGCCCGTTTATCGGGCAGCAATATATATACATATTATCCCGGAGCGTTTGCCCAGGAAAGGCGAGAGGGGGCGTGGCCCAGCGTCCCGACCGAGGCCTGGCAAGTTGAGCGCGGGCCTGCCCGGGCGTCCTGGACGAGCCCGGCATGGTGATCGCTCCGCGTCCTTGATAGGTGCAAGGCGATTGTGAAAACCCAGCGGTAGCCGCTACACGAGCATGTATATTGCATTTGAAAAATTGCTCACACGTAGATGCACAGACAGTCCAAATAGTAGAGCGATTTATCTTGTTACTTTGTGTTGTTTCTCTGCCTGTTGGACCGGAAGTTAACAATGAGTTTGACTTATAGGTATGCACCATTCTGTTTGCTCCTTCATTGGCTTCAAAGATGTATTAGACCCCTCAATGGCTATCTCATTTTTGGCCTTCGGATTGGGTTGCTGGTTTTTGGATGTCTGGCACATTGCTTGGTGGCAAACACACCATTTGTAGTTAGCTCTTGAGGATTCATTCATGCGCGCAGGGTATAGTGGCGGAGGTGGTTTAATATAGGCCTACTGCCAAGTATTTAGAGGGCCGAACCCAGGAGTAGTGCCCTGGGAGGCTGCCTTGATAAACTGCCGCATAGTCTTCCATCTTCCCCACTCTGCCAGATTGTGACTGGAGCAAAATTACCACCGTTTGTGCTATGGATGCAGTGCCACCTGTAAATTCAGGTGGGAATTTGGAATTTGGCCATGGTGCAAGTGCTACTTCACCTATTCTTCATCAGAAGGCACTGTAGGATCTATAACAATCCATCAACTAATGTGAGCAAGCAGATCGCCAGCTTAACGTCCTAAGGGGATGTGCCACTCCATGACATCATCCTATTTGCAAAACTCAATTCTAACTGTTTATAATCAGGCCAAGAAATAAACCAAGATTATACAGTTCAAAGGTAAATGTACCATCTTTGAACCATAACCATCCTGTCAGATGCCATGATGACTTTATTGTCCTGAGAAGGTTCGCTGGGAAGAGGATAAAATGTCACCTGAGACTGGATCTGCACTTGCTTGTTTATTACTGAACTAGCCGAAACCCGTGGAACATCCACGGAAGGGAGGATGTGGTGTATGGATAGAGTGTACCATTATGGATGGCATAGGGGATTTGCTTGTCCGAGTAAGAGTTAGGAAGAAATATGAGAATGAAGAGTGCGTATATGAACAACGTATTTATTGCAATCTACTTAAATGACAACGCCACGATATACTTTTGAAAAATGAATGGATTCGTAATAGGAATAGGCATAGCACCACTCTGGGATTGTCCACTCAGTGGACGGCTTGCTTCACCTTTGACTGTCCAATCAGCGGATGGCTTGCTTCGCCTTCACCCAGGAGACGCCAATAAGATGGCGTCGTAAGATGGCGTCGTAAGATGGCGTCGTATCAGCAGTTAATCGGATGCTTTTGGGCCCCAACGTCGGCTAATTCAGATTTTTCGAGTATGGCTGTACGTGATAAACAAAGAGCGCGGTTCGTAGATGGTAAATCCATTAGTGCCGTGGGCATCGGGTCACTGGGTGCGGCGTAAAAGGGATAACAAAGTCGAGTCCTTACGCTATTATTATATAGATTAGCGGAGTATATCTAGTTAATTTTGATTGGGTGGCCCTTTTTTCTTTTAAAAAAGACCGGAAGTCCAACAGCGGCGTAGCCGGGCTTGTAAAATATTACAAACCACAAACACATATGATTAGCTTTTTAAACAGTCACTAATGCTGTTTATAACATTAAACAAAGAAATTTGGAGGAATCCCAACATCCATTAGGTAAGTTTTACTTACAGAACTGAGGGAAGATCGACTGTAATCTATGTACCCCACAAGGATTGGGTTAATAACATGCTATCAAAAAACCGAGGCTAATTCCTTACTTCATCGGTCATTAGTCCGTACAACGCTTATCATAGATTCATGAACCATACACCGCTTCAATCCATCAACTTTGTACTCACGACATTGGGATTAAAGTGTCATATTTACGATATTATTATGTTTACTATTACGAAAACGATACTACTGAAACGATACACTAATGTATTAAGAAACCTGGGCTTAATTTGTCTTAAGCGGTCTAAAGGTGAGGCATAAAGCCTAAGGCTTATATGTACCATTTTGATGGAAGAGCTGTAATGCTGATGCTTTTGATATTTCATGGTCATATTAAACAATCGGTTTGTTTGTGTTTCACACAGAATGAAAAACGTATGGGGAGAACATGGTGATTGTGATACATGACAGGTTCGACGATATGTGTGGCCTGACCGAAATTTGATTCAAAATGCCGGAGAGTGGAGAGTCAGCCGCCGTATCGTCGTAATGACATCAGACGTAATCACATCACCCTGTCATGTGACAAGATCCTCAGCTCTGATTGGTATATGTTTGAGGGGACATAAATACATACATACGGACGGACAAACACTGTTCTAGACGGCTTTTGCCCTATGGACTATGCCGTAAAAATGTATAATACCAAATGCCCCAATTTTATATGATATGTATATATTGTTATGTCGGTGGGTCGGGGCATATATAGATTTAGGTAGATCTGAATAGGTATCATGCTCCGGTTGTCGTGGGTAGCTAGAACCATCTCGATGTAAATAAGTAGAGGACCCATATAGCCAGTTTGTTCGGATTAAGGTGTATCTTTGTCCTCATTACGAAGAATGGGGCATGTTAAATAGTTTGAGAGATTATGCTAACTCCATTGTATGTGAAACCTGTGATCTACCTTTTGTCCCATATGGCAATGCACTCTTATAGACATTAGATAGGCCTTTAGTGCACACATTAATTAAATCCCCCCCTTACAATGATTGACGAAGAACTGACCGGAAAAACCAACAGGAAGCGGCCGCGTACAACACCGGCATTGGCATCAAACATAGAGCAAGGCAAGCAATAGCCACACCTAGAGGGGGCTCTCGATTGGCCAGGGGGAGGGGCGAGCAACAAGCAGAGCCCCGATTGGCAGGGTAAGGAAGGTGAAGGAGCGACACACTGATTGGCCACCAACTGATGACACCTCGGCTAATCAGTGCAGAAGGCGCGACCACACGGCAAATCAGTGCGGAAGGCACGAACGAACAACCAACAAACGAGGCACTGGTTGGTGGAGGGTGGGAGTGACGTCAGAAGACCGCGAGGATAACCAGTGGCTCATGGACATTTTCTCTCTCTTCCCTGCCCTTCTCGCTTTGGCTTCGTTCCTGCCCGGACCTCCCTTCTGCTTTGCCTTTCGGTCCCGGTTGGACCTTCCTTTTTGCGAACCGCGGATTACCTGTTGGAGCAATATTGGAGTGCCATTGATTCTCCTCCCTGGCGTTCATGAAGTCAGCAAGGCTTGCCACTGGAGCCGGCGAGACCAGAGCGAGCGAGTAGCTCGGTGGCCTAGCAGCGCGTGAACGGGGGCATTGAGGCCTACTTCCCATCAAACAGAGCCTCGTCGGACGACGGCGCTTGAAGCTGACGAGTCCTGACTCATCACAGACAGAGCTAAGTCCCCATGAACGAACACAACATTTTATTTGCTTCATTCCCATTTGTTTGTATTTGAAATGAAGTGTGGGAGTGCTCCATTAGAGGGGTTTAGTGATTATTGGCGCGTTATTTTGTTTTTTCTCTCTCGCCCATACATATAGTGTTTGAGTTTTTTACGAGGAAAGAGGGAGGGAGGGTCAATAGCTGGAGTGTTTTAAGAAGAGCTTGGTCCGTGTGCTCAAGTAGCTGAGATTTACACTTTTTGCAGGGATCTGTCAGAGGTAAGTTGATGTAATATGTGCACTGAATGAGCAGCGATTGTAAATCATAGAGCAGAATATAGTAAGGTTGTATGGTCTATAACCTCCTGTGCAGGCAAGGCCAGGTGGAGTACTTGTGACATTTAACAGAAAGGCACTTACTGCACATGAATTAAAAGGAAATCAGTAGAAAACGTACAAGTCAATAGTACATAGGATATCAAGATTGTGATCTATGTGCTAAATAAGGAATGCCAATTAAGCCAACCATATTGATGTTAGCAATGTCAAATTGAAGTGGGAATCTATGCTTTGATTTCACATAATTCCAATGTTAACAATCGTTGTAAAAGTGCTTTGAGGTTCTTATCAACTTTGTCCTGCATGTAATATGTGTATGTCATGAGCCTTCAGCATGAAAAAAATATATTAGGTGTTTAAATATTTCGCAATTGTTGAATGTTTATGGCCTTAACCGATGTTTAAACATCAAATAGCCAAGCTCTAACATTCATGGGTTCATAAAACAACACCTTTTTAATTTTATTACTAGCAGAGGTACCCGGCTTCGCTCGGGAGGTTTCATGGGAATTTGGGTTATGAGTGGGTTCCCAACAGCCACTCGGATTTTTTATTCCAGGTTTACTCCTGTCAGCATTTGGCACCTTTATGGCGAGGTGCACCCGCCTTGACACGATACCGTCATTGAGTATTGTGACCTTTTTTTAGAACTTAGAGCTTGCCAGACTCGCAGTCCAGCCACACTTTAATAGCACCACCACTGATGGTCCGCAACTGCTTATTAGTCATAGCTTATTTCGCAATTGACCTGTATATCTATAGGACATTTTGGGTAATTTAGCCCCACTTATGATGAGCAATTTCACTTCAGCACTTCAGTATAGACGATGTTGTGAGTCGTTGCAGTTGGAGTGCAAGCAAAAAGATTGCAGGGACTTCCAAGTCTGGAACAGCCTACATATAGGCTGACCATGAGAAAAGCAAGACTCTTCCAGATGCAATCCTGCCACTGTTAATGTTTGCCCTTGTGATTTGTTGATAGACATGGTGAAACTGACCCTGACAGGAAACTGAAGTCTCTTGAACTGAAAGGGTAGGTCAGATGGTATGAGAGGAATGCGAGGAATGAAGACGTCCTCACCTTTGCCACTACCAGTGAGAATAGTGGCCTCAATAACATGGAGCATTAATTTCTTGATCGAGGCTGATCCGAATTGCGTAGCAGCATTATTGGTGTTCCTACTTTAAGTTCAAGCCGATGAGGAGGTAGGCCAGGTGGTTCTAGCGAATTAAGAAATCCAGTGGGGTAATTTACAACTTCAGATTGATCAGCAACAGTGTCAACAGATTTGTATGTACGTGAGTCTCCAGGTATTGCTTGCAAGAGTTGCTCGTTTACTTCATTGACTGTGGTGTTTTTTGGTGCCAGAATTGCCCTCCCACACAACCATTTGTGATTTTGATAATGGTGCTGTAAGTTTGGGAACACCTTTCCTATCAAATCGTTGACTGAAATGACCACAGTGCAGATCACAGCTGGATTTATGGTACCATCAGCAAGTACAGTTACTCACCCTTCTCCAAGCTGTAGCAGATTCTGAGCAAACTGAGCAGAAAGCTGATCACCAAAAAGACGTGCTCTCATGTTTGTCGACAGGGTCATGGTCTTGACATGGTGCCACAAGAATGATCACTTCAGGCAAGCACGGATTTCATCAGCTCTGGTTCCCCTGGGAATTACAGGCAATGTCTGCCAAAAGTCACCTGACAGTAGAATGACCAGCTCCCATTGGGGCCTTGCAATTACACAAATCTTGCAATGTTCTGTCAAGTGCCTCGAATGCTCTTTTATGGGCCATTGTGCATTCATCCCAAACAATTAAGTGACATCTCTTTAGAACTTGACCAGCTCCAGAAGTTTTGGTAATCCTGCAAACAGTGGCATCATTGATGGCTAGGTCTACCGGAAGCTTGAATGCAGAATGGGCAGTACGACCTCCTGGACGTAAGGTGGCAGCAATGCCTGAAGAAGCAACAGCAACAGCTATTCGCTTCTGTTGGGGAAATTTGGCCAGCAATAGTTTAATGACAAAGGTTTTTCCTGTTCCTCCAGGAGCATCTACGAAAAAGATACCTCCTTTCTGGTGGCGAACTCTGTCAATAATAGTAGAGTAAGCTGCCCTCTGATCTTCCAACAGCATGGGTTCATTTTCATCGACATATCTTGTCAGTGCATCAATGTTGTATGAGGTCTCTCTTAAAACTTCAGTTGTGAGGTTGTTGAATTCAGTTCGGTTAGTGTGCGGGAGACCAAATACATATAATTCTGGTCCATCCATTGATATGACCTGGTTTTCTATGTCTATTAAGGCAGCGTTGTATATCTCATCAGTATAACCTATTTCAATTTCAGGGAATCTTAGCTGGCTGAGCCTGATGTTTGAAGTCCTCTGCCAGATCATCTCTGTACTTGAGCCATAATGCGAGAGGATTGGCAAGTTCACAAGTTTTTAGAAGGATGGCAAAAAGATTTCTGAGACTTCTTGCTGTCTGGCATACTGAGGCTTCTGATAATGTTGCATCCCATTGAGTATCATCTTCTAGCAGGCCACGTCTAAAGCATGCCTCCTTGTATGTAACACAAACATGTTCATTGACAGTTCTGAGATCTTCAAATGATGTAGGACCTCTGACCTCGTGAAGAAGTAGTCGTAAGGAAAAGCTCTCATCCTGACTGGGATGAACAGTGTAAACTCTGCCCAGAGAATTGTCAAATCTTATATCTGGATGACCTTGTACTGCAGCCCCTCTCTTTCTCCTGATCCATTTTTTGTTGTTCCATTTGTAGTACGATGGAACTTGAGGATAAAACAATGTTCGAGCAAAGGGGTCTTGCTGACACAGCTTGGAAAATGCGGTCAGTGTGGTGTCCTTTGGAGCTCGTGCTTGCTGTGCAGCTGTCTCAGCAGTGAAGTAAACTCTCTGTCCATTCTCCAAGTCAACAGCAAGCTGCTGTATGGCAGGATGTCGTTGATGTATGGGAAAGGCAAAGATTCTCCAGAAAGCCTCGTTGCTGCTGATGTATCTGCCTTGCTGATATTGTGCAACCTCATCGCGAATATTTGGCTGCTGAAGTGCAATTATAGCAGCATCAGATCCTTTGTTCACATATTTACAAATATACTTCATTGACTTGACCGAATTGCAGAACTCAACGTTAATGTGTGCATGGAAGGTTTTAGTGAGCAGTGGGCAGTAGGGGACAATCCATCTGTTATCTATTTCATGTTGTCCAATCTTTGTCTGAAATCCTCCATCCTCAGGCCTTCTTCGTCGGTAAGAGGGGTAGCCATCTTCTCCTGTTTGTGTCTCTTTCAAGAATTTCCTTGGAAATCGTTTGGTGCACTTTCTGTCTTTCGTGCACGGCGAGTTGTAGTTAAGTGAACCACAAGGACCATGAACCATCTGTGCTTTGACAATTTCAAACAGATCTTTGTCGTTCGTTGGATCTGAAAATTCTGCTGATATGATGGAGTCAATCTGGTTGGCACGAATTTTCGAGGAAAGCCAGATTAGAATGTGTCCATGAGACAATCCTCTTTTTTGCCATTCGATGGTGTACATGTGGCAATGTACTGATCCAAAAATATGTGATTTGGTGATAAGGTCCATTAATTTCACCACTTTGAGACGGAATACTCTGGCAGTGACGTCATGTCTGTGAAAATGTGTTTGTCCGGGAAGTAGCTCATCCTGGATTTCTTTCCATGTTGGATTGCAAGTAAATGTGATAAAGAGATCAGGTCGCCCATAAATGCGGACATATGTCATTGCATCTTGAGTTCTTTCATGCATGTATCTGGGGCTGCCTGTAAAGCTTGATGGCAGGATGCAGAGTTGGCCAAGCTCTCCTCCAGCCACATCATTGTTCATTCCATCTCGCAAGTGTATGTAGGAGTCAGATCTTAATTCTTTTTGGTGGATCCTGATGTAACGCAACCTCTCTGTTCAATCTTTGCATACATGTCCACAGCGAATTGATGGAAGAGGTTCTGACTTCGATGAAGTTGGTTCAAGGAATTGTCACGAACCATAAAGCGATGAACATAGAAGTCCATGCAAGAGACAGTTTTTGTTGAGTTTGTACCAGCCTGTGGAATATTAAAGTGGTAGCCATCTTCTCCATCCACAAAGAGCAAAGGATACTGGAGGGCATCGTAAGACCTATGGGTTTCACTGATGAAGTTAAGGTTGTTGTCACGACATTTGAGGACAATGTCTCTTCTGCCATATTCTTGGCCAGTCATAATGACAGGCACCTCATTACGTTCTGGAGCATTGAATCGGCGTGCATGCTCACCGGATGGTCTTTTGTCAGCATCAATGATGATCTGAAATTCCAGGGTCGGAACATTCTCAAGGGCATATTTAAAACTTTCGACATAGCTGTTACTTCAATGAAGCATTTCTTGCAGCTTCAAAATTAAGTCAAATATTGTACCCTGGTTGCTGTTGTATCTACTCTGGGCCTGTTGTTGAAGATCTCCAACAAAGTATATCTGCAAATACCGAGGCTGTTCATTTGGTAGAGGCTGAAGGGATCATATCCTGTAGTAAATCTGTCCCTGAACTTTGAATGTTGGCATGAATCCTCCCTCTGTGATGACATTGGCACCGAATGACGTCATTTTAAAGGCACAATTGTATTTCCGAATATTCTGAAGAAAATGTTTGGACTCTGGAGTGGTGCCAAGAAGAAGATCTTAAGTGGCTCAGGTGGTTCAGGAAGCATAGTCAGCTGAACTTTGCCATTAGTGCAACACATGCCTGGTGTTTCTTTATCCCACTTTTTGGCGCTACACATGTCACAAATCATAGACATGGAACCAATGGTCACTAATTCGTGTGATGCATAATCATGGCTTGGATCATAGTTGAAAGCACCTTGGTACCACTGTTGCGCAGTGAATGGTCGAGATCTTACCTCAGCATGACGTTTCCTGTCTCTTTGACACCTTGTCTGACGTTCATCTGGAGTTTCCTCCTGCCGTCGAGTTGACTGTCGGAAGACCTGTTCTTGGAGGCGAGACTGCCTCTGTTCTAGTGCTTCCTTCTGCCTTTCAGCTCTTCATCTGGTAGCGTTTTCTTGGAGTCGTGACTGTCTTTCCTCGAGTGTCTCTTGGTCTATAAGAGCTGATCGCCTGCGTGCCAGGGTTTGAAGTTCCTGGTGATGTTCTGCATCTGTCCGTGCTTCTCTTCGTGTCTGCATATGGAGGGCTGCAGTCGACTTTCCGAAATTTGTTCGCTTTTTGGGTGGCATCGTAGTAGGGAAAACTGTCGCTTTTCATTTGATAATGGGAAGAGGTGGGGAAAACGCTCGTTTTTTATGGAAAACGTTCGCTTTACTTATAAAATAGGAATAAATCGGAGAGTTTCGAAGGTCTCCGCCTTCATATTTCATATTTCGATAAATCGGAATACAAAAAATAGGAATAAATCGGAGAAATAGGAATAATAATGTTACATATTTATGTGAATGTATGGGAATTACCATTCAGGTTGCTTATCCGTGTGTATTATATTAAGGGTTGTTGTGATGGGAGGGTCAGGAGCCCTTCGGAACCAGTGGCCGGAAACGGAAGTGGCCGGAAACGGAAGAAGAAAAGACACGAGGAGAAAAAGGACGGGGATTCTTCTTCCTCGCCCCGCGACGACGAGAAGGTGGAATCGACCTTGCGCTGCGCGGAAAACCGGGGCGTTCCGAAACCCGTTTGGCGAGAGGAGTTACCTGGCCGCGTAATTACCTTTGGACCCGTGAAGTCCCCGTGAGTTCGTGCACGGAACGTACGGGTCGCACTTTGGAGCCTCGCACGCGTTACAAACCGCGCTCGGTTTTGCCCGTCTACAAGGACGCGTACGGGTCGCACTTTGGAGCCTCGCCGGCGTTGCAAATCGCGTTTGGGTTTCGCCCCGTCTACAAGGACGCGTACGGGTCGCACGTTGAGCCTCGCTCGCGTTGCAAACCGCGTTTTGGTTTTGCCCCGTTGCTTGGCAAGGAGGTGCGCTGCAACAGCTGTCCCCGGTACGAGACGGCACGTTGGAGCACGTCCGCCCGGGGTTCGTTCAACCGCCCGAGTGCGGTGACGGTGACTATCCTCTTGGTCAAGAGGGGCCCAGAGACATTGTGCGGGACCGAGACCAAAAGGGTTTCGTGAGTACTCCCCGGGACACACATGTATAAGATGGCCATCTTAATCATAGGGAATTGATTGTGAATTGGGAATTGGTGAGGATTATGTATTGTTGATGGTTGTGTCATTGAAATTGTTTGGTATCATTACTCTTGAAATATATCCTTGAACGGCAGTTGTCTCTTGGGTGAAATTCATATGGCTTGCGTGGCGAAAGCGCATATATAATACAGCTTTCTGGCGAAGTTCCTCTCACGGTCCGGGGGTCACTGAGACCAGGTATTCACCGAGGGGACCACGTAACAGAATTGGGGGCCCGTCCGGGATTTAAAATTGTATAAAATAATAAAATAATAATATTTTTTATTAATTAAAATTTATTAATTAATTATTAATTGGTAAAAAAATTTTTTGAGAAATTGGGGTAAAGTCTTGGGTGAAGGTTAACAGGTGTTAACGATAGGCACCATGGCGTTTGTGGCACAGAACTTTGGGGTAACACCGAGTGAGGCACAGTTCCGAGCGTTGCTAAAGTCGGACCTCTTGAAATTGGCCAAACATTTTAACTTGGAGGTCCGAACTAATTTGAGGAAGGCAGAGTTGCAGGCCACGGTGATACAATCTATGGTGGGATTAGGAAAATGGGACGAGTTAGCCTGGGAGTGGCTACCCGAAGAACCAGAAGACGTTGAGCTCCGGAAACTGGAGTTGCAGTTACGGAGCCAGGAACGGATTAAAGAAGAAGAAAGGAAAGCAGAAAAGGAAAGAGCAGAAGAAGAAAGGAAAGCAGAAGAGAGGAGGGAAGAGAAACAAGCGGAGGAAAGGAGAGTGGAACGAGAACTCCAGGAAAGGTTAAAAGAAGAAGAAAGGAAAGCAGAAGAGAGGAGGGAAGAGAAACAAGCGGAGGAAAGGAGAGTGGAACGAGAACTCCAGGAAAGGTTAAAAGAAGAAGAAAGGAAAGCAGAAGCGAGGAGAGAAGAGAAACAAGCAGAGGAAAGGAGAGTGGAACGAGAACTCCAGGAAAGGTTAAAAGAAGAAGAAAGGAAAGCAGAAGCGAGGAGAGAAGAGAAACAAGCAGAGGAAAGGAGAGTGGAACGAGAACTCCAGGAAAGGTTAGCAGAAGAAGAAAGGAAAGCAGAAGCGAGGAGAGAAGAGAAACAAGCAGAGGAAAGGAGAGTGGAACGAGAACTCCAGGAAAGGGTAGAAGGGAGAAAAGCAGAGGAGAGAAAAGCGGAAAGGGAATTAAAGGAACGTGACATGGAGCTTCAGCAAGAAATCAAATTCAAGGAGCTGGAGTTAATGAGAGAACGGGGAGAGGCACCACCCTTGCTGACGGGGTCGACACCTAACCAGAAAACCTGGGATGTGGGCAGACATGTGAGGCTGGTTCCACCGTTCAGTGAAAAAGAAGTCGCGAAATTTTTTCCACACTTTGAGAAAGTGGCTCGACAATTAAACTGGCCGGAGGAGGCCTGGACCATACTCGTGCAAAGTGTGCTGGTGGGGAAAGCTCAGGAAATTTATTCGGCGCTACCAATGGACCAATGTGCAGATTATGAGGTACTGAAGAAGCACATCCTCAAGGCCTATGAGTTGGTTCCGGAAGCTTACAGGCAAAAATTCAGGAATGCCAGGAAGAGGGAGAGTGAGACCCATGTGGAGTTTGCCAGAGTGAAAGAAAACATGTTTGATCGGTGGTGTGAGTCAAAAGGAGTCGGGAAAGACTTCGAGAAATTGCGGGACTTGATCCTGGTGGAGGAATTCCAGCAGTGTGTCCACGAGGACATCAAAGTGTACCTGCAGGAAAAGAAGGTACCAAAGTTGTGGGACGCAGCCACCATGGCAGATGATTATGCCTTAACCCACCGAATAGGGGTGCACGAACCTAACTCCTCGCCTAGATCTCCGCAGGGGAGGTGGGGAACAGCAGGTGCGGAGAACGACCATACATGGCGGCGGCCTCGAGAGGATTATGGGGACAACTATGATACCCCACCGGTTCTAAATCAGAGGGATGCGGGCCCAAGACAAACTTATAGTTCGGGGGGCCCGAGGCAGACCCCGAGTTTTTCCTCCGGGCCTACTTGCGCGTTTTGCAAGAAACCGGGACACTTGATGTCCAGTTGTTACCTCAGGAAAAGGGACAACCCAGAGCGGAGTCCGACTATTACAACTCCGAATGCGATGGCTAGCGTAAGAAATCGCCATCAAAAGGGTTACCAACCATTTATTTCAGAGGGGTTTGTGTCACTGGATGGAGCCTCGACTAACCGGAGACCGGTTAGGATATTGAGGGACACAGGGGCCCATCAATCTTTAATGCTTGAAGGCATTTTGCCATGGTCCGAGGAGACGGCAACGGGGGATAGTGTGCGTTTACAGGGGATCGGGGGCGGTGTTAGTGCTCCCCTTCAGGTCATCCAGTTGGAGTCCGATTTGGTGTCAGGACCGGTCACCGTCGGTTTACAAGCCACGCTTCCTGTAGAGGGTGTATCTGTGGTTATCGGGAATGATTTGGCCGGGGGTCAAGTTTATGGTAACCAGAGGGTTGGTAAAGAGCCCAGCAGGGAAAATAATGCCACACCAGCTCGAGATGGCGACAAAAGTGCCAAGTTATTTGTAGGGGGACTGAACTTCAAAACAGGGGAAGAAGTTCTGACCTCTGTCTTCAACAGATATGGGCCGCTGGGGGAAGTGCGGTTGGTAAGAGACTGGGAAACGCAACAGTCAAGAGGGTTCGGCTTTGTCACGTTTGCCAGCCCAAAAGACGCCAGAGAGGCAGAGAAGAATTGGAATGGCAAGGATTTGGAGGGTCGGACCATAACAGTAGGGAAGGCATTTCGTAGGCGTCGAGAGGTCTACAGGAGAGGACAACTGGGCGGTAGTTTTGGTGGTGGCCGCAGTCAATATTATTATGGAGGCTCCCTGAGTTATGGCCGCTCCCGAAGGAAGGATTGGCAAAAGGGTGGCCGAGAAGGAGACCGCTATTCATGGGACTACAGGGACCAGTGGTCCCACCCTAATTATTAGGGAAGTTCTGAGAAGTTGAAGCACTGAAGGCGGTGGAGCCGCCGAGCCAAGATTCCTACACGAATTAACCGTGAACGCCGTTCCTAAAGGCGTCCATGTAGTGAACTTTCATGCACGGACTAACCGTGAACTCCACGTTCCTCAAGGCGCCCATGTAGAGAACTTTCATGCACGGACTAACCGTGAACTCCGCGTTCCTAAAGGCATCCATGTAGTGAATACTCGGCTTGGCCTCCCGGAAAAAGTGCTATCGAGTGGCCTAACTTTGGATCTTGGATCAACCCCTTAACCTTCATTCCCAAGAAACTGACGGTCAAAGTCAGAGGGTCATGAGAGGGAGTTTGATTTGGCAGGGACAATGTCGTTGTTGGTACTTAGTCCAGAGGGAGTAATCTGGAGGGTTGAGGGATCTGGTTTGTTTCTCCAAATTGGCCGGCAAAGAAAGTTTTCGCTGGGTTCAAACTTTCTTTCTTGAAGGGGGGGAGTGTTACATATTTATGTGAATGTATGGGAATTACTATTCAGGTTGCTTATCCGTGTGTATTATATTAAGGGTTGTTGTGATGGGAGGGTCAGGAGCCCTTCGGAACCAGTGGCCGGAAACGGAAGTGGCCGGAAACGGAAGAAGAAAAGACACGAGGAGAAAAAGGACGGGGATTCTTCTTCCTCGCCCCGCGACGACGAGAAGGTGGAATCGACCTTGCGCTGCGCGGAAAACCGGGGCGTTCCGAAACCCGTTTGGCGAGAGGAGTTACCTGGCCGCGTAATTACCTTTGGACCCGTGAAGTCCCCGTGAGTTCGTGCACGGAACGTACGGGTCGCACTTTGGAGCCTCGCACGCGTTACAAACCGCGCTCGGTTTTGCCCGTCTACAAGGACGCATACGGGTCGCACTTTGGAGCCTCGCCGGCGTTGCAAATCGCGTTTGGGTTTCGCCCCGTCTACAAGGACGCGTACGGGTCGCACGTTGAGCCTCGCTCGCGTTGCAAACCGCGTTTTGGTTTTGCCCCGTTGCTTGGCAAGGAGGTGCGCTGCAACAGCTGTCCCCGGTACGAGACGGCACGTTGGAGCACGTCCGCCCGGGGTTCGTTCAACCGCCCGAGTGCGGTGACGGTGACTATCCTCTTGGTCAAGAGGGGCCCAGAGACATTGTGCGGGACCGAGACCAAAAGGGTTTCGTGAGTACTCCCCGGGACACACATGTATAAGATGGCCATCTTAATCATAGGGAATTGATTGTGAATTGGGAATTGGTGAGGATTATGTATTGTTGATGGTTGTGTCATTGAAATTGTTTGGTATCATTACTCTTGAAATATATCCTTGAACGGCAGTTGTCTCTTGGGTGAAATTCATATGGCTTGCGTGGCGAAAGCGCATATATAATACAGCTTTCTGGCGAAGTTCCTCTCACGGTCCGGGGGTCACTGAGACCAGGTATTCACCGAGGGGACCACGTAACAATAATAATAATAATAATAATGAAGAAACGTGGCGAAAACGTTCGCTATTAAAATGAATGTTGAAGTAACGCCACGGCTTATATAGGATTATTAGGAGGGGCGGAGACCTTAGGGAGGTGGAGACTATTTAAATTGTCCAATAGAAAAAGGGTAAAAAATATTTGACCCTTCTAGAAAGGTCAAATATTTCGTGGTCCTGCCTTTTTGCGTTGTTTTTTTTTAGTTCGCGCTCGGGGGTGCGATTTCAGTAATTTTAAAGACTGCCATTGGATTCCCCATATAAAACTACCCCTAGTTGTGCACCATTAAGACCTCGAATTAGGCGCATACGGATGTGTATTGTTACTTGCTCCTCCCCAACCCCCTGGTCACGGTGTTCCTCCGAGCCCTGAGAGGAGTCACGGCAGAAAAATGTGTTATTCTGTATGTCAAAGATCAATGGTGAAGCCACACCAATTGTTACCAACAAACAAATATTGTATTAAGATCACACAAGAATAACAGTACAACAATAATATTAATCAAAAGTACAATCAATATATATCCTATGATGGTACCATCAGGTTCGTACAATATAACTCACTGTGCTCCAAGTGAGAGAAAAGAAGAAGATTCCCAATGTCTCTATTCCCGGCTTCAAGTCAAAGTTGATTCCGGCTTCAAGCCAAAGTCGATCCCGGCTTCAAGCCAAAGTCGATCCGCTCCAGCGATCGTCAGAACGATGTCCAATCGAGACCAGAATCCCGTTGGGTTGACCGTTACAGTCACGCGGCCAAAGCTGCGCAAAGGCGCCCTCAAGGTGATTGGGAAATCCAAAGGCGCCCTCCAGGCGACTGGGAAATCACACCCTCGGGTATGGACGTTTCACGGCTCCAAATCGGCGAACCGCCAATTTACCTTCAAAATCCACGTTACACACACCCACACCAGATAAACGTCTGGATGCGTTGAAAACGGTTGAAGCGAAGCAAAGACCTTGCGCGATGCGCAAAGCGCGCGAGTCAAAATGGCCGACGTTCTCGAGGCGTAACGGCAGTCCAATGATTCTCTTCGGAATCGACTGCAAAACCTGACACGCAGGTTGATCTGTCACAGCAATAACAACTCTGTCGCAGGAATCCCTTTCCTGGGAAACCCAAAGTTCACTCATGACTCTTGCTCGCCAACATTCGCTCCAGACCGCAAAGCAACTATCCTTCTTCTCCGACTCACTCGCTCCGCCTTCTTTTTCTCCTCTTCCTCTTCTTCTTCGTCGTCCGGTTCCGGTTTCATTTAAAACATTAATTTTTTTACCTTTTGAAAATAGCAATATCTATTTCCCTCAAACGACAACAATAATAATACATGGAATCAAAAATGTTTACAGTGGATGAAAACCACAACAATGGAAGTGACGAATCCGTAACAGTATACATAACGACACCACAAACAGACATTGCCTTTTATTATATAGATTTTCCCTACAAGATCAAAGGCTCATGCCAGTTGTGCAACACAAATCCTGTGCACACATACAGACAAATACATGAACATCATCTGACGACTTCAGACAAACACAGCTACTGAGCTTGGGGAAAGTGACGTAACCTCTCATGACACTCTGGATACCAGCGAAGCCTCCATCATGCTTTGTTCCTCTCCGCACTCAGCAGAGAAATTAAGGAAAACGTCCTCCTCCCTCTTGATGCCAACGGATGGAGCTTGCACATGTTCTATCTTTTTAAAGTTGAGCATCAAGAAAAGGAAGCAGCATGTACTTTGGTGTATGACTCGACCAGGGATGGCATTTAAGCGATGACCTCGGAGACTAAGAGGAGACGGTCTAAAAGTCTCACCATTACACCACCCATCCTGAAATTACACCAGGAATGCAGCCAGTATAAATTATTTCCCTCCCCACACCCCTTCTTCTCATGCTTTGTCTAAATCCGTGTGTTTTTTTATTATCTTTCACGAGCATATTTAGGTCAAATGGAACTTGAAAAAATAAATACATAACTAAAACTAGTAATAGGCTTGTTCATGTCACCTATCCAACTCATCCACCAAGTTTTGTCATAATCCATCCACAAGTTTTTAAAATACTGATTTTAGTATATATTGATTTTAGCCCCATCTATCTCTCCATGGTCAAGTATCACAAAGAATTTAAAAAGATCTCGGATCAGATCCGGATCTTCACCAAAATCGAGTCAAATTGTTCATGTCACAAACTCAACCTGTCCACCAAGCGTTGTCCGAATCCGTTCATAACTGTTTGAGATATCCTGATATATATATATATATATATATATATATACACATATATATATATATATATATATATATATATATATATATATATATATATATATAAATATACATACATACATACACACATACACACACACACACACACACACACACACACACACACACACACACACACACACACACACACAATAAACATCCTCGTATCTGGATCCAGATTTCGATTTTCACGAAAATTTATCGATTCCTCCTTGTCACAAACCTGATATGTCCACCAAGTTCGTCCGAACCCATCAATAACTTTTTGTGATATCATGCTCATCGACAAACAGACAAATATGTGTGAAAAAGACTGAGAGACTAAACTTTCAGGGTAGGAGTGACACCCATGCAGAATGTTTTTATGACAATAGTGATGTCATAGGTCACGTGGTATGGCAGCCATCTTGGATTACAAGCAAATAATTCAAAAATTATTTCTCGGAAACCGCTGAATGGAAAAATTTAAAACTTGGCACATTGTCAAATACTCCCAATGTGGAACAAAAGCATGATAATGATGACATCATAGATGAAGTGGTATACCAGCCAAAAATGTTTTCATCGAATTCCTAATCCTAAAAATCTGAAATTGCATGCACATGATCTATGACCCATTTGTATTGAAATATTAAATTTATGACATCATAGGTCACATGGTTTGGCAGCCATTTTGGATTGAAGGAAAATATTAAATAATTATATCTCTGAAACTGCTCACCCTATCGATGCGAAATTTTACAAATATCTTCAAAAGCACTGTTGCATATAAGTTGAAAATGATGATGTCATAGGTCACGTGGTTTGGCAGCCATCTTGGATAGAAAAACGAACCTTATCCGATCAACACGAAACTTCACAAATGTAATCCCCTACCCATACATATGCAGAGTGATGGCATCTATCCGTTGTGGGACTATGCGGAGGGATATTGGTGACACAATCGCATTGTTCTAGTTTTTATAATGGATTCTACATCATCCCAAGAGGTGCATCCTCATTTATATGTGAACACATAAATCCCTGCCAAATTAAGAAATTAAGACACCAGAGCAATGTCTACCTGCTTTTATCTAAAGGGGATAGGGTAAGGTATTTATTTGTGCCAGGCCTTGTCTGGATTGGTTGAAATTTAAACCCTTGGCAGGCAATAAACCTTAATTTCGTGACAATGTTTGACCTTTCTTCTCCTGTGAAATTCAAGAAAAGCACCAAACTAATGTCTGTCTCATTTGATAATCTGTCGAGGCTAATAATCTGTGGAGGCTAATAACACGTCTGTCTACTTCGATAACCCGTAAGGCATCGTTTTGCCAATTCTTGTCTCGATTGGGGAGACATCATTTTAAGTCTTCATGGAGCATCTGAAGCATCAGAAATCATGGTATGTAAATACAATAGGTATTAGTGACTTTTCCAGCTTAAATTCTCGTTTGTGAAACATTTACAGAGATCCAAACCCTTAAGAATGGGTTGGATTGAACACCAACTGCAGTACTTTTGCACTATTTTGGAATAAATATTACTTCCCTAACTCCGACCCACCTCCCATAACATATAATTAAGAAGCTTGCTTTAAAAAAAATTCTTACCAAACTTTAAAACAGGAAAATAGCTAGTTGAGCATATGTTCGAATTTCGAGATAAAACATGAAAAGTCAAATCAATATAACTTTAAAAAGTCATTAAAACAAGCTTAATTTCTATTTTTGTTTATGTGCTGTATACTGTATATAATATATTTCTCATAAGTAATTAAGCAACACCTTTGAAACTGTGAAACAAACTGCAGAAACCTCACAGTGGAGAAACTTCAATCATGTCTCTGCAAACTATGGTGATTGTGGAATGAAAAACAATCAAAAAATTGCATATCCAACATGTTGTTGTTCTCCTTTTCCCCCTAGAAGGGGTGAGGTCCGATGATACCAAGTTCCTGCCGTGCTTTCACCAAGATCCTCCTCCACTCCCCTCTGTCCTCAGCCAACTCTCTCCACCCTCCAACCACCCCCACCTTACTGATATCGCTCTTCACACAATCCTCTCATCTCAACCGCATTCTACCTCTTTCCCTCCAACCTTGGGTCCTTGTTCCCTCAACCTATCTGCTCTCTTTGACATTCTCTCTTCCCCATCTGTACCAAAGGTCCAGCCCATCGCACATATATGATGTATGATGTTAAAATTATCCTCACCTGAACCTGCCGTTCCTAAAACATATACGAACATACAGTCACGTGAAAAAGTAAGTACACCCCATGTAAAGTTTTGACTTTTTCAACATATTTCAACATACAGCTATTTGATCTTCATTTCAACAACATTGATAGATAAAGGTGATATAACATAACAAATACCATGAAACATTTACATTTTGTAGTCCATTGTATAATTTAAATAAACATAAATGCAAATTTCGCATGTGGAAAAAGTAAGTACAACCCTGCATTTATCACTACTTCAAATACCTAAAATTAGAATCAGGTGCACCAGCTCAGGTGCAAATGATTAGAACATCGTTAGAGAGGATCTTGGAGGAACCTGTCTTATTTAAACCTCAGACATTTCGTTTGGTTTGCTCTTTGTTGTTGAAGTGTGCGGCGTCACCATGCCTAGATCAAAAAAGTTATCTGAGGCCTTCAGACAGAAGGTTATAGATGCCTACGCGTCTGGGAAGGGATTTAAAAATACCTCCAAACAATTCGAAATCAATCATTCGAATGTCCGGAAGATCATCTACAAGTGGAGAAGATTCCAAACAACTGCCAACTTGTTCAGGCCAGGCCACCCCAGCAAGTTCAGCGCGAGAGCAGACCGCAAGATGCTGAAAGAAGTCTCTAAGAACCCCAGAATGTCATCACGGGACCTACAGGTAGCTCTTGCCACTGTTGATGTCAAAGTGCACGAGTCTACCATTAGAAAGAGGCTGCACAAATTTGATCTACATGGGAGGTGTGCCAGGAGGAAACCTTTGCTGTCCAGAAAGCACATCAGGGCAAGACTAAAGTTTGCCAATGAACACCTCGGCAAAGACCAGCACTTCTGGAGCAATGTGCTCTGGACAGATGAGTCAAAGGTAGAGCTATTTGGCCACAGTACCAGAAGACATGTTTGACGAAAACCAAAGACAGCATTTGACCACAATAACCTGATACCAACTTTAAAGCATGGTGGTGGAAATATTATGGTTTGGGGGCAGCATTGCTGCATCAGGGCCTGGGCAGCTCACCATCATAGAATCCACTATGAATTCTTCATTGTACCAGAGGGTGCTTGAGGATAATGTGAGGCCATCTGTCAGAAAGTTGAGCTCAACCGAAGGTGGACCTTGCAACATGGCAATGACCCGAAACATACCAGTAAATCCACCAAGGAATGGCTGAAAAGAAAGAAATGGAGGGTGCTGGAATGGCCAAGTCAAAGCCCAGATCTAAATCCCATCGAGATGTTGTGTGGGGATTTGAAACGAGCTGTGCATGCAAGAAACCCCTCAAACATCGCACAGTTGAAAGAATTCTGCATGGAGGAGTGGGCAAAAATTTCTCCCAGTCGATGTCAGATACTGGTAGACAGTTATAAGAAACGCCAACTTGAGGTTGTTTCTGCCAAAGGGGGCAATACCACCTATTGGAGCCAAGGGTGTACTTACTTTTTCCACATGCGAAATTTGCATTTATGTTTATTTTAATTATACAATCGACTACAAAATGTAAATGTTTCATGATATTTGTTATATTATATCATCTTTATCTGTCAATATTGTTGAAATGAAGATCAAATATCTGTATGTTGAAATATGTTGAAAAAGTCAAAACTTTACATGGGGTGTACTTACTTTTTCACGTGACTGTATATCTGCACATGATCCATGTCAATATCCTGTATAAATTGGCCACCAATGCGGTCTAAGCCAGTTTAGGAGTGGCTAGACATCATTTAATACCAAATGAGTTCATCACACCATTGGGATGGTTCGAGGAGAGGTAACTCAGACTGCCATTGTTTGTCAGTGTAGTGTTTATTGCAGTTATTTCTAGACATTTAGTGCACCAACAAGGAAGTCTGATTTCATGGATAGACCTCGCTCAGGTCAACAAGTGTTACAACCCCTTCTGAGGATCATTTGTCTCTCTTGCCAGAAGGAACTGCTTTTCAAAGCAAGATCTCTCCAGAGTAACTTCAGAGCAACCAATCATCAGATATTGACCCGAAAAGTTTGGAGCATGCTGCATGCCAGTGGTATGAGTTTCAGAATACCTTTTTTGGTATACATGATGGAAGCTGGTGGAAGAACTAGAGCAGAATCGAAGGGACCAGAATGGAAAGGGGGAAACACCAAGAGCAGAGTAGAAGTGAGAGAGAGGTCAAGGAGAAGGGGAGAAGGACACATGGGTGTGAATAAGCTGAATGAAACACAGAAAGAAGAGGAACGTGAAAGCGGTGATGAAACAAAAAAGGAACAAACCAACCAAAAACTAACAAACGAAACGAGGTGAGGGATAGGGGGGGAAATCACAATAACCTAGAAAAAGGGAGTGCTTGAGAATGGGGTCAATTGGGGTAGAAGGGATCATCAAAGTATGGATGAGGGATAACCTGAGGTAGTGGTCAACAACTGTCTTGAAGTCCCAGAGGGAAGAATGGGAATAAACAGACTGGGGAAGTTGGTTGCACAGATGAGAGAAAAGAGGTGGCTTTTGAGTCTGGATGGTTCTAGATTCTGCATTGGTTGGTCTGCATGTCCCGAACATAGTGCTATCAATAACAGCACAAGTAAAGGGTGACACACTATCACAACTTGAGGATGAACTGTTGGTGTCATATTAGTTTCACCAACAAGTGTAGATTCTGCCAAGACTTCAATGATGGACATCCTGGAGAGTGGAGACGAGGTGGGCGTGATTTGGTAATTGTGACATTTAGGTGGTGTGATCGGTTTGGTGGACGCAGCCTGGTGGTATGGCCTGGCATTCAAGTTGGCCAAATAACTGTCATCATTTGGAAGGGTGCTATGGCTGCATATTGTCAGACACAGATCGGAACTCGTCCAAAATACCTCTGACCCAATCATAAGGTCCCAACTTCATCTTTATTGAGGAAAAGACACATCTACACCTTGCACATGTTGCCAACAATGGACTTCAGCACTACATCACCTTCATGGACTCTAATCGGACTTGCATCCTCTTGAGCATGCTTGAGATGTCCACCCGTAATCTCTTGATCAACTGTAAGTGACTTTGGTCAAAGAATGGCACAACATCCAACAACAAGAGCTTCTTTGATTTGCTCGATGACATGACATGTAGAAGCTTGAATTTGAGTCAATGGGTGGTCCAAGCTTGAAATGGACACACACATTATTAAAGCCATTTCTGTGAAGGTAAACCTGTCTATGATCATTTTTGACTGGCATTGTTGCCAATTTGCATGCTCACTGCACATGTCATAGCCTCACTTCAGCCATCGATGTTGCTTTCACATAATAACATAACTTTGGCTTCCACTGACATCATTTTGTTGAAGGAGTCAAATACATATCAAATCGGTTCTCTTCGACCAGAATATGAATAGGTTTGCACATATCATTACAAACAACACAAGCCTCAAAATTCTTATGACTAAATTTTTTCTGAGGCGTATATTTATTAGCCCATCCCCTGCACAGCAGGAGATGGAGTTTTGCAATCACTTCTGTGTCTGTCTGTGTGTCTGTCTGTGTGCGTGTGTCTGGGCCGTAACTTTTTTTACCATTTGAGCTATTGTCACAAAAATTTTCACCAAAGTTTAATTATGATAATACGGAAAAAGGAAGTTAATAATTTTCTCAAAAAGTCAAAAAGGTCATAAGTCAGCATCACATAGAATCATCAATTTTCATCCAATTTACCTGAAATGTCAATTTACCATTTCAGTTTTGTCATAAAATTTTCAACAAAGCTTTATTATGAGAATATAGAGAAGGCAAATGAATAATTTGGTCAAAAGGTCAAAAGGTCAAAGGTCAGCGTCACATAAAATAATCAATTTTCACTAGATTGACCTGAAATTTTAAGAATTTGCATATTGGGTCACTGGATTGGGTCACCAATCAAAAGCTAGAAGCTGATTGTTTTGGGGTTTTTTAGATCAAAAGGTCAAAGGTCAAGGTTGCGTAAAATCGACAATTTTCACCCGATTGACCTCAAATTTAAAGAATATGCATATTGGGTCACAGAATTGGTTCACCATTCAAAAGCTAGAAGCTGATTTTTTTTAGATCTAAAGCTGAAAGGTCAAGGCTGCATAAAATCATCAATTTTAATTTGTATTTTTTTTTTTTCAAACTGTTTTTGTTATTTCGAGCATACGGAAGAAGAAGATGTCTGAATACAAACGGACGAGGACGGGCGTTGCATTTTCACATGCTTTCTAGTTGTATTTGAACTTGGAATTTTTCAATCATAGCAGAAAATGGATACATTTTGGTCCAAAAATGGTCGCATGGCTGCATATGTTTGACGTTCGCACGTCACCCAAAATTATCAGTACCTTTAAACTGAATCAACAATCTATTTCTTATCGTATTGCGGCCGTTGCCAGATAATTTATGTACACAAATTTATATAAAATGGCTTCCTCCAGAATCAATGTGCCCTGCACTCTATTTCCTTTTATTTCCATGCATCAAAACATATCAGTCAAGTTGTCAATTGTAATCTTGTTATTCAAAAATCAAATCATGGAAACATTTAAACGAAGTACTCTTCAAATGTAAAATGACACATTATACACAACTACAAATAACATAACTCTTCTTGGGCACCGTCTTATCCGGTCTCAGGTCTGTGACGTTTCCTTGGATCTGAAGCTCATACAAGGAATCACTCATTTGCTCGATCTTGCGCACATAAGCAACTATAGAGGTACATGCTCTTGAGGGAATGACCGTATTTTCCGTATCTTACTATAATTCACCAAATGTCCGTCTGTCTGTCTGTCCGTCTGTTCCCAAGTACCGCAAAAACGGCTTAACCGATCGCAACGAAATTTGGGTGGGTAATCCTGGGACCCCTGGGAGTAAAATAGGCTATATTGTTTTCCCAATTTTCCAATTTTTCCAATTTTTCCAATTTCCAGTTTTTCCAAACACGATGGAATAATATTTACCGATATGTATAGTGATGTGGCTTTTATTGAAATTCTACAAATACTGTTTAGATTTTGATGATTTGTGTGTGATATGATTTAACGGATGTTTATATAAATCGTTTAAAATAAAAAACCTTCAATTTCTGATATTTTGCCTTTTCATTTGTCCTCCCAATTGAAGCCCCGTCCGTTGGGCGGGTACCGTTGCTAGTAAATGGAATGCACTTTCCATTGGTGGCACACGCTACATAGATCAAACCTTATCGTGGCAAAGAGGTATATACCTCTTTGTTTAAGTTGTATGTGTTGTACAACTCAAAGAAAAACAATGTGGCTGCACTTATAACATCAGTATTGACATCTACATCGTTTCCAGGTACACCGTAGTCAACCATGTGTCTCAATCTCGCAGCATTGTCAAGAGTGACCAAACACGCATGTTTCTTTCCTTGACTGAACAGATCGCTGACGGAATCACAACCACTCAAGATAAGAGCACCGAGTACAACCGAGGTGATGAGTGAAACGTCCATGTTGCGTGCCCTCGCCACATTTGTTGCAATTTTTTGAAATGGCAGAAACAAATCATTCTTAACCCACGGTTCATCTTTCTCTGGAAGACGTGTCGGTGGTATATGCAGTCATCAAGATCACATTTGTGTCGGTGGCCTGAAAACAATTTTTCGCCGTCATCCGCTGCGATATGCAAAAAACAATATGAGTGAAGATTTGAATGTCTGCTTCTTGATGTTTTGCACCTGTGACCTTTGCAACCTCTTCTGATGTTCATGAAACTGTTCTTTGTGAATCCTTAAGCACCCCATCAAAGAGCAGAGCAATGCCTTGTGGTATAGTGGTGCAATAGAAACTCTCTGGTATGTCTCAATTTCAAATTATATTCAGGATAACTGATTTGTTTTCAGTGTTCAATATAAGGTATGTCAACTGTGATCCTCGCATTGAAGGTCTTTTGTTTGATCAATGCCATATCTATCACCAATGGTGCTGATGCTGTCACAATTGCCCAGTTTTTGGTATTTTCTTGAGATGGTTTGCTTTTGTCACCAAATTTCTTATAGCCAAAAGCTATGATATTACAATTGCCATTGCATCAATAATTGGAAGTTAGTGGTCGTCAGAGGTGAGCAATTGGCCTTCTTTCTTCCAGGATTCACCAAGATAATTTATTATTTAGTTCAACCATACAATCAGCCTTGCTTCCTGTATGCATGGCACACCTTAACTGAAAATGTGAATCGAGTTCAAAGAAAGATGAAGGGTATTTTGTCCACTTATTACTAGAAATTTGTATTTTATTAGTACAGTATTGTATAAATCCTGTACTACAAAGAAGAGGTGTCTTATGATGTTGCTTTGATCCCCATAAACTGTCTTTACTGTCTGAGCAATCGATGGTACCTTATTGGTCTTTTCTACAAACGTTTGAAGTCTGTTCCACCGTAGATATCCTTTTATGTTCTACTCAGGCTTGTATTGTTATTATTTAGCATCGTGACTTCAAACAGCCTTTTGTCTCATTGAATTATTTGTATGACCATCTACATCAAATTTAAATGAGTTGATCATCTTCTGTTGGACTAATTCATTCCTTTTTTTTAGATCAGTTCATTTTCTTCCTGCACTAAACTTTGAGGATGTTTATTGCTTGTGGGGTCCTGAAAAATACAGTGGCCAGTAAAAGTATTCACCCCTACCAATAATGCAACATTTATATGAATTACGAATTATGTGGAAACAATTTTTCAAATGAACATTTTACTCATAACTGAAGAAATCAAACTAAATTATAGTTGAAGGTTACATGCCAGGAATACCTGTGAAAAACATGTAGAAATCAAAATTCACTGGTTGCAAAAGTATTCAGCCCCTTAGGTCACTACTTGTGGAAGCAACTGTTGCAGCAATGGCTGCTATGAGTCTTTCTGGTTATGTCTCTACCAGTTTAGCACATTGAGACGGTGAAGCCCTTGCCTATTCTTCACATTAAAGTTGCTCTAGTTCTGCCAAGTTTGATGGGGACCGTTGATTGAACACAATCTTCAAGTCTCGCCATAAATGTTCAATTGAGTTCAAGAAAGGACTTTTATTCAAGCCACTCAAGAACATTTATATTCGTCTTATTCAACCACTCCAGTGTGGCTTTAGCTTTGTTTTTCCGATCATTGGCCTGTTGAAATGTTAATCTCCCACCCAGTTTCAGATTCATGGCTGACTCAAGCAGGTTTTCATTAAGGATTCTCCTATAGTTTGCACCATCCATTGTCTCTTCTAGTCTGACAAGTTTCTCAATCCCTGCTGATGAAAAGCAGCCCCATAACATGATGCTGCCACCACCATGCTTGACAGTAGGGATGGAATTGACTGGGTGATGTGCAGTGTTAGGCTTGCACCAGACGTAACGCTTTGAATTTAGACCAAAAAGTTCAATTTTTGTCTCATCTGACCACAAAACTTTTCTCCACATGCCTGCAGTATCATCAATATGATTTTTTGAAAACTCTATACGAGCTTTTAGATGCGTCTTTTTCAGTAATAGTTTCTTTCTTGCTACCTGTCCACAGGGGCCAGCTTTGTGAAGGGAGCGGGATATTGTTGATTGATGAACACTGACCCCCATCTCGGACATAGAGCCTTGCAGATCTTTCAAAGTAATTTTGGGATTTACAGTTACAACCCAAGCCAGTTTCCGGCTTACTCGGCTGCTGAGTTTGGATGAGCGACCTGATCTGGGTAGAGCCTGGGTTGTATGCTATGTCTTCCATTTCTTAGTGATCGATTTCACCACACTCAAAGGGATAATGAGTGACTTTAAAATCTCCCTAAAACCCACTCCTGAATAGTGCTTCTCCACCACTTTATGTCTGATTTCTTGGGAAAGCTCCTTGGTCTTCATGTTGGTCTTGTTGGTTGACCAAGTGAGTTGCACCTTAAAACGCCATAGATAATGAGGGAGTTTAATTTTTAAGTTAACCACTGATTACATACAAGTGAAACCTGTTACACTTATTTTGTAACCTTTCAAACAAAGAATTTGCTCCTCCCGTGATTTAGGGTTACTTAGGCAAAGGGTTTGAAGACTTATGCAAATGAAATCATCTGATTTTTTCTGTTAATCTAACTTATTGACATTTTATCTGCATTTTTTAGATTTATCACTTTGGAGTACTTTGTGATGACGCTATATATTAAGTTTGACTTTAAAACATAATGAAACAAGCTCAAGTGGAATCAAAATGTGAAAACATTCGAGGGGGATGAATACTTTTGCAGTGCACTCCACTTCCATCTTTTTATACAAGGTCTAAGGCACACAATGGAGCTGCCACTCCAACACAGATGAACATACAGATGAGACAAACACAACCACTGAGTTTGGGGGAAGTGTCGTCACTTCTCGGAACACTCTGGATACCAGCAACGTCACAAAAATGGGCCACCTTTCTCACCGCACTCAGAGGGGCATTTCCTCAATCCCATGAATAGCCAACCAATGGGGAATATCCGTGCTCAATTATTTTAAATACTGAACACCAAGCAAGGAAGCAGCACATACCATTTTTAAAAGTCATTGATAAGACTTGACCGGGGTTTGAACCGCCAACCTCCCAGACTCTGAGCGGATGCTCTAATTGTCACACCACCGAGTCTGGTACTTGTCATTGCTTTTTTCTGCTCCGAAATAGCACTCATAATTGGCAGGGATCTAAAATATTTATCCAGTGCATCTAGCTGTCGAGTCATCCTATGATAAAGCTCAATCATCAGTTATAATCTTCTGCAGAGACACTTCAGTCAAAAAAACAGGGAAATTTCCAGCAGTTTGGTGTACAGTGTACTAGTATTTGTCGAAACCTTCAGCAACATATGGGAGTAATTTTGAGAGCTCATCCATCACCTTTAAGTAACGAGGGATGCATGCAACATACTTATGATGGCGAGAACAAACAACATATGGCAGCATGTTCTCAAATTCAGCCACATGTTCTTTCTGGAGATTAGTTAATTGAGCATTAATTTATTTCCTTCAGAATCATTACCGTGTATTTGTGTTGGAACCCATCTGTGGATCGGTCCCATCGGCCGATGGGTCTGACCCGTTTGGCGACCCATCTGTGGATGCACGAGAAATGACAATGCAGACCCATCGGCCGATGGGACCGATCCACAGATGGGTTCCAACATTTGCACACAAGTCATAACTTGATGTTGCAGGTGTACAATATGTTTCATCAAATAGTGACATCTGCAGTTGGCACTATTTGCACTATCTGCAGTTGGCAAACACAACAAAACTACATCCCAAGGCAGAAACCATGCTCCGATCATGGGCTCAAGAAACTGGCCACCACAACTATGTGGTTAAGATGGCCAACAAAGCCAGAAGTATAAAAATACCCTTATTAACAAGTTTAGTAGAAATATAATTATTACCCTTGAAATCTAGCCTCATCACCTCACCCTTAAATCGAAAATATACTCTTAAATCTACGTTGCACATGGCAGGTATAACAAAGCATTCCATTATTTAGAGTTGAGATGCTCAAGCAGTTTACAAATCAAATAAGGAAGTTCCTCTCTACCCAGCAGCAGTCGAACCTTCTGGTCCTAGGCCAAGCACCTCTCCACCAACTCCTGTGAGCCATCTTTTTTTATTTTTCGTTAAACAACCTTGATGGCTCCATCTCGAGGAGAAAGTCGAGTTGCCATGCTGGACATCAGAAAAGCCTTTGACATTGTTTGGCACAAATGGCTCCTCGTGAAGCTACCTCTCAGCAATTTATCTCTACCTGCATTGGTGGTGCCTTCTCTGACCCCCAATACATCAACTTTGGTGTTCCTCAAGGTTCTGTCATCTCACCCTCCCTCTTTCTTCTTTTCATCAATGACATCCTCACAGCTATTAACAGCCCTGTGCACTTCACCTTTCACTCCTCCACCAATTACAAATCCCACTACACCTCCTTATAGTCCCTAGCTGCCCATCACCCTTCAACTGTGGCCTCCATCAATCGTAATCTCAATCTCATCCTCCAATGGGACACTCTGACAACCTTGTCACCTTCAACCAGTCCAAGACTCAAAAACCCTCCTTATATCCAGCAAGATCAACACAACAAACCCCTTCTCTTCTCATGTCCAGCTCTAAAATCCAGCAGTCCTCCATTGATATACTCAGTGTCACCAACTCCAGCAATCTCTCCGAGCAGCCTCACATCCTCAATATCACAAAATGATTCCCCAAAAACTTGGTTTCCTCATCAGAGCTCACAATTACTTCAACTCACCCATCAGATTCTCACTCCAAACAAATCCAAGCTTAGACTGATGATGAAATAATTATTCCATACCTGGGCCAGCACTCTTCAATCAGACATCAATATTCTAGATTGCGTCCAAGTCAAGGGTGTCCGACTGATTAATGATCCTACTTTGTCTCGCTATCTCCAACAATCCCCCCGCCCCCGATCAAGCAATCTCTTCCTTTCGCCTCTTCTACCACTACTGCCACAGTCAGTGAGGGCTCTGTCGGCCTCTCTAGTTACTGCCCCTACTTTTCACTCTGTTTGTAAAACCCATCTCGTTTATACTCGTCACCCTCCCTTCCCTCCATACCACCTGCCATGCCTCATCATTTTCCCCCTGAACAGCCTCTCTTTGGAACATTCTCCCCAAACTTTGAAGTCCAAACTTCTACCATTTTGCAACAATTCAGGTCATAAATCAATTGTCTACAACTCGTTTAATTACTACATTTTACCATCTTCTCTCCTTGTTTTCCAACCAAGGGGCCTTCGAGGTTTTTTGGACTCAGCCCTTCCCCTGTGGTCAAAATAAAAATAAATTTTAAAGCTGAATTTGTATTTTATTTTAAGGCATTTGCAGCATACACGCAGCATATGTAACACATGTGCTAAACTAACATCAGGGGTAATTAAACAAAGGCTGATGAGTAGGTTGACAGAATGAGAACCTCATTACTTTGAAAGCGCATTCAAAGGGAAGGAGAGGATAACAAATGATGTCTGCTGTGACCAACGTCAATAAGATTACCAGCTCAAGTCCACACAACGGCGCTGTCTGAAAAATGTGTGTGCAGTGGACATTACTGAAGAGGATGAAGAAAAGTCCAAATGCTCGCTCGACTCCGGAGTGATACACATTAGTGTGCTGCCATCAGTCCTTACATGTGTCATGAAATAGGGGGTTCTATGTTGTCAGAATTATGAGATGTGAAAAGTTTGATCCCAAAAAAGCAATAAAGGCCTATCGACGTGGACCAAAATCGAATCGGCTTCTTCTTCTCACCTACCGAACTCATCCACCAAGTTTTGTTATAACTAGTCCAAAACTTTTTGAAATATCCTGCTATATATAGTTTTTGGCCCGATAACTCAATGGTGAAGAATCACTATAAAAAATGTTCTGATCCAGATCTAGATTCTAATCTTCAACAAAATCGAATCGATTTGTCCTCGTCACACACCCAACCTGTCCACCAAGTTTCGCCCGAACCCGTCCACAACTTTTTGAGATATCTTGCTATATATCGTTTTTTGCCCTATCTCTCAATGGTGAAGAATCACTTAAACAATTCTAGTATCCGGATCCAGATCTGGATCTTCACCAAAATCCTTGGCACGCACCCAAACTCTCCACCAAATTTCGACTGAATCCATCTACAACCTTTACAGATATTCAGCTCACAGACTGACAAACAGACAGACAGAGTGGTGAAAAAAACTTTTGGTGGCAGAGGTTTATTTAAAAAAGCGCTTTATTTCAAAACGAGATCTCTCCGACATTCGCAGAATCTGACAACAACAACAACAACAACAACAACATGCATTTTAGGGCCATTTTCCCTGCTAGAGCGGGGGTTAGCCTTGCGGTTCCCATAACAATCTTCTCCATCTTGCCATATTTTCTGCATCTCTCCTTGTTAACCCCCTTGCCCGCATTTCTTCTTCCACCATCTTTGGCCAAGTCTTTCTCAGTCTTCCCCGTCCTCTACTTCCTTCTACATTCATTTCCATCACTCTTCTCAACCAGTCACTTTCATCCTTCCTCAACACATGACCAAACCATCTCAACCTGTTCCTCTTCACAACATCAATCACAGGCTCTATTCCCATCATTTTTCGCAATTCATCATTTGTCTTCCTCTCTCTCAATGATACTCCGCACATCCATCAAACCATTCGCATTTCCACCCTTTCCAACCTTCGTTGCTGCTCTACGTTCATTACCCATGTCTCGCTCCCATAAATCATAACACTTCTCACACATGCAGCATACACCTTTACCTTCAGCTTCAACGACACTCCCCTCCTCATCAGCACGCCACTCAGTTCCCGAAACTTCTTCCATGCACATCTCACTCGAGCAACCATTGCCGAGTCTGATCCACCTTCTCCATTCAGCATGTCTCCGAGGTAGCAAAATGTTTTCACACCTTCCAGCTTCATGCCGTCTCGAAGATCCAACTCAACATTTCCTCCATCTGCAGCTCCCTCTGTGCACACCTTACATTTGAATGTAGCTGCCACACTGGTTAATGACCCTCTCAGACCACTACCTTTTTGATGAACCCACTCAGCGCACATTGTACATTGCATGGAGTTCACTCCGACACCCTTCCTGCACACAGCACAGGGCCACTTCCCAGTTCTTTCCACCTCACCACATGCTTTACCACTTGCCATCACCTTCGTCTTTCCGATATTCACCTTCAGACCTTTTGTCTCCATACATTCCTTCCACTTGTTCATCTTTTCCTTCAGTCCATCCATACTTTCCGCAATCAACACCAGATCATCTGCATACAACAACTCCCATGGTAAACCCTCCTTTACGTTCTGAGCCAGCACCTCCATCACAGCTACAAATAGTAGTGGACTTAGTACCGACCCCTGCTGCACTCCCACCTTCACCTCAAACTCACCACTGTTCCCGTCCTTCGTCCCTTACAGCTGTGCGCGCTCTTTTGTACATTGCCATCACTACTCTGATTAACCATTCCTCCACTCCTAACTTCCTCATTGCCCATGTCAATAATTTGCATGGAACCCTATCGAATGCTTTCTCCAGATCAACAAACCCAAGAAACAACTTCTTCCTCTTCTCCATGTACTTCGCCTGCAACTGCCTCACAATCAAAAGCGTGTCTGTCGTTCCTCTTCCTGGCATAAATCCAAACTGCATTTATCCGTCCTGCATCCGTCATTTAAATCCGTCCATCTTCACTTTCTTCCTTATCCTCCTCTCCAACACTCTTTCCAATACCTTCATTCCATGCTCCAATAACTTTATCGCTCGGTACGAGCCACACTCTAGAGGGTCACCTTTCCCCTTGTATGGAAGGACGAGGGTACTCAGTTTACCAATCCACTGGAATGCGGCCTTCTTTCACCGCCAGATTACAGATCTCTGTCATTCTCTTCACATCCCAACTTCCTGCTGCCTTCAACATATCTCCCACAACTCCCGTCGACCCTCCCGCTTTTCTACTCTTCATTGCTTTTATCGCTTCCTCAACTTCCTTCTCAGTTATCTTCTCTGCCGGTCCTAAAACTGGGTTACTCTCCATGTTGCCATCCCATTCATTCTCTGTATTCAACAGCATTTCCATATATCTTTTATATCTTCCTTTAATTCCATCTGGGTCCACAACGATTTGTCCCACTTCATCCTTCAAGCAACTCACCCCCATCACATCACACCTCTCTTTCGCTATCTGCTTTGCAATCCTGAATACCGCTCTCTGACCCTCTTCCGAATCCAAGCGTTCTCCGAACATTTTCCTACACGCCTCCTGTGCCTTTGCTACCTCTTTCTTTGCAGCCTTCTTGGCTGCCTTATAACTTTCATGCTCTGCTGTTTCTGCTCCCGTACCCTTCGCCTTCTGCCACTCCTTGAACTTCTTCCTCTTCTCGCCAATCCTCTTTCCAACTTCATCATCCCACCACCATGTTTCCGAGTGCCTCGGTGGTCCTTTTGTCCATCCACATACCTCACCAACGGCTCCCAACAGACTATCTTTCATTGACATCCAACCACTTTCAAGCTCAACCACATCATCCTCGACCCTACTCAGCCTCTCTTTTAATGCCTCCCTTACTGTCACCTCTTTCAACCTCCACACCTTCATTCTCGGTTGGTACTTCACCCGCCGAGCTCTCCTCGCACCTTTCACCCTTATGTCGCAGACAACCAAGTGGTGCTGTGAAACAGCCTCCTCCCCCGGGATCACCTTTGTGTCCCGGAGGTGCCCCCTATCTCGCCGACGCACTATCAGGTAGTCAACGGTTGTCGTCGACCCACCTGACGTGTATGTAACAAGCTTATTATCCTCTTTCTGGAACTGAGTATTACAAATCAACAAATCAGCTCCATCAGCAAACTCCAAAAATCCTTTCACCTTTTCCATTTCTCACACCATATCCGTAACCCCCATGAACTCCCTCAAAACCATCCATACTCCTTCCCACATGTCCATTTAGGTCTCCTCCTACCACAACAACTTCCTCATCTTTCACGTTTTCCATCAGCTTCTCTATCGCACACCAGAACTTGTCCTTCTCTTCATCGCTCCGACCAACCTGCGGAGCATATCCCGAGATGACGCATATCGCAGCATCTGACAGCAATGGAGAAATTTTGTTTTGCAGCTGAACTCTTCATAACTTGATTTTGTTTGTCGTATACATAGAGATATCGATTTTACTTTATAGAATTGCTTTATGCACTCACGACTTTGCAGGATTAGGGCATACTACTCTCACATGTATTGTCTTTTTTCAGGATATTATCTCAGGTGCAGAAAATTCCATTCATTGTTGTCTGGCAGGTACATAAACAGATGGCGAAAGGGTCTAATGGGAGTCCATTTGGATTCCAGCACTGAAAGAATTAGCCATTGTTATGGTTCCAACCTGAACCACATACTAACTGGAAGTGATTACCACCAGTGTGTCATTCATTGTTCATCGACTGAGAAACTATCCAAGGTGCAGCAAATTTCATTCATTATTCTCTGGCAGCTGCGCTAACAAGTCCAGAAAGGAGTCTGAAGGGAAACGATTTCAGATTCCAATGTTGAAGGTGCCAGTCTCTGTTGAAAATCAGTCTGGGCCATTTCTGGTCCAAATTCTAAATGGGAGAGATTACCACTAGAGGGTCAGCCATTGTTTGGAAGCCATGCTAAGAATTGTTTATATACATTGAGGAAAATCCTCACCTTCAGTTATGGTCACCAAGTTGTTTGTTTGATAAATGTTAGCTTTCACGAGTCTCGACTCTGTACACAAAAAAAAAAAAAAAAAAAAGTCCGGCATCTCCCAGCATGTTCGACACAGATTTGTGGTCTCACATGCAATTTGTTGGATAATCATACAATGATAGATACACCTTGATAGGTCAGTGAAAGGAGTGACGTAATGGGCACGCCCACACTACCATGAAGATATATTCCCTGCAAGCAATAGAAGATCGAGATCAATGAAGCCAGCGGTGGCTGAGATGATAAAGGTGTCGGAAGCTGAATTATTGAGCTTTCATGATTGATTATTCATTGAAAGGATGTAAGATATCTTTGTGGTTAACTATTGGATTTAGTTGAAGGGTTTTGATAATCTACATTTGCTTGTATAACAATTCTGTTCATACTGGTTGTAAAATTTTGTGAACACATGAGTCGTAGTTGAATTTTGTAAACGCACTGGTTTTGTCCTCTTTTCTGTCTAATCCATGGTGAATGGATAAACTTGCATGAAGTTAGAAGGTAATTTGGACCTCAGGGACTTTTCTGATACCAACTTGCAACATGTCTCATATTTTATCTCTTCCCTCTCCAACAAAAATGTTTTGTTTTTCTTCCTACGAAAGTTTTATATATTCATATTATGCAGCCGGTGGCTGCTTGGCTGCATCATTTTCTGGGGGGACGGCCTGTGCTGCTGATGCAATGCCGTTCAACCTAAGAACTGAGTATCTTATGCCAGACACCTTAATTGTTATCCTGATGTTGGTTATCTGAAGTGCCTTCAGAAAGTATTCATACCCCTTGATTTTTTCACATTTTGTTGTGTTACAGCCTGAATTTAAAATTGATTAAATTGAAATTATTTTTGTCACTGATCTACACCTAATATCCCATAACGTTAAAGTGGAATCTTTAAAAAAATAATTTTATACAAAAGAATTAGAATTGGATTTCAGAAATATCTAATGAGGACCCCTGAGTATTGAATAAGTATTCAACCCCCTGAGTCAATACTTTGTAGAAGCAACTTTGGCAGTGATTAGAGCTTTGGGTCTTCTAGGGTACATCTGTATCAGCTTTGCACATCTGGATTTGGGAACTTTCTCCCATTCTTCCTTGCAGATTTGTCTGAAGCTCAAGCTCTGTCAAGTTGGATGGTGAGCGTTGTTGAACAGCAATCTTCCAGTCTTTCCACAGATCTCAAAGGGATTCAAGTCTGGGCTTTGGCTGGGCCACTCAAGGACATTCATGTTCTTGTGCAGAAGCCATTCCAGTGTTGCTTTAGCTATGTGCTTGGGGTCATTGTCCTTTTGGAACGTAAATGTTTGCTGCAGTTTAAGGTCTTTTGCACTCTGAAGTAGGTTCTACTCAAGAATTTGCTTGTATATGGCTCCATTTATTGTTCCCTCTATCCTTAAAAGTCTCCCAGTCCCTGCTGCTGAAAAGCATCCTCATAGCATGATTCTGCCACCACCATGATTCATGGTTGGAATGGTGTTTGATGGGTGATTCGCTGCGCTCACCCTTGCGCCAGACATAGCGCTTTGCATTCAGGCCAAAGTGTTAAATTTTTGTTTAATCAGACCACAGAATATTTTGCTTCATGCTATCTGAGCCTTCCACAAGCCTTTAGCAAACTCAAGGCATGCTGTCATTATCCTTTTTATCAGGAGTGGCTTCTGTCCGGCCAAGCTCCCATAAATCCAACATTTGTGAAGGGCTGCAGAGACTGTTGTTGTCCATCTGTCAGGTTCTCCCATTTCAGCCAGGAACTCTATAGTTGTATTAGAGTTGTCTTTGGTTTTTTTGGTCACCTCCCTGACCAAGGTCCTTCTTGCCCAGTTGGTCAGTTTGGTCGAACGGTCAACTCTAGGAAGAGTCTAGGTAGTTCCTAATGATGGAGCTCACTGTGCTCTTGGTAACTTTCAACACTCTAAGAATTGTTTTATACCCTTCCAGAGATCTATGACTCCTCACAATTCTATCACGGAGCTCTACGGACAGTTCCTTGGACTTCATGGTAGAGTTTCTGCTCTGACATGCACTGCTGACTGTGGGACCTTATATAGAAAGGTGTGTTTCTTTCTAAATCATGTCCAATCAATTAAATTAGCCACAGGTGGACTCTTATCAAGTTGTAGAGACATCTCAAGGATGATCAAAGGAAATTAGATACACCTGAGCTCAATTTTGAGTGTCACAGCAAAGGAGTTGAATACTTATTGACTCAGGGCATTTCAGGTTTACATTTTAAATTATTTTTGCAAAAAATTCTAAAAAATAAATTCCACTTTGACATTATGGTGACATTATGTGTAGATCGATGACAAAAAAAAATCTTAATCCATTTTAAATTCAGGCTGTAACACAACAAAATGTGAAAAAGTCAAGGGTTTGAATACTTTCTGAAGGCACTGTACGAAATGACTTATGTGGCACAGAGTAACAAAAAGAAAGAAGCACCTTTAGAGGCCATTTTTAGAGCCTTTAGAGGCCAAGGATGACAGGCTGAGTCAACCCCCCGACCTCGGAAGGATGACAGGCTGAGTCAACCCCCCGACCTCGAAAGGATGACAGGCTGAGTCAACCCCCCGACCTCGGAAGGATGACAGGCTGAGTCAACCCCCCGACCTCGGAAGGATGACAGGCTGAGTCAACCCCCCGACCTCGAAAGGATGACAGGCTGAGTCAACCCCCCGACCTCGGAAGGATGACAGGCTGAGTCAACCCCCCGACCTCGGAAGGATGACAGGCTGAGTCAACCCCCCGACCTCGGAAGGATGACAGGCTGAGTCAACCCCCCGACCTCGGAAGGATGACAGGCTGAGTCAACCCCCCGACCTCGGAAGGGTGACAGGCTGAGTCAACCCCCCGACCTCGGAGGGATGACAGGCTGAGTCAACCCCCCGGCCTCGGAAGGATGACAGGCTGAGTCATAGTCAACCCCCCTTGGCGTTAATTCAGCGATTGACCGGGATTCCAACTCAGGATCCTAGGATCCCAAGCACAGCACCCTAACCACTAAGCCAACACCAGGCTAATGAGTATATTGTGGCACAGAGTATAAACCGGAAATCCAGAAGACTATAATTGTGTGTGCGTGCGTGTGTGTGTGTGTGTGTCCTTCGTTGTTATCTCCATATGTGGGGTTCAGAAGGTGGAGCTAACATTTTTATACCATCCTCCCAGATTTTGAAGTATCCACCTCAGTTTCAGGAAGGGATGGGGGATGTGTTATGTGTGTGATGAGAGATGTGTGATGGGGGATGAGGGATGGGGGATGTGTGATGGGGGATGGGGGATGTGATGGGACTCATTGACCAGTTTGTGATGTTTTCTTATACTCAAAATGTTGTTCCAAGGACTCTTTTGAGGATCTTCACCGAGCCTCAGACCACTAACAATTGCAGTTTGTTTGCTGTAATATTCCCAGGGATGGTTTTTTAAAGATCTTTCCAAGGTTATTTTTTTATCATTCCCTGATATTTTTTATCATATCATTCCCGATTCATTTTATCAAATCGCGGTTGCTCCAATAATCACTGGTATAATTTCGGTGCTTTTTAGTTTCCAGGATCGTTTCACTTCATGTTTTAGGTTTTGGTATTTGGTCATTTTTTTATTTCTGTGTTGTTTAGGCCAAAATCGCTGGGTACTGACACCTCATTTAGCAATACTGTCCTTTCATTTTTGTACCTCAGTACTATATCCGGTCGCAATGCTTTGTTTTCTATTTACACGCTTGATGGGATCAGAAGGTCATACCTTCTTCATTCAGAAGGTCATTTGTGCATTCCTTCCTTGTTTTCAGTGATTGCTTTTGATTCATGTTTCCATGAGTTTTGTGGGACTCCATCAATGAGAAAGTGTCGACAAACCAGTACAGGACAATTGAAGATTTGCGTCCTGTAGTCGTGACCTCTTTCGCACAGGTGACTCTACAAATGCTATACAAAATGTCTAAGAGGACTTGGTGATCAATTCAGTGGTGCAAGGAGGATGATGAAGCGCATGCAGATACAAATTATTGAAAGTACCGCACAATAAAACCTATATATTTAAATAGTTTAAGAATGCATGTTTTACTGGAAAGGGATAAAGGGACTTTCAGGCCACCCTGTAGAATAACAAATTATTTTGAAGTAGAAACACCCGCTCCCTCCAGGAGCATTGGAAAGTCGTCTTCCCCTCCCTCACAGGCGGGGCTTCTTTGTGCCCATGGCCTGACCCTGGGTACTACCAACATGTACGCAAAATTTGGTGGAGATCGGACCAGCCCTGTCAGTTTTCTCTCCCAACATTTGGTTGAGAAAATTTGTGGTCCTTGTTTTTCCGCCGAAGTTTCATCAGGGAGATAATACCAGATGGTTGCTGAACTTCCAAGTACAAGAAAAAGTGCAACACTCTCGTCTATCAGGAGAGTAGGAAAGAAAAAGCATTTTTTGAATCTGTCACAGGTTGGGTAGGTGAAAGGACAAATTTATTCAATTTTAGTGAGGATCTGAATCCGGATCCGGATACAAGAATTTTTGAATTTTAAAAATGATTCTTCACCATTGAGTGATGGGGCCAAAACTATATGAACAAACAAAAGAACCACCTTTAGAGGCCATTTTTCCCCGCAGAGCAGGGGTTGGCCTTTTTCAGGCACCTTGGTCCCCTTTTTGGAAGCAATGTTTTATGGCCGGATGCCCTTCCTGCCACCAACCCTGTTAGTCGCCTCTTGCGACACACAGGGGATTACCAGTGAACTGGTACTCAATTTGCCGACCTCGGAAGGATGACAGGCTGAGTCAACCCCCATGGTGTTAATTCAGCGATCGACTGGAATTCGAACCCAGGATCCTGGGATCCCAAGCCGGAACCCTAACCGCTAAGCCAACACCAGGCTATGGGCCAAAACTATATATGGCATGATATTTCAAAAAGTTGTGGCGAGTGATGACAAAACTTTGTGGATGAGTTGGGTAGATGACAAGAACAAGCCAATTCAATTTCGGTTCAGGTCCGAATCCAGATCTGGCCCATTAGTGGGATAGAAAACGTAAGCTGTTCAGCCTGGCGGAGGTGTGCTCTCTACTGAGCACCATTCTAGTTTAAATTGTTATGCATTCTCTTGATGTGTGCAAGATAAATCATTATTTCTCAATTATGCATTGAAAATGGATTCTGCGCTGTTATTAATTGAATGCAAATGTCACTTTCTGTGCCAGCGGTGGTGCTGTAACAGTTAAGGTCCAATTGCTGATCTAACTACAACTTGGCTATGTTTGTATAGTATCATCAAAGAGCCTATAAACTGGAAATTCATCATATTCACCCGCAACGACAAAGCAGGACAGTGCATAAATAATACAATTTTTCCAATAACTAAACTCAAAATGCGTAAAGGTGTTCGGTGAGAGGGCAGGTTTGATTTTCATATCATCACATTCCTTACAGAGATTCATTAATGTGAACATATTGTAATCTTCAGGGCTTTATTCAAGTTACAGTCAGGTGATACAGCCCTGAGGCTTCACCGTTGAGTAATCCACTTGAACACAATGTCTCAATATTTCAACGGCTAAATCAAAATAAGAATCCAGCAAAATTGAAGCTCAAATCCTAGAGCAGTTGAAATCCATGAAATTATACTATTTCGCATAAGACTAGTAGCCAGTGTTCATCTCAATCGTGTCTGTCTGACACTGCATACCTCTCCTCTCCCATGCATCTCTAAATATTTGTTTGAAAAAAATTGTATTCCTTATTTTTCCACCGACGTTCCATCAGGAAGATAATACCAAACTACCAAAGTACATGGAGCAGAATATGAAAGCAAAAGCATTTTTTAGAGTCTGTCATCAATTAAATCACAATAAATACAATATGGTGAAAACATGTTTCACTCCACTTGTTTCTTGAGAAGCTTGAACAGCATAATGAGAAATTTCACCAAAATTTTGAGCTTGGATGAGTGCCCCGAGTAGGTTTCGATCATTTTTCAACGAAAGATAAATGTAAATGTATCCGCAGGATTAATATAAGGAATTGTTTGATTAACATCTCCACTCAACAGCAGTGTGGTTAGTAGTGTAGCACTAATGCAATAAACTATAATCAGGATGGATAGAAATCCTGAGGCTTATGATTACCCAAACTTACACTGAAAAATACGAATATTCCAGCTCCATGAATTATTTTTAGCAGCCTGTAAATATAGTTCTGCTGGAAGATTGCCTTAATTTTATATCGATGTGACGACAGCAACCAGGGTGTTAGGTATGCTTTAATTGTCATCACCCAGGCAACATTTTTTTGTACTATTGATTTTCATTCACGATAAAAATGACAAAGGAAGCAGAAAATCTGCAGGAAATCAAGTATAGAGATGAAGGTGAATGGAACCTGTAATATGACCCTACTGCAAAGCCGCAATGAGCCGGCGAAGCCAAAGCCTCGATTGAACTTTTTCGCAATTGTTTATGCAAACTTCCGCATCCACAAGATGGCGGCCTCCATGGAGCGATTTGGTGCGTCAAAGCTTCGAAATTCTCAAAGGATCCAGCAAAATCTGGCTTTTCAACATAATATGCGTCCATTCACAACACCGGCTTTGCCGGCTAATATTGTGGGACGAGTATGGAGAAACTCACATTTCATAAACTAGCAACGGTACCTGCCCTACGGGCGGGGCTTCAATTGGGAGGCCCAAATGAAAAGGCAAAATATCAGAAATTGAAGGCTTTTTTAATTTTAAACGATTTATGTAAACATCCGTTAAATCATATCACACGCAAATCATCAAAATCTAAACAGTATTTGTAGAATTTCAATAAAAGCCACTTCACTGTTCATATCGGTAAATATTATTACATCGTGTTTGGAAAATTGGGGAAAAAATGGAAAAACTATATCGCCTATTTTACTTCAGGGGGTCCCAGGATTACCCACCAAAAATTTCGTTGCGATCGGTTCAGCTGTTTTTGCGGTACCTGGGAACAGACGGACGGACAGATGGACAGACATTTGATGAATTATAGTGAGATGACTATCTCAGCTGGCATCGTCATAACGGTGCTGAGAATCCATTTTTCCGCACCGAGAGAATGAGGTGGTGTTGTTCTGAGATCTTAAAATTAAAGCAACAAGAGAGAGGATGCTGAGTACAGAGTTAATGTCCCCTGCCAATACAGGTCAATGTTGTGCTCATGTGTTTTTGCCCGTAAGCAAGCATGAGCAAAGCCATAGACTCGCTCATCTTTTCAGGCAAAGCTAACAAGCACTTTACTCAAAATAGAAAGGTTTCCTGAATGCGGAGACATTTCCCATGGATTTAAAGTTAGCTTCAGTCGATGCGGGATTGCTGTAAATGAAGTTCAATTCAAATCTCTGTCAGGCAATTCCCACTTTTCTGGCAATGCCTAGACGGATAGCAACGCCTGTACATTATGGTGGATCCCACGTTTTACTTTGCCTGCAACCCGATGCATCAGCTCCACAGTGGTAATTGTAACCCGTACATGATTGTAAGTAATGCGTTTAATGAGTGATGCATCAATTGCTGTGCTTTCTCGGAATGCATTTATTCATGCCTGTAATTAAATGAAGGGGAAATGCTCTCCGAAGTGCATCCAAACGGCCCACGACATAGGTTGTAATTGCAACGTCATATGTTATACTATAGATAGTTTAGCAGAATTGTTAGTATTCAGGACTAGTTCATGTGGAAGGTGTTAGCACATCGGTGTGTCCTATAAGGGTCTGGATGAGCCAGGTATATTTATTTAATGGGATGGAGTGGTGGGAATAGGAAAATAAAGAGATTTTATTTTTCACCTAAAAAGACATATGAGGGGTCATCAGGTTTGTGGACCGTGTGTGAATATAAAAAAGGTAATTCGATTAAAATTGTGTTCAGGCAGTTCTTAGAACATTTAGAACCCTATAATTAAGATAAGGTGTCTATGTACTGCTCCGAGGGGATGGCGTTGTCCAATTTAGAGAGTAGCTAGGTATAACGTATCCATCCGTTTTGTTCATGTCTGTGATCCAGGCAATGCAGGGCAAGTGTAAAGGTCTCTCTGCTAAATATGGGGGCATGGTGGTAGGCGGAAGGAATACAGCCACATCCAGCTGTCGATCAGCATATGTGAGGAGGTCCTTGGACTGTTCTTGGTTTATGATTGGTTGAAATTCCAGGTCTGATTATTCCGTTCTGCTCAAGAGGCGAGAGACAATGTATTGATACGTGGCCGTCTATCCATGCAAGAGATCCAATTATTGGTCCAGTGCCATTCGTCAGCAGGTATGTGTGAGCAAGTAATAAAAGCACGTGCTCACCTCTTGCTCTATGTATTTGACCTCGAAAAGCTATCTGGAGCTCTAATAGCTCTTGTCGATGGAACAGCTCAAAACTCAGCTCGGTTTTGCTCCTGGTCTGCTGCCTGTCTTCTGCTGCCGTAGCACAAAGTCACCAATCTGAGTTTCTTCACCTGTGCTTTCCTCTCTTTCTTACCTGGTGTGCATGGCTTGTGCATGTGGTCATAACTGGAGGTTAGTTTTTTTTGTAATAAATTAGTCTGCTTTTATTAGTTGTTGTGATGTTTTTCCATTTGGATTTATTTTCATGTCTTGTTAATAAATTTGCAGCCTGGTGTTGGTTTAGCGGTTAGGGTGCCGGCTTGGGATCCTAGGATCCTGGGTTCGTAATCCCGGTCGATCGCTGAATTAAAGCCAGGGGGGTTAACTCAGCCTGTCATCCTTCTGAGGTCGGCAAATTGAGTACCAGTTCACTGCTAATTCCTTGTGTGTCGCAAGAGGTGACCAACAAGGTTGGCGTCAGGAAGGGTATCCGGCCATAAAACATTGCTTCAAAAACAGGACCATGGTGCCCGAAAAAGCACCAGCCCCCACTCTGTGGGGAAAAATGGCCTCTAAAGGTGGTTCTTTCTTGTTAATAAATTATTTATTTTTATGAAAATGTGTGCGCCTTGTGTTCTCGCCATTTTCCTGCCTGACATTTGGGTTTGTTTGGCATCCCTGGAGAGCTAAATTGTTAACAATCCCAATTTTATAACCAATGAGATATTAAAACGTGCCAGACAACTGTCAGACATTCAACTGCTTTGGTGTTGGTCTGTGTGAAAACTCGATAGCTCAATTATCCTCATAGCTAAACTCTGTTATGGTCAGCCGGTGCTTCGGTTGCAATTATTGGGAGATTGCCGCCCATGTGACAGTAATGTATAAATATACCTATGTTAACTGTGTGAAAAGAATAACCCCACATACATACACATACATACACTATAATCAAGAAAAATATTGGGACAGTAAATAAATATGCAGAGTTATTAAATCGTAACTATTTATTTCATTTTAATAGGGTGTCGGTTAGCATTGGGCAACAATCACAGCCCAGACCTTATTGCTGACACTTTACACAAAGCTTTGCTCGGCATCAGAGGCAAATCTTTCACCAGCCATTCTTCACTTTAACATTCTTCTGCCCTTATTTGTCAATAAATCTGGCCTGTTCATCCTATTCTCCAGATTGGAACGACCTGCTGTCTTTCCTTGCATTGCAAGGCCCACCGTGATGGAAATGTTGCGAACCTACAGCACCCAATAAAAATTCCCTATTGAAGGTCAGTCAGCTCTTTACCTCTTGGAGTTAATTTCAAGCTTGGGTGAATTGTTCCAATGCTTTTGGTAATGTAATGTACACGTATACACACACACACACACACACACACACACACACACACACACACACACACACACACACACACACACACACACACACACACACACACACACACACACTGAAAAGTTGAGACAAAAAGCCTCTGTTGGCTTCAGTTTCTTGTGTCGATCATATCGATTAAACTATAATATTTGATGACATTTATGACTTTAGCCTGGTGTTGGCTTAGCGGTCAGGGTGCCGGCTTGGAGTTCCTCGGATCCTGAGTTCGAATCCCGGTCGATCGCTGAATTAACGCCAGGGGGGTTGACTCAGCCTGTCATCCTTCCGAGGTCGGCAAATTGAGTACCAGCTTGCTGGGATGAATGATCCCGGTGTGTACCCCGATTTAGACTAGGTACACCGTATCCCTGCGCATCGTAAGAGGCGACGAAGGGTTGGCGTCAGGAAGGGCATCCGGCCATAAAAAAAATCATTGCCTCAAACAGGGAACCATGAATGTCATGGGGCCCGCAAGGCTAACCCCCGCTCTAACGGGGAAAATGGCCTTTAAAACAAAACAAAAAAAGATCATTCATTTTTGACTTTGATGTATTATACTTTGACTTTCTGAGACTTTCAAAGTCTGAGTCTCTGATGCCTGCGACTTTCAAAGCTGTTTCTTAGCAAGGGTTATACATGGCCTTCCCCAGCAGTAGTCAGAGTAGGAATGTAGCCATGCCTGGTGTTGGAATTTAGCCATACTTTCAATGAAAATGTAGCCATGGTGCCGGCAAATTGCTCGCCTAATCTTCAAGGAAACCGCGAGAACTTCAACAACCACAAATTCACGCCGTCCAGTTTCATGTGCATCCGAGGGACATCACACAAATTGATGAATCACTGAGATGACAGTTCATGGTTCGGCTGAAATTCAAACCTAGGCAGCTTAGAGGCGAATGTGGTTACCTGAAGGTGGAGGCCATCCTGCCAGCCCTCGATCACATTACCAGTCATCAAATACATGCTATACATGACGAATGAATGGAATCCTTCATAAGATTTTACCTCTTATATGAGCCTCGACTATATACAAAAAAAAGATTACAACGAATTATCCATCTACTGTCGATTAAACTCTCCTTTCCTTAACCATGTTTGAATTCCCAGGTCGAAAATCTCACAGAAACTAATAGAGACCATTATGTCGGATATTTCTACGGGTCTCCATTGGAAATCACGGTTTCTATTGGTTTCTGCAGGAACCAGTAGAGTTTCCAGTTGAAACCTAACCAGATTCGGTTAAAATCAATAGAAACCATTAGCTGCAACTGGTCTGAAAACCCATAGACCAACCAAAATATTTTAATTATATATATTTTTTATAAACAAACACAATTCCTAAAGGTCGCACAAGATCTGCCTGCAACCCTCTTATGGTTAAACTGCCAAAATCAAGACTCTCTGCTCACCTTCACTCTTTCATTCCTCTTTTCTCCCGCCTCTGGAACAAACTGACCCCACTCCCTTCAATCCCACTCCTCCCTCCAGGTCTTTAAAACAGCTGTTCACCACCATCTCTTATCTTACCCCATCCAAAACCTTGATCTTTTCTACCCCCGCTAATTTCACCCCAAATCCTCTTTTTTGAAATACCAACTTCTTTCCTGGAAGTCCTTGATGTCCTTGTGTTTATACTTCTCCCACCCCTCCCCCCCCCTTCCCACGCAGCCTCCCCCCAAGCCCTCTCCCTCCCACACATTCCCGATGTCCCTCACAAATGTTGTTTTTATGTGCTTCCCCTTCTCTCCCCATCTTGTCTACCGCTCCCCTTTTTATACACTTTGTTTGTTTGTCTGTTTGATTTGTTTGTGTGATAAATGTTAGCTCTTTCACGAGCCTCGATTATGTATACAAAAAAACCCCCCCAAAAAACACTTTATAAACACAGTTCATAACTAGAACAGCACTCAGTAGAGAGCATACATACCTCCACATGGTTGGCCATATCACTTAAAAATTAAATAATTCTCATATCTGCATCCATATTCAGATCTTCACCAAAATTGAATCGATTCTTCCTTGTCAGACACCGAACCGGTCCACCAGGTTTCGTCCAAATCCGTCTGCAACTTATTGAGATATCCTGCTTTGTATCGTTTTTGGCCCTATCTCTCAATGGTGAAGAATCACTTAAAAAATTATAGTAGCCGGATCCGAATCCGGATCTTCACCAAAATCCAATCATTTCGTCCTTGTGACATACGCTACATCTCTGCCAAATTTGGTCCGAATCCGTCCACAATATTTTTAGATATCTTATTCACAAACAAACAAACAAACGGACAAACAGACGGGGGTGAAAACATAACCTCCAACCACCTTTGGTGGCGGAGGTAACGAGATATCTCAAATGACAAACCACTGGTATGGTTCTTTCCTGGAAGTCCTGAAGACCCAGGTTCAATTCCTCGTCTGGACATGTAATTTTCCCACATATGTCGATTGATTATTTTCAATCATGTTCATTGAAATATTGGTATTCTGTTGGTCTCCCACTGATCCCATTTACCTACTGGTTTTTATTGGTATTTTCTACTGATCCAGTATTTCACTTTACTTATTGAATCCAGTAGATCCTACTGGTCCAATTTCATATGGGATTTTTATGGGATTTGTCCTATTGTTTTTCTATTTATTAATTATTTTTTATTATTTATTAATTTTATATTTTATTCATTTATTTATATTTATTTATATTTATTACTTATTTTATTATATTTATTTATATTTATATTTATTATTATTATGTATATATTTATTTATATTTTATATTTATATTTTATAGATATTGGATTTTTGGCCTGGGTTTTATGAAATGACAGGATTTTGGCCAGTATTGTGGCATAACCAATTAAATTTTGTTGAAATGATCACAAATTGGTATATCAATTAAATGAGTATCTACAGTACAAGTTCTAGATGCACCATGAAAGTAGATGCTTGGAAGTGAAAATGATTTCTTTGTAACTGATTTAATTGATACAGATAAAGCACCACATCTGAGGAAGGACCTAGCTGCCATTGATTTTTTATATTGATGCTACCATCATTTTTACTTTTCTTTACTTTTTTTTTTTTCTTTAATTTTTACTTTTACATCTATTTCTCACGCATTTACCTATGTACAGGTACTGATGAAAGTTATAACACAACAAGATGTAATTATTTCAATAATACTTACTGATAAAACTGATGTACCAGCTGAAAAACTGTAGATATACTCCAATACTTTATCATACTTTCAATGAAAATTTTATTTTCATGTTTTTACATATTGTTTGGTTTATTTATTTATTTCACAAAGTGTAAGACTCATAGAGGACATTTTGGGATACTTATCTTGTACATTACATGAAAGACAAGGATTTACATGAATTAGGCCCATCCAGGCTGCGACTCCATACTATCGCTACCATTGCAGGGAGACCATTCCATGCATTCATCACTCTCTGAATGAAAGACCCCTGCTTTATTGCCATTGTAACTCTCCTCTTCTTTCCTCACCAAACCCCCATTTTCTGTGCCAAACTCTGTCAAATGCCAGAGATTAAACTGCGGCCCCTTCCCCTGTCAGTGTCCATTCTGCTGATAGATCCTTCTGCACTTACTTTGTCGATAACCTTCATCACTTCAACATCTCTATCAGGGCCCCTCTTAATCGCCTCCTTTATATTGTAGAAAGCGCAATCTCTTTCAGCCGCTCCTCGGAGCATAGTCGAATAGGCCTGGGATCAATCTTATTGACATACGCTCTATGCTCTATGACAGCTAGTTCCATCTTCCATCCTCAGATGTGGTGACCAAAACTGGACACAATATTCCAAATGAGGCCTCATTGAATTGCTATATAGAGTGAACACTAACTCTTTGGATGTGTAATTTATTCCCTTACAAATACGACCTCAAACCCTATAAGCTTATAACTACCTGGCACTGTGCTGTCTACGTACCACCTCCGCCTTACCACACCCTTTTTGCATCTATCACCACCCCCAGGTCCTTAATGTAGATTTCCATTATTCTTAGGTGATCAGCCATGATCAATGCCTCAGCACAGTAACAGTCTGTGTGTACATCAAGCCTGCCACCCATGCTGACCCAGGGTCATCCTCAATGGACTTGTTTCCACACTTAAAGTCAGCTCATTTGGCGATGCAGAATACGATGGCATAGCTTCACAATTTACACGTCTCCCGGAGTTTTGTGGATTGCTTTGGAACTGACACCTTCTTTGAGTAAAGCTTTGATGAGAATTTCTTGGTTAATTTTAGTAGGATCCATAATTACATGATGCAGCAAATTCCTGCATTGCACTCTGAAACCACAAACAATGTCAGATTAATGAAACCACTGCCATATATTCAAGTCTACATGTAAGTTTATAATAAAAAAACAATTGGGGCTTTAAGGTGCCAATGAATAACCTATTCAGAGAACTTTGTTTTCCAACACCTCACAAAAAATGCAGCATTCCAAAAGTTCTGTCATTCCATCTACACAGTATAGTGAGTGCCATTGACAAACCTTATTCACATCAAATTATTATAGATTACTCTATCTCTATCCTCTGCCAAGCACTTTATTTTACAGACTTCCAATAATTATTTGATCCAAGTTCAGAAGCCTTCCTTTTGGAGCATTCCTATTGCCATACAGGGTTTGTTTTAGGGGTTTTTTTCTGTGCTCGTTTTGTGTTCTGGAAAATAAGTGGAAATTGCATGCACTTAAATCTGGTGCATATGTTGAAAGGCAAAACCTCCCAATCACAGAACTCCACCAAATAGTTAACATTGTGTGACACATGTGGTGCAGCATTCCATTTTATTTTTGCATACAAATCTAGGCTCGTGCAAAATTGAGATGATAGAAGGCAAAAACACCGAATGAAGATGGCCTTGTTTGCCAGAGGCATAGAGATTGGCAAGCAGAGCAGGATGCCAAACTCTGTTAAATGCCCGAGATATGTCCCGGTAGACAGTCCTGATCTCTTGTTTGACATTGGGCCTTCAAAAAATGCTGGGAGAGAAGCAGCAGCATATCCTAAGTTGAGTGTGAGTGGGACGGAATCCAAAATGTTGGTCCAATATCAGATTGTTTATTTTTTTTTAAAAGGAAAGACGTGACATTGTCAGAAATGATAGATTCCATGGCTTTACTTATAATTGGAAGTAATCTTACTGGCCTATGGATGACATTTGTTTTTTTCAATCTTATTATGAATGAGTACTGCTATCAGTCCTTTAGGCAGACAAGAGGCAACCAAAGGTGAACGACAAGTTGAAAAGAGCAAATAGGGGAGAAGCAAGAGCAGCGAAGCAGAATGTGAGAAAATGGGTAGTGTTTCAGTGTTTCCCTTTGAGCTCATTGAATTTTAGGGTCATAGAAGCACCTGCTCCATGACCCGTATGAGTGGCCTTATGATTATTAATACCATGTCAGCCCAACTTCAGTGGGCAATTTATTGTGGTGATATTTCCTATTTCTTTCTTTCTCTAATTATTTATTCTGACACCACAAATTTCTGTGCTGAACCAGATTTCTCAGATTTCTGCTCAGACACAGCACCAAAGAATGCTGTGTTCACTTCTGGGCACACACACCGCAAAGTTTTAGCACACACACCACAAGAGGGTGCTATTTCCATCACATACATACCCACACACACACAACATCTGAATTATACATAAGCAGAGTACCCACCCGACAAACAATCTGGTTCCAAGCATGTATGGAAGTCTAAAATGGATTTCCAACTGTTAGTCTTCGATATATATATATATATATATATATATATATATAGCCAATAAAAGTGAAGCTTATACTTTAGTGATAAATATTTGATTAAATCTGCATATTGGATTATAGAAATTGCGTGTTTGCTGTGCTTAGAAATAAGGCTAACATTGATCATCTGTGCAAGGAAAGAGATACAATGTATGAAAGGGTATTGAAATGTACATAAGGCGAATGGATCTGTTTTCATCAGCCAAGAACAGATAAAGCCTCCAGGAGGTGCCATGCTGGGAAAAACAACAAGTCTGCACTTCTTCATCTTATTATACTTATCCTCAATGGTCAGAGGTGTAATGACAAACAGATGCCTCATTGAGTCAATGGCGCCAGTCTGTCTGCAAAACCCCTGACTTTTCCATTCCTATGTCTGACCCCTAAGACAGCCGGAGATTTACTTTGTTCCCAAACTTTCTATAAAAAAGGAACTGCATTCAACCACTTGCTAGAAGATTGGCTGGACACATTGTGTTGAATCTGTGAGTGTATAAGTTTGTATAGTATTGTTAAACTTTGTTGTAATACTTGGTGTATTCAAGCGAATCTTCTCCGGAGAATTAAATATTCAAAATTGTTCTTGGTGTGTGGACAATCAAATCGATACACTTTCCTCACATGCAACATGTTATTCTAGAATATCGCTTTATTTGGGTGGTGTAGAGGTAACAGACCACTGCCTCGATTACTCCCAAAAATAAAAAATAACCTGGGTTATGTACATGAAGCAACAAGAATGACCTCTCTGTGGTCACAATCTGCGGGGGAAAAAAATCCGGTAATTGGCCATTTAAAGCAATTGGGAAATGCACATTTAAAGCACTCTTAAAAGATGAACAGCGCGCGATTGGGAAACATAATAAATGAGCTATTAAAATAGTAACTCGACATCTCTCATCCATATCAGCCTACACCACAGTTATATCAGAACGAGCTGATTCATCACACAGTCACGGAGTGTTTAACCCCAATATGGGACCATTCAAAAATGAAGTTGTTTTTTTAGGGAGGCGCACATTGTGTGTGCTGATTGGCTTGATTAAAACTGCGGATTACTAGAAATTTTAATCGACATTGATTAGATTTTTTGGGGTCCCCCATCGTGAGTAACACGACCCAAAACAAAGCCAATGAAAATCTGACGCAACAAACCTGGACTGTGTATAATCAGCAGAGGCCTGATGTCTTAGGCTCACCAGAAAACCAAGATAGCAGCTATATTATTTCATCTGGGTGCCATGGTGGGTGGAGTAAAACAATAAATGTGGGTGGGTCTGGCAGCTGTCTGACCAATGGGTGCACATTTCAAAAATTGACCCCAACAAGAACATCAACAACAACCTTGCTGAACCCTTGTAGACCTGTGACACGTCACAGGTAAAAACGTGCATATGGCTTATGTGCATACACAAGGAGTCCTCGATACAAGTATTCCTGTTACCAATTTTTTCGGTACAACGTTGTTGATGAATTAACACTCTTTCTTGATATAAGTGGATATGTTTCGGTATAAAAATGAAAAATGTAAAAAAGAAAAATCGGTAGCTCTGTCTCTCTCTGACTTATACAGTATTGTTACACCACCATCTTTGTTGAATATGTATGGCCAGCTTCATGTTATTGGCGTTCGGTTGTGTATTTATTTTCCTCTTAATACAGTATGAGTGACCAACGATCATCAAGCGAGGCTAGTGCATCTGTGAGCAAGAGGAGACGCAGTGTAGTCACCTTGCGGACTAATTTGATGTGTTGAGGGTGAGGCGGTCCGATGCTGGTGATCATGCAGTGAATATAGCCGCCATCATTGGGATACCTGTGATGACCGTGAGTGCAATCAGGACAAACAAGGACAAGGTGAGAGCCGCTTGGCAGTGCAATATGCCACTGGGTGCTTCTAGAAATGTTCGCTCGTAGTTTGGTGGTGGAGAATATGGAACGTTTATCATCAGACTGGATCGAGGACCAAAACCAACATCATGTGTGAATAAGTTTGCCAAAGTGAAACCTTTAACGTGGGCAAAGGCTGATTTGAGCAGTTGATAAGCAGCAGAGTAACCTCCAGGCTCCATAACATCAAGATGACAGCTGGCAAGGCAGTTTTAACTGTACTGTATTTGCCTTTTCTGGTGAGAAAGACAAAACTATCCATTAGGCAATGGCGACGAGATTGTAGCAGAGCAGAATGGATTGGTTATATGATATTCGGAGGCATAAACAGAACATTTCGTATACAATGTAAAGGCTCATGGAAGAGCTAGAGTACAGAGAGAACAGGGATACTCAGAGGAAGAATGAGAGGTATGTGAGGGGAGGGAGCAAGTGAAAAAAACCAGCAGGATATGGACTCAAAACCAGCAATAATGGGGCCATGGAGGAAACAGCAATGGGAAAAAAATGGAAAGATGGGTGGCGAAATAGATCTATAAAACACACTAACCTGAAAATGAAGGGGTGGGATTGGGAGGGTTACTGAGGGTAGAAAAGATCATGAGTATGGATGAGGAATGACCTAAAGAGAAGGTGAACAACCACTTGTAGCTCCAGAGGGAAGAACAAGATTGAGGAAGTTGGTTCCTCAGCTGAGAGAAAACAGGAACAAAGGGGTGGAAGTGAGCAGTGAGCCTGGATTTTGGAGTGACACCAGGAGTGGGTTACGAGTAGGACGTGTGACCTGTGGAGACACCTGTGGTGGACAGAGCATGGAAAGGGCAGAATGTGCATGAGCAGAGAGGAGGTAGTAGGAGACAAAGTGGCCACTAACTTGTCTGCAATGCAATAGTAACAGGCCCAGTGATCCAGCTTTGTCATTGGATGAGGATCAAGACTCGTCTCAAAGCACTGTCCGAGGGCATTCCAGCCTTGATATGGAGAGGAGAAGAAGGGATCCCATTGAGACCCACATGCTGATGATGAGAGTGAACAAAGTCAGAAAGCCGTAAGAGAATGTGGGAGTTTAGACAGCAACGGGGAGAGGGGAGGTGGGAGACTGTGTCAAATGACAAAATGTTTCAAAGAGACACGACTCTAGTCTCTAGTCTGAGATTGACGACCTCCGTCCATTATTTAGAGAGAAACAGCAGCAGCATGTCCAGGGTAGAGTGAACAGATCCGAAACCAAATGGTCTGAGATAAGGTGATGATGAGAAAAAGGATTTGTTAAATGCAATGATGCTTCCTCACACCTTCTCTTATAATTGGAAGCAATTTAATGGGCTTGTAGTTAAGAACTTAAGATTGTCTGTTTTTGCACCTTTTTGTGGAATTCAGTGATTTTGAATTACTTCCAAGCAGATAGAAACTAACCGAGGGCAAATTACATAGGTCGAAGAGAGCAGAAAGAGGATATGCAAGAGTTTCAGAACAGGATTTCACAATGCGATGCTCCTGATGGTTTGGGAATGTTTTGGAGGGGTGAGAGCTGCACACGGATGAGTTTTTCTTTCGCATGATTTCCGGTGATGTTATACCCTGTTAAACTGCCCAATTTAGCAAAATTCCAATGTGACAATAAAAATCATGTAAAGCACCTTGATGCTCCATTGTTGTTATTTGAGCTTTTTCATTGAAGTTTCTGTCTTTCCATGAGGGCAGGTTCATTCAGCCATCACCTTTCTTTTCTCCATATCCTGTGACAATGTGATGCACTGTTCACTTTGGTAGTTCTAACTCTGTCGCAAGTTATTACATTTTGATAGGCCAATCTTGAAGCAAGAGCTCATAAATAATAGTGACATCCTCAAATCCTCTGGTGGGAGGCCTACCCGAAGGAGGCAAATCTTACATATCTGCTTTTCCTCTCAGAAATGATAATAAGATGATACCTATCATCGAAAGATTATCTAGCATGGACCAGTGCTAGCAAGAAATGGAAAAAATTATTGGTGGATTTCATGTTCATTTTCCTTCTGCATAACAATCAATGTACAGCACCAAAAGTTTGGACGTCTTCTTTCCCGACACTTTCTGCCAATGCCACATCCTTAATACCAGATATCATTCGTATAATTCCTAGCCTGGTGTTGGCTTAGCTGTTAGGGTGCAGTTTGGGATCCCAGGGTCCTGGGTTCATAATCCCGGTCAATCGATGAATTAACACCAGGGGGGTTGACTCAGCCTGTCATCCTTCCGAGGTCTGCAATTTGAGTACCAGTTCACTGGTAATTCCCTGTGTGTCGCAAGCGGTGACAAACCGGGTTGGTGGAAGGAAGAGCTTCTGGCCATAAAACATTGCTTCTAAAAGGGGACCAAAAAGGTGGCCAAAAAAGGCCAACCCCTGCCCTGTGGGGAAAAATGGCCTCTAAAGGTGGTTCTTCCTCCCCTCTCCTGCAGGAGAGGATGTAGGTTCCCAAGCCGGTGTTTTGGACCTAGTCTTATTACTCTATATTAATGACTACAATGCACTGAGAAACTCTTTCATCATTTTAGCAGATGACTCCACATTGTTTTGTGCAGTAACTCAACCCTCTGCTGGCCATGCAGAAGCTGCCTCTCCCTGTCCCCCTTTCCCACTCTCTCTGGAAATGACAAGATTCTGGTCTGATAAATGTAACATGTCCTTCAATCCTTGAAACCCTCCCAGTCTCACCATATCGCTCCGTAAGGATCATCAAACGTATCAACCTATCTATTTCCTTGGTCATCTACTGGAAGAGGTTCAGTCTCTTGAACTTCTGGGCCTCAACATCAGCCATAACCTTTCCTAAGCTGACCACATATCTAAGCTAGCCTTCAAAGCCAGCAGCAGACTGGGAATCCACTGTTAATCCAGGTCTCTCCTTGGAAAATCAGAGCTACTCACAATCTAAAAGCTTTGGCGAAATTATTGGAACCTCCCGTGATGAGGCCGGAGCACAAGGTCCATAGGAATGGTTTGACCTCTCTATTTGGAAAGGTCTGTTGCTATCGCATTGCAAGCAAGTCAATGGTCTCTGTCTTCTACCGTCTATTCCCCGATATTGCTCCCTCTGCTCTCCGAGTCCTTCAATCCTCCCTATCTACTCCAGGATGCACATATTCTGAAAGTTATCCCTTCTGGTTAGGCTTCCAAAATCCAGGCTGACTACATACCTCAACTCTTTTATTCCTTGCTATTCCTATCTATAGAACCACCTTCTAGAATCTAGAGTCTGTTCTGTCTCACCCTTCCATCCAGGGCTTCAAGCAAGTACTGTACCACCATATCTTGTCATCCATAATTCTTACCCAAGATCATTATTGCCCCCCTAAACCTTCCTTGCAAATTTCCGTGTCCTCCCCTCCTCCTTCTCCTATTTTCCTGTTGGTCCATTCCCTTGATGCTTGTCCCACTGTCAGCTCTACCTTGCTTTTCCATGAGTCTTGCTCCTGTAAAGAAAAATAAATGCTCTGTCTGCAAAACATAAAATGGCAGTTTGGGGGTAAGATCTCATTTTCTTTGGATGTAAACTGAAACTTTTCAAATCAGAGGTGAGCAAGGCAAGGTCTCCTATCTCATATCGCTACATGCTTGGCATCACAGCACTTCTGAAGGCTTTGTTTGAGCTGTCTTACGAAGTGGTTCCTTTTGCATACAGTACTATTTATACAAACTCCAATACTTAAACAAGTAGCAACAGATTAACACACCCTTGATATGACTACAACTTTTGCAAAGCATGGTCCTGACAAACAGCAAAATTTAGACAAAGAGGACACAAAAACAGGGAACAATGGAAATATTAGAGATTCTTCTTCCTCTTTGTTTGAATATAGAATGATTCGCTGGGAGTGCGCCTGCGCCGCTGATACAATGCTCCCTGTATTTGGAATTTATGAATGCTCGCCGACTCGTTGTGAAGGACACCGTGAGATCTTTAACATCCAGCAACTAATGCTGTCAAAAGTGGACACCCAGCAAGGCCAATGTCAATGCGAGGGACGGCACACACCTTGCTGAATCGCCCTACCTGTGAGACATTGGGATGAGAGTTGATACCTGGGATGAGATTCAAACCCAGGATAGACGGCTCAGAGGTGAGTGTGCATACCCATATGCAATCCTGCCATCCCCAAAATGAGGAATCGCCAAAGGTTTCACCCAAAAAAGAGATAACAAGTGGAAAAGCAAGAGCAAATGCTTTTCATAACAAGGCACCAGTATATCATTCACACTATGTGTAGAATAACATTAATTGAAAGGATGAATCAGATGGAAGGAACATGAAAGAGCCAAAATAAAATTCCAATCCAGGGAAAGATGTCCCTCCACAGACAAGTAGCATGAAACACAACCCAAAAAAGATTAAAAGTCTCTTGCTTTATATAAAAGTTTCCATGAACATGAATTATGGGTGGAATTAAATTAATACACCACATAATTAATTGGCAAGACAAATTGGAAACACAAGGACATGTAGGACAATTTCAAAAGGCATAACATATCTACGCATAATGTGGAATACTTTGAAAGAGAACCTAAAATCGAATTTCCTTTTACTGTAAAATTATGACACAACAGGTTTTTGTTGAACATTTTAAAGAGTTAGTAAGTTATATCAGGAAGCAACATACTTTATTTTTGCCCTATTGCAAAGGCATTTGTCTCTAATATCGTGCAGCCTAAGTTTCCTATTCACCAAATTGGATATCGAGGTGAAATGAAATAGTGATTGATGATTGGGTCTTGCCTCTCCATCATTTCAAAGAAGTATCTGGGATTGGTAGGAAGCGACTGAGAGGGGGGTAATAGAGGTCGACCCCACGACTGAGAGGGGGATATAGAGGCCGAAACCACTCCCATACACCACCATACCTCATTTCCTTTTGCAACTATTGGAGATGCCTCTTCGCGGTGGTTGTACCCCCCACCCCACCCCCCACCCCCAATCACATCTTCCCCATTCTTCCCTGTTGCCCAGATTCGTCAGGGCAGCGATGTCACGGTCAAAGTGCCGATCGGTCCACATGGACCGGCCCTTTCCCTCTTGTCTTCCCTTTCTCTAACTCTGTCATGGGCCTGACTTCGTGAAGGCCCTGCCCTCTGGGTTGCTCCTGCGAGATCGATTGGTTGTCTTCGTGTTGTGAGCTTGTTCGAGAGAACTGTACGGAATTTTGTATACAAGATCGAGGCTCGTGTAAGAGCTAACATTAATGACAAAAAAAAAAAAACGGACACATAAGACATAACAAAGGGAGCGGGAGACCAGATGGGGAGAGAGGGGGGAAGCACACAAGCACAACACCTGAGACCAGGGACATCGGGAGATCTGTGGGAGGGAGAGGGCTTCCGGCGAGGAGGCGTGGGAAGGAGGGGGTGGGGGTGGGAGAGGGAAAAAACACATGGACACAGCTAGGTCTTCCAGGAAAAAAGTCGGTATTTCAGAAAAGTGGATCTGGGGTGAATTAACGGGGGTTGAAAAGATCAAGGTTTTCGATGGGGGAATATGAGATGGTGGCGAACAGCTGTTTTAAAGACCTGGAGGGAGGAGTGGGATTGTAGAGAGTGAGGGATTTTGTTCCAGAGGCAGGAGAAAAGAGGAATGAAAAATATTTATTGTCTATATATATTTATATGAAAAAATATTTAAAAGTATACCATCATTTATTGTCTATGTGCCAATTATGAACCAAATCGGTCCATGCACCTCCAAGATATGGTTGCGGCCGCATGCACGGATGTACAGACGTACGGACGGACGAGACCCAAACCATAAGCCCTCATTGTGGAATAAGCCCAAAGCTCAAAAGGAATGAGCAATTTGTATAACTAGAGTGACTCGGCGTGCAACAATTGAATTATACAATAACAACAACAACAACTTCATTTTGCAGGGAAAATAAATTTATGATACTGTACTTTTATACTTTCATAATTTTATAAATTACTGTGCCTTTTTTGCAGAGACCATGGAAGTTATTATTCTTAAGTGGAGAGACATCCCATGGAGCGAAGGATGCATTTTCTGACAGATTTAATTTAAAAAACATTTCAATCCTGCCTTCCCCCACCTCCTCTACTCCCCTTATCTTTGCCATCAATCAATCATGTCATGCCAATCATCAATCATGCCATCCATTTTTCAAAATATTACACCTGCCTCTGATATTACCCCTGCTGTAATTATCAACTTTCAGTTGATAAAACCTATGGGTCGCAGAATGACATGAGCCTCGACAAAGTCAAGTATTTATTTGCATTCGACTGAATGAGATCTCAACAAGTTACATATGTTTCTTCTTCCATGCATAAATGTTTACTCTGCCAGCAAAGATGGACGGATATCTCAAAATGTTGTGGACAGATTTCGACGAAGCTTTGGTTGGCAGGTTGGGTGTATGACAAGGAAGAATTGATTCGATTTTGGTGAATATCCAAATCCGAATACCTGTACTAGATTTTTTAAGTGATTCTTCACCATTGAGAGATAGGGTCAAAAACGATATATAACTAGATGGTATTCATAGAATACTTAACCTGCGCAGTCAACTTGTTGTGAGCCAACTCTTCTATTTTTGAACGTTTCTTTTTTTTTGATCCAATATGGTTGCCAGACCACGTGAGCGATGACATCATAAATTTATATTCTCTAAATAATTGTTGCATAGATCATGCTCAATAAATTTCAAACTGGTTGGACTAAGCGTTGTCCCTGTCGAACTATGACGTCGTAATTATGGCACCAATGAGTCATCGTTAACAACACCTATTCCCCATATGGAGATATTTACAATGAGCCACTTTCAATTTTTTAAATGCTGACACAGCACACACTTTACTTTACTGAAATGCATACACAAATGTTATATTTTCGTCAAAAATCGTCGGAATTTCGCCAAATCTGTTTTGGTCATGTGTTAATATGCCTCAGCGATTGACAAATCTGAAATCAGAATTTTATTTGAGGTCAAAATGACCCCATGAGGTCGCTACGTACTTTGCCTGCTCGTCATTTGCAGTGTGATAATTGATTCCATGCCCACTCTAGAAGACTCTTCTTCTTCATGCAATAACAACTTCTCGCTTCCAGACCGTACATCCAATCATCTTGAAATTTTGCACACATAGTACACTTCATTACCTCTACTATAATATAAAGTCGGTCATTTCATCCTGATAATTTCACGTCGATCAATGAAGTAGTTCAAGAGTTATAAAAAAAATTCATATTTTCGTTTAATTATTTATATCTGCCAAACCACGTGACCTATCGCAAATTCCAAAAGGTGATTTTAGTAGACTGATATGCTGAACACATCTGTAAAGTTTCCCCCCGATAGGATCACAAATGAGGGAGGAGCTTGGTTTAAAAAGTTTATGCTTAAAAACGTCATAACTCCAAAAACCATGTAACGCATGATGTCATTCTCGCTGACGTTTTTGTTCGTCATGGGTATGCGATTCTGTCTGCAAAGTTTGGCCTCGATCTGTTCAGTCGTTTCGGAGAAAATTGGATTTTAGTGGTTTTTCACTCAAAACAATATGGTGTCCGAACCACGTGACCTACGACGTCATTATAATTTTATTTCTGCATCCATTTATACCGATAAGATGCTCAAGAAATTTCATCCTGATCCGATAAAGTTTTTTACTTGTCGAATTATGACGTCATAACGGCAACACATATGACGTCATCATTCACATATGTTATTCCGCATGGAGAGTTCTTTGCAATGAGACCTGTCTCAATTATTTCTGTGCAGCGGTTTTTGAGATGTAGAGGTGCAAATTTTTGTTTTTTTCCAAAATGGCGCCAGTACCACGTGACCTGTGACGTCATAATATTCACTAAAATATTATACAGGAGGAGTCCTTCCTATGGTGAAAATTTCATGTCAATCGGACCAACAGTTGCCGAGAAAATGAATTTTTCAAATGCAGACACGCACGTACGTACGTGCGACGTAGGTACGTATGACGTACGGACGGACCCGAATGCTTAACCCTGCATTTCGCTTCGCGAGCGCAGGGTAACAAGATGTCTCAAAAGGTTGTGGGCGGATTCCCACGAAAAGTGGAGGGCAGGTTTAATGAACGACAAGGAAGAATTGATTTGGTTTTGGTGAAGATCCTGATCTGAATCCAGACACGAGAATTTTTTAAGTGAATCTTCACCATTGAGTGAAAGGGCTAAAACCGATATTTAGCACGATATCTCAAAAAGTTGAGATATGAGTGCGGTCAACGAGTGCGGTTTTCGTTGATACTGTAATGTTTTAAATATGGACACAGCTAAAGCATCTCATCAGAATTAATACATTCCTTTGAATAGTTGATCGAAAATATTCAGCATTTCTTTCTCCAAAACTTCCACTCTACAAAGTGTCATTATTTACCTGGAGAGTTGCTTTTGTTAATTTGTCAATACAATAACGAGTGTGCACGTCTCCATAAGAAAGACTATTGATCTTCACATTGTGAGGTTTAAATGCCACTACAGTTGCCAAGAAGTTTACATTACCACTTTTCCCTGATGGAACAGATATACACGATGAAGATGAGGGACGAGTAATCTTGCAAAGCAGGAGACAGAAACTTGTAATTTCGTGATACACAATGGCCTGCTCTTTTCAAAAATCCCAGTTTGATTTTTGCTGGCAAATGAGACAAACTCACGGACAATCAAACCAAAGCGTTAAAAGTGTCAGCCAAATAGCCCACTGATATATCACCAATATACACTACATTACCAAAAGTGTGCGGACACCCGAACATCGAACATCTCATTCCAAAATCATGGGCATTAATATGGCCTTTTACTACTATAACAGCCTCCACTCTTCTGGGAAAGCTTTTCACTATATGTTGGAACATTGCTGAGGGGATTTGCTTCCATTCAGCCACAAGAGCATGAGTGATGTCGGGCACTGACATGGGGCGATGAGGCCTGGCTCGCAGTCAGCGTTCCAATTCATCCCAAAGGTGTTCGATGGGGTTGAGGGCAGGTCTCTGTGCAAGCCAATCAAGTCCTTCCACACCGATCTTGACAAACCATTTCTGCATTGACCTCGCTTTGTGCACTGGGGCATTGCCATGCTGAAACAGGAAAAAGCCTTCCCCAAACTGTTGTCATAAAGTTGGAAGCACACAATCATCTAGAATGTCATTGTATGCTGTAGCGTTAAGATTTCCCTTCACTGGAACTAAGGGGCAGAGCCCAAACCATGAAAAACAACCTCAAACCATTATTCTTCCTCCACCAAACTTTACAGTTGGCATTATGCATTCGGGCAGGTTGCGTTCTCCTGGTATCCTCCAAACCCAGATTCTTCCGTTGGACTGCCAGATGGTGAGGCGCGATTCATCATTCCAGAGAAAGCGTTTCCACTGTTCAAGAGTCCAATGCTGGCGAGCTTTACACCACTCCAGCCGACGCTTGGCCTTGCGCATGGTGATCTTAGGCTTGTGTGCAGCTGCTCAGCCAGGGAACCCTTTTCATGAAGCTCCGGATGAACAGTTGTTGTGCTGACGTTGCTTCCAGAGGCAGTTTGGAACTCAATAGTGAGTGTTGCAACCAAGGAGGGACGATTTTTATGTGCTACACGCTTCAGCACTCGGCAGTCCCGTTCTGTGAGCTTGTGTGGCCTACCACTTCACGGCTGAGATGTTGTTGCTCCTCGACGTTTACCATTCACAATAACAGCACTTACAGTTGACCAGGGCAGCTCTAGCAGGGCAGAAATTTGACGAACTGACTCGGTGGAAAGGTGGCATCCTACAACGGTGCCACCTTGAAAGTCACTGAGCTCTTCAGTATGGCCCATTCTACTGCCAATGTTTGTCTATGGAGATTTCATGGCTGTGTGCTTGATTATATATACCTGTCATGCATAAGTATGTGTATATATATATATATATGTATATATATATATATATATATATATATATATATATATATATATATGTATATATATATATATATATATATATATATATATATATATATATATATATATATGTATATATATATATATATATATATATATATATATATATATATATATATATATATATATATATATATATATATATATATATATATATACACACAGTCATGTGAAAAAGTAAGTACACCCCATGTAAAGTTTTGACTTTTCAACATATTTCAACATACAGTTATTTGGTCTTCATTTCAACAATATTGATAGATAAAGGTGATATAATATAACAAATATCATGAAACATTTACATTTTGTAGTCAATTGTATAATTTAAATAAACATGTATGCAAATTTCGCATGTGGAAAAAGTAAGTACACCCCTACATTTATCACTACTTCAAATACCTAAAATTAGAATCAGGTGCACCAGCTCAGGTGCAAATGATTAGAACATCGTTGGAGAGGATCTTGGAGGAACCTGTCTTATTTAAACCTCAGACATTTCGTTTGGTTTGCTCTTTGTTGTTCAAGTGTGCAGTGTCACTATGCCTAGATCAAAAGAGTTCTCTGAGGCCTTCAGAAAGAAGGTTATAGATGCCTACGATTTTGGGAAGGGATTTAAAAAGATCTCCAAACAATTTGAAATCAATCATTCGACTGTCCGGAAGATCATCTACAAGTGGAGAAGATTCCAAACAACTGCCAACTTGTTCAGGCCAGGCCGCCCCAACAAGTTTAGCCCGAGAGCAGACCGCAAGATGCTGAAAGAAGTCTCAAAGAATGCAAGAATGTCATCACGGGACCTACAGGTAGCTCTTGCCACTGTTGATGTCAAAGTGCACGAGTCTACCATTAGAAAGAGGCTGCACAAATTTGATCTACATGGGACGTGTGCCACGAGGAAACCTTTGCTGTCCAGAAAGAACATCAGGGCAAGACTAAAGTTTGCCAATGAACACCTAGGCAAAGACCGGCACTTCTCGAACAATGTGCTCTGGACAGATATGTCAAAGGTAGAGCTATTTGGCCACAGTACCAGAAGACATGTTTGGCGAAAACCAAAGACAGCATTTGACCACAAGAATCTGATACCAACTGTAAAGCATGGTGGTCGAAATATTATGGTTTGGGGCAGCTTTTCTGCATCAGGGCCTGGGCAGCTCACCATCACAGAATCCACTATGAATTCTTCATTGTACCAGAGGGTGCTTGAGGATAATGTGAGGCCATCTGTCGGGAAGTTGAAGCTCAACCGAAGGTGGCCCTTGCAACATGACAATGACCGTAAACATACCAGTAAATTCACCAAGGAATGGCTGAAGAGAAAGAAATGGAGGGTTCTGGAATGGCCAAGTCAAAGCGCGGATCTAATTCCCATCGAGATGTTGTGGGGGGATTTGAAACGAGCTGTGCATGCAAGAAACCCCTCAAACATCGCACGGCTGAAAGAATTCTGCATGGAGGAGTGGGCAAAAATTTCTCCCAGTCGATGTCAGAGACTGGTAGACAGTTATAAGAAACGCCTACTTGAGGTTGTTTCTGCCAAAGGGGGCAATACCACCTATTAGAGCCAAGGGTGTACTACTTTTTCCACATGCGAAATTTGCATTTATGTATATTTAAATTATACAATGGACTACAAAATGTAAATGTTTCATGATATTTGTTATATTTTATCACCTTTATCTATCAATATTGTTGAAATGAAGATCAAATAGCTGTATGTTGAAATATGTTGAAAAAGTCAAAACTTTACATGGGGTGTACTTACTTTTTCACATGACTGTATATATATATATATATATATATATATATATATATATATATATATATATATATATATATATATATATATATATATATATATATCATGTCACCGGAATTCATTGTAGCATTGAATCACCTTTGGTGGCAGACGTAGCAATATGCAATAAATGTTTAAGAAAAACGTTTTTCAGAGTTGCAATTTGTTAAGAGAATACCAGACGAAATGTGCCAAGAGGTCGAAGACATTGTCAAAGAAGAGGCCAAAATTAACATTGTTGTCAGCAAAAACAACTAAAAGTGAGGAAAGACAAAAGCAATCAGAAACAAGACCGATAATAATCTGACTACTACGTAGCCGGGCTTGATTGATACTTTCGTTTAAGAGGATAGTATGATCTGGGTGAGGATACCAGTTAGCAAATAATGTCAGTATTAATTTTTTTTGACTTCAGGCATGGACAGCAGGTTCATGAATGACTTGGGTAAAAAAAAAAAATAATAACTGCGAAGGGCATACAATGAACCAATAAATTCCACATTCCTGTGCCACCTTTGGTGGAATATCAGGCATTGACAGCAGGTTCGTGAAGGACTTGCACAAAAACGTATCCAGTCTGAATATTGCCATATCTGGTCAATAGCGAAACTGCAAATGGGGAATCTGCGAATGTCAGGGATGGAAACCCTTACGTCATTTCCTCATTTTGCTTTAAACTCAATATCTCCATATTTTCATTCCAAACAGCATCACTCATCATTCCAATCACAAATGAATACTACGGTACATTATTAGTATATCAAAATATGACGTTAAATCCTGATTGTATTAAGATATTATCAAACCAGAAAACCGTTATCATCTGTTCACTTCCGGATTCGGGAGAAAGGTCCATGTCATTCACATTTCAAAATAATAATTGTATTGAGGAATTTCTGAAACCTCTTGCCTACCTTACGACACCCGCTGGGACCCCAGAACGTTCCATAGAAGGTTATTATATTTCCTTTTAGTAAAATATGCAACTGTAATGGTGACTAAACATGCCCCATGTCATGTGACCAGATCCTCAGCTCTGATTGGTGTGCGTTTGTGAGGGACATACAAACATACAGAATACAGATGGACAAATGCTGTCTAGACAGAATTGTCCTACAGGATATGCTGTAAAAAGAAAGCTAAATAGTTGTCAGAAGAGGCATTCAATATTCCAGACAGAAGAGAAGAGGTGAAATCTAAAGGTGCATCAAGAGAGGACATTAAGCATCTGAATGCTGACTTCAAACAACAAGCTGGGAAAAACAGATATTTAAAAGAGGCATGGACAAAAATAGAAAGTGATGACATCGTGGGAAGAACAAGAGATCTTTTTCAAAAGATCAGAGAGATCACAGGAAATTTCAGATCTGGGATTGAGGTTATTAAGAAAAACGGGAATCTGCGAATGTCACCGCTCTGCGAATCTTAAGAGTAGAACAGGAAAATATCTGACAGAACAAGCACAGGCAAAAGAAAGATGGAAGGCCTATACCAGCGAGATAGCAATATGATGGAAGCTTCAAAGAAAGAGAATAAGAGCAAGAACCAATAATGATAGTTGATGTACGTACAACCCTGAAAGAGCTGGTAAGTGGAAAACACGCGGTGCCGACAAAATTCCAACACAACTCTCTAAGGTAGAAGGAGAGGAGAAAATCAAAATTTTAACAGCTACCAGTATCTGTACACAGATCTGTAGCAGAATTGTAAGGCCTAAACAATGGAAACAGTCAGTCCACATACCTTTGCTAAAAAATGGGGAAGCAAGAGAATATTGAAATAACCAAACCATTTCCTTGATTTGACATTCTAGCCAGATATTACTAAACATCATTCAACACAGAAAGAAGACTTCATTAAGTGAAAATGCAAGCAGGATTCAGAAAAGGAAGAGGTACGAGATGTCAAATCACAAATCTGAGGTGGATCAGGGTAAAAGCAAGGGAATATCAAAAGGAGGTGCATCTCTGTTTTCATAGATTATAGCAAAGCCTTTTTGATTGCGTTGATGATTAATTGATGTGTACATCGTGGCCAAATATACACATATATATTTCTTTGGTTTTCAGTGAAACAAAACAAAAAAAGCTGAAAAAATTACAAAATCTTAGCTTATTCTACAAATAGATCCTAAAGTGGCCCAGACAATATTATTGGCACCGTTAAGAAGTTGTTAGAAATAATTAGATTTCAAGCAGGTGATTCTCCTTTACTTTGGGATTGAACTCACCTGTAGTGAGTTGCAGGTGCCTGCAATATAAAAATCTTGGTTTGTTTGTTTCACCCAGTTTGAATGGACTTTGTCAGTTTGAAGGTGAAGTGTCAATCAGTTTTGTCAGTTTTGACACAACAACCAGTGTCAAAAGTTTGAAGTTTGAATGTTCAACCAATTCAACCAGTTTCAATGGAAAAAAGGAGTTATTCTGCTGTTTTGTGTCACTGTGTGTACCACAATGAGCATGGAGAAAATAAAGAAAACCAGAGAATTCTCTGAGGATGTCAGACACAAGATTGTAGCCAAGAATGGACAATCTCAAGGCTACATGTCTATCTCCAGAGACCTTGATGTTCCTGTGTGCACCGTACAAAATGTTATCAGGAAGTTTAAGGCCCATGGCACTGCAGCCAGCCTCCCTGGACGTGGCCGCAAGAGAAAACCTGATCGAAGTTTGCAGCGAAGGATTGTTCGAATGGTGGAGAAAGCACCTTGATCAACTGCCAAACAGATTCAAGCTGACCTTCAGACACAAGGTATGACAGTTTCAACTCGCACCATCCGTCCCCAACTCAATGAAAAGGGGGTTCTATGGTAGGAGACCCAGGAGGTCCTGCTGAGAAAGCCGACTGGAGTTTTCCAAAACACACCTGACCAAGCCAAAATCCTTCTGGGAGAATGTCCTGTGGACAGATGAGACCAAATTAGAGCTTTTTGGTAAAGCACATCATCTCTATGTTTAGAGAAAACAAAATTAAGCCTTTAAAGAAAAAAAACACCTTCCCTACAGTCAAACATTGAGGAGGTTGTGATGCTTTGGGGTTGCTGTGCGGCCTCTGGCACTGGATGCCTTGAATGTGTGCATGGCATCATGAAATCAGGAGATTACCAAGGCATTGTGGAGCGCAATGTTCAACCCAGTGTCAGAAAGATGGGTTTCTATCTAAGGTCATGGATCTTGCAGCAGGACAATGACTTCAAACACACTTCAAAAAGCACCCAGGAATGGTTCAAGACAAAATGCTGGACTGTTCTGAAGTGGCCAGCAATGAGTCCAGATCTAAATCCCATTGAACATCTGTGGGGAGATCTGAAAACAGCAGTTGGGAGAAGGCACCCTATAAATCTGGGAGAACTGGAGCAGTTGGCAGAAGAAGAGTGGGCCAAACTGGCAGTAGTGAGGTGTAGGAAGCTCATTCATGGCTATAGGAATCGCTTGACTGCAGTTATTTTGTCCAAAGGCCGTGCTACCAAATATTAAGTTTAGGGTGTCAATAATTTTGTCCATGCAATTTCTTTTTATTTTCTGATTTAAAAGGATATATTAAGTTCTGAATCAAAAACAAAGTTTCTGTAATATTAACAGTGAAATAAGGAATCGTGGAGACCAAATACTTGTGCCAATTTCAACTTATTTTTGAAGAACATTGTGAGTTTTTTGAGAAAAAGTGTAAGGGTGCCAATATTTTTGGCCACGACTGTATTGTGCTGAGAGAAATTGAGGATGTCGAGGCATCTGATACCTCTCATACGAAGCCTGTACACTAAACAAGAAGCTTCAACAAGAACAGAGCATTGGGGGTAAGAGAATAGCAATGTCAGGATTGACAAAGATCTGGAAAGACAAAGATGCGACAAAACAAACCAAGAGGAGGCCGGTGAATAATCTGGCATTTCCAGTTGCAAGGTATGAATGAGAGTCATGGACAGTGTAAAAGAAAGAAAGGAAGAAGATTGACATTTTTGAGATGTTGTGTTGTGGATGAATGTTAAAAATTCCATGGACTGCAAGAAGAACAAGAATAACAAAGTTCAAGGAGTGGACCACCAAGTACATTAAAAGCACTGATGCTAAAAAGGAAACTGTCATACTTTGGACACATCATTCTTGCTGAATACTAAAGTCTGGAGAAGTCTGAACCATGCTGGGTATGGATGAATGAAGAAGAGGAAGAGGCAGACCTTTTATGTGCTGGATCGATGGGGGTAAAGGCTACAACCAACCTGTCTCTGCCAGAGCTTTTAGTGGGGCAGATATGTGAAAAAGATGTTCATTTCCGGCAGAAAGTGTGAAATTTCGCATACAGGGGTATTTTGGGGGCGCTGATTTCAAAAATTGGCGGATCCAAGAGATCTAACCAATGGACCGGCCGCCATCTTGAATTCCAATATGGCCGCCAAGACGAAATGTTGAAATTCCCTATTTTGGGTTCTAAATGACCTGTGGCGCTGAAATTTGGTACACAAGGGTATGTTGACATGCTGAGTTCAATAATGCAATAATTTGAAATGTCTGACAAACGGTATGGCCGCCATTTTAAATTCCAATATGGCCGCCAAGACAAACATCGATGTTTTCATTGCTTTAATAGCACAGGGTACGGTAATGTCATAATGTTAAATCATTTGAGCATTATTATGATAACTGGAAAATTGTTGCATCTCAAATCTACTGATGGGTTTGTAATTTTGTCGAAGGCAGTAGAAATTTGGGAAATTCAGCGCCCCAAAATACCCCTGTATGTGAAATTTAACACTTTCTGCCGGAACTGAACATTCACATGACATTCCAATAATTTATTTTTTTAATGTTTTTTCTCTTTCAGATCCAATGTCGAAATCAAAGAAAACATCGTCAACAATTCCAATGCCAACAGACTGGAACATTTGCGCTCTTTGCCAGAAACGTTCTGAAAATGAACCACTAAGAGATGCACGTAAGGGCAGCAATCAGTCGTGTCTAGACGTCTACGAGAATCTTGCTCAAAATCTCAAGGCATTGAATGATTTAGGTGCCTTGCCTTGCGGGATTACCATTTCCCGACTAGATGATGGTTGCGGTATTGCAGAAACCCTAGCTGCGCATGCTGCCAAATGGTACAAAAACTGTTATGTGCAGTGCAGCAGCTCTCGTGTGGCCAGGGCTGAATCAAGGGAAAGAAAGCAAAGTTCAGACCTTAAACTTGGTGAAGAAACTTACTCGCCTGTTAAGAAAAGACTCAGAACAAGTTTCAAATCTCCATCCGTTGAACAGAGTACTGCTAGCACATGTTTCTTTTGTGATAGCATTATCAGTAATGAAGAAATAGTCCACAGAGCGGCAACAAAAAATGTAGATTCCAATGTTCGATTGATGGCAACAGAATTGAGGGATACAAAACTCCTGGCTAGATTGTCTGTAGGTGATATGACGGCATCAGATGCTGTTTATCACAAGAAGTGCATGACTGTTCTCCACACTCGATACAGATCATTTGTAAGAAAGAATGAGGAAGCCAGTTCAAGTGAAAATATGCTACCAGAATCAGTAGCTTTGGCCGAATTGATAGCCTATTTGGAAGAAATGAAGTGTACAGATGACAGTTACACTTTCAAGTTAGCCGATCTCACAAAGCTTTATACAGAACGTCTGGCACAACTGGGAGGTGATATCTCAAAGAGGATTAATTCAACTCACCTTAAGGACAAGCTTCTCAGACACCTTCCGCAACTTGAGGCACATAAGAGCAACCATGAAGTGGCACTGTCATTCAAAGAGGACATTGGTGAAGCTTTATTGCATGCTTGTAGACAAAGCTCTGACAACGACGCGGTCATTCTCATGAGAGCTGCCCAGATTGTGTGCAAAGATATTTTGCAAAAGCAATACCAATTCAATGGATCCCTAGTTAACGAATCATATAACAACTCACCACCATCATTGGCAGCGTTGATGGAAATGATTCTTGCTGGTACAAACATACAAAAACAAAACGCAAACAACAAGGGAGGCGTCTCTGTGCAATCCTTAACTCAACTTGTAACATTCAACACTATGAAACGAGGAAGGTTGGAAACTACAGCAGTACGTCACAATTTGAAACGTGAAACATCACTGCCACTTTACCTGGGTCTTCTCATTCATAGCAAAACAAGGAAACGGGATCTCGTTGACGTTCTTTTTCAACATGGTTTGTGTGTTTCCTATGATCGCATACTGGAGGTATCCACAGATGAGGCCAACAGAGTCATAGAAATATACAAACATGACGGCGTTGTGTGTCCAACAAAATTGCGAAGTGGAATATTCACAACAGGCAACCTAGACAACATAGATCACAACCCATCATCAGCATCAGCACAAAGTTCATTTCATGGAACCGCGTTATCACTGACACAACATGTTTCACATGACAAAAGTGGCAGCATTCGAAATCATGAGAATGTCACTGAGAATGAGAACAAACAGCGCTCCAAAACCATAGCCGCCCTTCCTGCATCTTACAGTGATGTGCCTCCTGAAACATTTCCAACTAATAATCCCATTCCAAGAAAACCAAAAGGTCCATCCACTCCAAGTGTGTCCTCCGGAATACAGGACAAAGAAAGTCAGTGGCTTTCGTTTGTACAAAGTCTGCAGGAGAAGGAAGGTCTTGAGAGTGAAGATAATATCTCCTGGTCAGCATACATGGCAAATCTGCAGGTTGAAGTTCCTCGGCCTCCTGCAATTACAGGACTGCTACCTCTGTTCCGCGAGAGTGCTCACACATTGGCAATGGTGAAGCATGGAATGAATTTAATCAAGCAGGCGACAGAACTAGTAAACCCCGGACAAGTTCCAGTTCTGACCGTTGATCAACCACTCTATGCAATTGCAAAGAAGATTCAATGGACTTGGCCAGGTATATATGGTGAAGACAAGTTTGTTGTGATGATGGGAGGACTTCATGTAGAGATGGCCTTGTTGAAAGCGATCGGCAGCTTCCTGGAGGGGAGTGGCTGGGCAAGTGTAATCACCAGTGCTGGTGTAACAACAGAGGGAAGAGCAGATAGTCTTCACAAAGGTTCGCAAATATCGAGGTCACAATGGGCACACCAAGTCACAGTAGCGGCGTTGTACGCTCTGCAGCGAAAGGCATACGATGACTACCGGAAAACATGTGAAACTGAAGATTTACAATCATTTGATCTTTGGAGCAAGAAGATGGCTACAAAGTACCCCCAGTTTTGCTACTGGAATAAAGTCCTGCAGTTGGAGTGTCTTTTCTTGGCATTCATAAGATCACAACGGGAAGCCAACTACACGCTCTATGTGGAGACTCTCACGGCGATCATTCCGTGGATGTTTGCCATGGACCATTACCATTACGCCAGATGGTTGACAGTGCATGTAACAGACCTTCAGGAACTTTCAAACGATTCCATGGATATCCATCGTGAATTTGTCAAGGGGAACTTTGTCACTCAGAAGTCATCACACAAGTTCTCTGCTATGGCACACGATCAGATACACGAACAGCAGAACGCTTATGTGAAAGGTGATGGTGGAGTCATTGGAATTACTGAGAATGAAGGGGCTCTTCGCCGGTGGATGGTAGCTGGTGCAGAAATAGCCAGAATCCTGAATGAGTTTGAGGACCAGTTTCAAAGACAGAGGCAAACTGATGTCCGCCACCACGAACAATTGCCTAGTGTCCAGAAATCCTTTGCATCAGATCTCAATAATGCAATCAGTTCCTTTGAAAAACTTGGAAACCCGTTTGCGGAAGACAGTAATGACTTGTATGTGCTTGACACAAAGGTCATCATGCCTGATGAAGTGATAGCCGCAGTGCGATCCATGGAGGACACTGGCAAAACACAATTTGACGGATTTGTGGGGCAGCGAATCAAGGATCCTTCTGACAATTTCTATGATAGCATTTCAAAGAACAATCTGCCACTGTTGAAATCGAAGCCCAAGAAAACACCTGGAAAGTCTGAGGCGAAGATTACACGTATGAAAAGTAATGTGGAGCTCTTCTCACGAATGTACATTTCTTGCCAAACTAGAGATGGTGATCTTAACACATTTTATGAATATGAGTGTCATGGGTGGCCACCTGCATTGACTGAAGGTATCAATACAATGCGGCCACCAACCGGCAAGGCTGATCTTTTGCCCTGTTTGGAAGCTTTAGCACAACGTCCTCGTGATGCGCCCAAAGGAGAAGTTCGTATTTTCGATGGGGCTGCCTTAGTCCATCATTTGGAGCCTAAGAAGTGCAACAGTGTGATCAGGACATTTGGTGACTACGCACAGAAACAGGTCCTTCCGTACATTGCCCGAAAGTTAAATGAGGGGACTGTGATGCGTGTTGATGTGGTGTGGGACACCTACAGAACGGACAGTCTCAAAGAAGGCACCAGGCTTGGTCGTGGCACTGGCATACCACTCCATGTGACTGAACAGACATCCGTGCCACGAAACTGGAGCAGCTTCCTTCGTGTAGATTCCAACAAAAAGACATTATTCAGTTTCCTTGCTGATTCCCTGCAAACGATGCCTATTCCAAAGGGAAAAACACTTCTTACAACCTTAGAAGAAGAGGTTAAATCAAAGCCCCCTTCTGATGTTTCTCAAATTCAACCATGTACGCATGAAGAGGCTGATTCACGAATGATGCTACATGCTTGGCATGCATATCAGCAGGGGTACAGAAGTATCGTCATTCATGCAACAGACACGGATGTGGTTGTGTTGGCTATCGCAATGGCAAGCATTATGGACGGTTGTGCAATGTGGTTGGCATTTGGACATGGAAACTATTTCAGGCACATTGCTGCTCACACTATTGCGACTCACATTGGCCCTGAACGCTCATGGGGGCTAGATTCCTGCATACTGTTTCCGGATGCGATACTGTTTCTGCCATATGTGGGATTGGCAAAAAGACTGTGTGGAGCATATGGAATTCCATGCCAAACTTGGGGGAGGTCTTCAATCATCTCTCACATGCACCAGCGGAAGTAACAGATGATGACATGGACAACATAGAGAGGTTCTTCGTTGTTCTGTACAGTAGAACTTCCCCTCTGAAGAAAGTGAACGAAGCACGCAAGCAGCTGTTTGCTCAGGGAAATCGGCAATCGGAAAATATTCCACCGACAAAAGAGGCACTGCGTCAACATGTGAAGAGGGCAGTCTTTCAGGCCGGTCACATCTGGGGACAGTCCCAAATTGCTAACCCAGAGCTGCCTTCACCTGCAGATTGGGGATGGGCTAAAAATGCAGATGATGTCTGGCATCCATTTTGGACAGTAATGCCAGAGGCGTCAAAAGGGTGCCGAGAGCTGATCAAGTGCAAGTGTAAAAAACGGTGTGCTGGAAATTGCAAATGTCTGCTGCTAATCTACCATGCACAGAACTATGTTTCTGCTCTGGACAATGCTTCCGAGATGAGCAGTAGGAGAAGTAAAACGGATGGAAAAAAGCTTGCAGCATGTTACGGCTGCCAACTGGTACGAAATATACTTTGAAATGAGCTCTTTGACTTGTTATATGATTTGTCAACTAGGGATCCATTGAATTGGTATTGCTTTTGCAAAGAACCCGGGATTTTCAACATTTCGTCTTGGCGGCCATATTGGAATTCAAAATGGCGGCCATACCATTTGTCAGACATTTCAAATTATTGCCTTATTGAACTCAGCATGTCAACATACCCTTGTGTACAAAATTTGAGCACCACAGGTCATTTAGAACCCAAGATAGGGATTATCAACATTTCGTCTTGCCAGCCATATTGGAATTCAAGATGGCGGCCTGTCCATTGGTCAGACCTCTTGGATCCGCCAATTTTTGAACTCAGCATGTCAAAATACCCCTGTATGCAAAATTTCAAACTTTCTGCCGGATGTGAACATCTCGTGCAATTTTTGTTACATATCTGCCCCACTATTTGGGAAGTAGGGCAGGATAGGGTTGTTTGGACAAATTTGATCAATCTGTCACCAGAAGTCGGCTGCGATGTGACGGAACTCGATAACTCGGTCTATTGAAAAAAATCGTTACCATGTCTCGGACTATTACAAGTTTCTCATTTTAAGTTTTTATTTAGGAATGTCTATTCACTTTTAAATTGCTTTCTGTGGTGTCTCGTGGGACAAATATTGTCTTTTTCTATTTGTCCAGCCATTGTGCTTGTATTTATACTTTCTTATTACAGGCTCTAAGGCTCGTGGGGGAGCTTCGCCCTGTTGTATATGGTTGAATCCGGTAAAAGAGGGCAGGTAAAAACAAACATCTGTGTGACTTCACTGCTGATGATGAAAGCAAATTGAGTCACATTCTATCCCGCTTTGGGAAGTTAATTAAATGGAGAGTTCATTAATTTCACCTGATTATGCGCCCATACCCTACAGAGTGCATTTGTGGGCCTGAGTGGCAATGGAATTTCATTACCTCTGCCACCGAAGGTGGGTGGAGGATATGTTTTCACCCCTGTCTGTCTGTTTGGCTGTCTGTGAACAGGATATCTCAAAAAGTTGTGGATGTTTCGGATGAAATTTGGAGGAGAGGTTGGGTATTTGACAAGAACGAAATGATTAGATTCTGTTGAAGATCCGGATCCGGATAGTATAATTTTTTAAGGATTCTTCACCATTGAGAGATAGGGCCAAAAACGATATATAGCAGGATAACCCAAAAATAATTGATTCAATTTTGGTGAAGATCTGAATATAGATTCGGAAACCAGGATTATTTAATTTTTAAAGTGATTCTTTACCATTGAGTGATATGGCCAAAACGATATTTTAGCATGATATTTCAAAAAGCTGTGGACGGATTATGCCAAAACTTGGTGGATGCGTTGGTTAGGCGACAAGAACAAGTGATTAAGTTTTGGTTCAGGTCCAGATCCAGATCTGGCTTTTCAGTGGGCTACAAAATGTAAACCGTTCAGCCTGGTGGAGGTATGCTCTCCATGAAGTGCCATTCTCGTTTAGATGTTGTTTGAAGGCGCCTTCTTTGTGTACAGATGCTTCCTGATCCGACTCCTGTTCTAAGCTGGAGCATTGTGTGAAATGGGGTACCAGCCCATAAATGAGAACAGAATCCCAGGAATCTGGTTTAGTACAGAACCCCAGGAATGAGAACAGAACCACATAAAAGCTTGTTGTAATTACTTATTCTGTATCAATATCTGCACCAAAGAATATTTATTCATCCACACTATCCTCAGGAAGCATGGACTATCCCTGCAGTCAGGGCCTCCGTTCGGCACCCATGGAGGCTGCGGTCACAGGGTCGTCGCCCGTCTAACTCCTACAAAGAGGGCCCCCACGTAAACTTGCAATATTTTTTCAAAGCATCTTGAAAGCTCAGTCGTGCAATATAGACGTTTCCAATAACCTGGCTGACCCCGAGCTTAGGCCCTTAGTACTTCCACTAGTTGGAGGAAGTGCTGTAAATTTGAGTAAATAATTCGTTGTAAATTCAATGTTGAAGCTGAAGAAAATTGGTTATTTAGCAACTCAAATATTGGCAGCCTTGCACTTTTTCCAAATAACTCACAATTTTCTCGACAAAATAAGTTGAAATTGACAAAAGTATTTGGTCTCCACAATTCTTTATTTCACTGTTAATATTACAGAACTTTTGTTCTTGATTCAGAACTTTTTAAAAATCCTTTTAAATAAGAAAAGAAAAAGAAATGGCATTGACAAAGTTATTGACACAGTCGTAGGGCAGGCCATACTTTTTTTTTTTTGTAAATCAATCGAGAGGGGTGTTCATATTACGTATTTTGGTGTGTAGAACACAAATCTGAGTTTTTTTTAAATTCTGATAACCCTAACCTACATCAATTTGCAGTTGATTATTATTAAATTTTTGATTATTTTGCTATTCTTCTGGAAAAAAAGAGACGTTTTTTATTTTGAAGTTAGGGCTTTTATTTTGGTAACTTCCTGTTGGGACGGCAGTTGTAGCCATCTTGTTGCTGAAAGCCCGATGTTTGGGAGGTTGGCAATCCTTATCCATCCATCCATCTTCTCTTCTCTTCTTATGACATTGCCAGTAAGTACGTTTTTGATTAGGAACCTGAGGAACAAATAGATAATAATTTTAGATGTAAATTACCTTGTTTTACATTATATTTGTTAATTGATTTGTGTACTTACCTATTGCCAGCCTGAGTTACATGTGAAGGAAAATAGTGACCTGTGAAGTGAATATTTTGAAGGTTTTCTGTAATACCTGTGTAATACCTTAATATCTGTCTGTAGTGGATACGTACCTGTATATTATTGTTTTTATTTCAGTGTGAACTACTAAAAATGGCTCAAGTCAGAACAAGGATGAAATCAAGTTCTCATTTAAGTAATCTTGTTGGCACTGGGCAGGAGCTGTTGGTGTCTGAACTGCCAACTGTGAGGGATATCCTGAGGTATGGCATCGACTTGAGGGAGCAAAGTGAAGATGACAGGAGGAACTACCCAGTGGACCAGCTCGTGTCTGACATCTACCCTGGTCTGATTTGTCAGTGGAGCAAAGCTAATGCTCTTTTCAAGCCTCCTGTTATCAATGAAAAGGTGCCCATCCTGTCCAAGCTCAAGGATGTCTGGAATCAGGCAGTGAAGTTTTCTCTTGGGAAGGGCAAACTTGATGCCAAAGAGAGGTTCATTGTCAAGTTAGACAAGTTATTTGATATTTTGACTTGCAAGTGTCAGATTACCAGTTGTGAGGGGGGAGACTGTGAGGCCGGTGAGGGCTGTGTGATCCAAGCCCACATTAACTGTTCCTGCAGCAGAGAGAAAATGATTCCTGTGAAAGATCTTGCCTACATCAAGGGACAGAAAGAGAAGGTTGGAAGTAAAGGACCCCACCAAATGGGGAGCCCTGATCTGCCAGAGCACAAGAGACAGGTGAGGACATTGGAAAGGCAGGAAAAGAAAAAGAATGCAGAGAAAAGGAGAAGGAGCAAGGAGGAAAATGCTGCAGCAGCAGAGAAGGCAGCCAGGAAGGATGTTGAGAGATTTTTGTCAGATGGTGATGAGGATCTGGAATTGGAGAGAAGTGGTGCTGAAGATGAGTTTGTCACTGAAGTTGAGCTCTTCCCTGAAACTGACATTGAGCCTGCAGCTTCAGCAAAGGTCCAGAAAAACTATGATGAGATTCCAAACATTGCCCTTGCTAGTGTAAGGTATGGCATAGGGCTGAGGCCAACTGCAGCGATAACAACTGCAGCTCTGATTGATGCAGGGATCATCACAGAAGACAAGTAAAGTGATTGATAAGAACAAGGTCAATAGAGCACAGGAGAAGTTGATGACAGAGCTGGGGGAAGAGTTTGATGAGAAGTGCAGGGAGGAGGGGGGGATCTCCTGCATCCTCTTTGATGGGCAGATTGACCTGTCCAATGTGATGATGGAAGCTGAGGGCAGTGACCAATCTTTTCCTGCAAAGATCAAGGAAGAACACTATAGTGTTGTTAGTGAGCCTGGTAGCTACTATCTGTTCCACTTTACCCCAGAGAAAGCAACTAAAGAGGAGTCACATGTGGAGCAGATTGCTAAGGTCCTGTTTGCCTGGCTGAAAGAGAAGGGTTTTGATAAGACCTTGTGGGCCATTGGAGGAGACTCAACAAATGTCAACACTGGTGTGAAAGCTGGAGTAATGCGGAAGCTGGAGCTGCACCTGGGGAGAAAGCTGGTCTGGTTGGTGTGCAACCTGCACACTGGTAAACTTCCCCTGCGCCATCTCATTGTTCACCTTGATGGCCCTACTCTGTCAGACAACACATTTTCCGGGCCAATAGGAAAGCTCCTTGCTTCTGCTACAGACTTGGATATCAATCCAAACTTCACCCGGATCTTTGTTGGCCCTCCACTGATAAAGCTGTCTGACAAGGCCATTGAAGATCTCTCAACTGATCAACACTATGGCTATAAAATTGTCTGTGCAATCAGGGATGGAGTGCTTCCTGCAAGGCTGGCTCTAGTGGAGATTGGACCAGTAAACCACAGCCGCTGGCTCACCACAGCGAACAGACTTCTCAGGCTCTGGGTGTCAAAGCATGGACTGAAAGGAAAGAACCGGAAGAATCTGCAATTCATTGTGGAATTCATCATTGGAGTGTATTATCCATGTTGGTTCAACGTGAAAGTCAAGCACTCCTGGATCGAAGGGCCTAGGCACATCTTGTTTCAGCTGGACTGCCTCAAGTCCCAGAGGAAGGAGGTGCTGGACCTTGTGATGCCGACTGTGAGAAGATCTGCTTGGTATGCCCACAGTGAAGCCATCCTCCAAACACTGCTGTGCTCTGAGGATCAGAAGGAGAGGACTGAGGGGGTGGAGAGAATCCTGGCCATCAGGGGAGAGGGGGACCCAGACACTCAGCTGGGGGACTCCTCTGTCAGGACCAGAAAGACACCTGACATCAACTGTGATGCTTCCAGCATTGGTAACTTGATCAGCTGGTCAGAAGGTGTGTCAGAGCCACCTCTCACCTGCTCCCTAAGCACCTCAGAGGTGAAGAACTTCATCAACACCCCCATGGAGGTGCTCAACTGGCCTTGCCACACACAAAGCATTGAGAGGGTTGTTAAAATGGTGACTGAGGCTTCTGCTAAGTACTTCTCACAGGAAAAGAGGGATGGAGGCATCAGGGCTCAGGAGACCAGCAGGAGGCTGATGTCCAAGAATGAGTCAAAGCAGGACTTGTGCAACCTGGTAAAGTTCAAGAAGTAAGGAGATTGATCTTTGTAATTGTAACCAGTGATATACATGCAGTACACCTGTTAATAAATATGTACATTTGATTTGGCTGTGTCAATATGAATGATTTCCCTTATATCTTTTAATATCTTATAAAGGGGTTCGAAAGGGTAAAATTGGCAATTTAGAAATACAAATTGATGTAGGTTAGAGTTATCCTATCCAAAAAATAAACTCATATTTGAATTCCCCATAAAAAAACACATAATATAGACACCCCTCATGTTAGGATTTCCTTCAGATTCATTTTGGCACCTGAGTATGACCCGCTCTATGACACACGAGACTTAATATTTGGTAGCACGGCCTTTGGACAAAATAACTGCAGTCAAGCGATTCCTGTAGCCATGAATGAGCTTCCTACACCTCTCTTGTAGCAGCTTGGCCCACTCTTCTTGTGCAAACTGCTCCAGTTCTCCCAGATTTGAAGGGTGCCTTCTCCCAACTGCTGTTTTCAGATCTCCCCAAAAGGTGTTCAATGGGATTTCGATCTGGACTCATTGCTGGCCACTTTCGAACAGTCCAGCTTTTTGTCTTGAACCATTCCTGGGTGCGTTTTGAAGTGTGTTTGGGGTCATTGTCCTGCCGCAAGACCCATGACCTTTGACGGAGACCCAGCTTTCTGACACTGGGTTGAACATTGTGCTCCAAAATGCCTTGGGAATCTCCTGATTTCATGATGCCATGCACACATTCAAGGCACCCAGTGCCAGAGGCAGCACAGCAACCCCAAAACATCACTGAACTTCCTCCATGTTTGACTGTAGGGAAAGTGTTCTTTTCTTTGAAGGCTTCATTTTGTTTTCTGTAAACAGAGATGATATGCTTAACCAAAAAGCTCTAATTTGGTCTCATCTGTCCACAGGACATTCTCCCAGAAATATTTTGGCTTGTTCAGGTGTGTTTTGGCAAGCTCAAGGTGGGCTTTCTTATGTCTCTCGATCACTCTCAGCCTAGGGGCTCCTACCATAGAACCCCCTTTCATTAAGTTGGTGACGGATGGTGCGAGTTGAAACTGTCGTTCCCTGTATTTGAAGATCAGCTTGAATCTGTTTGGCAGTTGATCGAGGTGCTTTCTCCACCATTCGAACAATCCTTCGCTGCAATCTTCGATCAAGTTTTCTCTTGCGTATACGTCCAGGGAGGTTGGCTACAGTGCCATAAACTTAAAGATAAAGTTGCGTATGGTGGACACAGGAACATCAAGGTCTCTGGAGATGGATTTGTAGCCTTAAGATTGTCCATGCTTGGCTACAATCTTGTGTCTAACCTCCTCAGACAATTCTCTGCTTTTCTTTCCTTTCTCCATGCTCATTGCGGTACACACAGTGACACAAAACAGCAGAATGACTCCTTTTCTCCATTCAAACTGGTTGAAAGAGTATTTTTTTTTATATTGCAGGCACCTGCAACTCACCACAGGTGAGTTCAATTCCAAAGTAAAGGAGAATCACCTGTTTGAAATCTAATTATTTCGAAGAACTTCTAAAAGGTGCCGTTAATATTGTAGGGGCCATTTTAGGATTTCTGTGTGGAATAAGCTACGATTTAGTAATATTTTCAGCTTTTTTTGTTTTGTTCCACTGCAAACCTAAGAAATACATATGTGGATACAAAAAGATTTTTAATTTTCAACAATTTTCTGGAATAAATGGTGCATTATTAGAAAAAAGTGCAAGGGTACCAATATTTTTGGCCACGACTGTGCATACCTGCACCAAATTTGACTCAGATCCCTTCAGCCGTTCTCAAGATATTGCGGTAATGAAAACCTATCATGGACGGACGGGCATCCGGACGGACAACCAGAAAACATAATGCTTCCGGCGACTTCGTCAACGGAAGCATAAAAACATTTTGTTGTTCACCAGTGTCCATGACCATGATTGGTTTATAATTGACAGCAACAATATGTGGCAGAATCCATGTCCAAAGAGTAGTGTTTATAGTTTTTAGCTCACCTTGAACAAAGTTCCAGGGTGCTTATGCAAAGGTGCGTCGTCCGTCCGTCAGTCCGTAAACACTTGCAACTTCTTCTCCGAAACCGCTGAAGGGATTGTGACCAAATTTGGCGCAAATAATATTTGTTGTTTTGTGACTAAAGTTTGTTCATGGCAATAAAAAATATTGGGGTCTAAGGGGGTTTACTGGGGTCAAAGTGGGTCCAGGTTTGACCCCCCAAAATAGGAATTTGCTTTTTTCTCAGAAACTACACGCACGATTTTGATGAAACTTGACCACAACCGTCACCACCCGTGATGTACCAAATTTTGTTCACGGCATTTATAAAATCTGCCCCTTTAGGGGTCTATGGGGAGGGGGGTTGCCCCCCCAAAATAGGTATTTACTTTCTTCTCAGAAACTACACATGCAATTTCGATGAAACTTGACCACAACCTTCATCACCCGTAATGTACCAAAGTTTGTGCACGGCATTTAAAAAATCTGCCCCTTTAGGTATCTACGGGGGGTGGGAGGTTGCTCCCCAAAATAGGTATTTTCTTCTTTGTTTGTTTAAAGTCTTATGATTATGTTAGTATGATTCCGCATGCTGTGCTGTCTTCTAGCAACCATTGAAATTGGTTTAAAATACCTTTAGTCAGTGTAGTATACTGTTTATTCTACCAGGTGAGCGCCAGGGATATTGCCCCGATGTTTTACCTGCAGAGTCTATGTATATCATTTACCATTACGATTCATTTTCATTCAAAATGTTAGCAAATAAACATAGCCTGTCTGATGTGAAGGTTTCAAATTTGAGGAACATGAGAAAGACTTCAGATAACTTACAGAGATGGACATGCAGAAAGAGGATGTCTACATACAGAAGAGTACTGGGACATGATCCTGATATATGAAACTCTCATTCCTTTATTCATCAGGGCTCACAAAGAAGAACTTGCCTCTATACGTGGCATTGTTAGAGGAGCTGATACCTCTGTTCTTTGCTTTGAACAATGTGAATTACAAAAGGTGAATGTCAGTGAACATAAGAGACATGAAGCCCTTGTATGAACCTATCAAGGATGAGTTGGGGAAGCAATGGCAGCGAGTCCTTTCCTAGACCAGCAACAATGTTCTCTACAATCCCAATTGACCAGCCTCATGAGCTTGTAAAAGTTTCAGGAGTTGCTCTTGTATTAACAGAAAACTCCATTGCTCTCACGTACTGGATGTTCTCAGTACCCGAGCTAGCCAAACTGCTATCACAGTTTGAAGGAGAGTACCTCCCAATGATGGCCCAATTAACCCCAATAACTATCATAACCATTAGCAGGGTATTAGCACACATCATACATTCAATAAGCAGGTCAGTAGCCTCTCTGAAACCTTCAGAAAAATGGGCAATCCTTTCTCGGATAATTTCCCAGCACTAGTAACATTTGACAGTTGCAATTGCTTGGATGAATCAATGATACCTGCAAGTGCACATCATCAAGACTTCATCAAAAACTGCACATGAAGATCAGATTCCTGCAAGTGCACATCATCAAGACTTCATCAAAAACTGTACATGAAGATCAGATTCACTCTATCCATGAACCAATCAAGAGGAATTTTCTGGCCTTGTTCATGAAGCCAAAACCTAAAGCAATAACAAAGCAGGAAAGAAAATCAAAATGCTTCAGAATAATGTTGCACTATTTGGTCAGTTGGACGTCTCCATGCAGAACCGGGATGGTGACTTTGGAGAGTTTTTGGCTCATCAGACAGTCTTTTTCTCTCAGACTTTGGCAAGCCTAATTTGACAAACCACAAAATTTGAACTACTGTGATGTCTTAAGCAGCCTGGGCAACCTGTACCACCTCTAACCTTCAGCTGTAGATTCCTGGATGGTGCTGTCATTGTCCACTGCCTGCCAACTACAAGTGTGAGCACTTTCAATGAATATGCAGACACCGTGTTCATCCCTTTTCTGGAGGAACAGCTGCAGGATGTCACATTGTCATGGACTACATGAACTAGACTAGAGCAAGGCAAGACGACTGTACAGAGTGGCCACACAGACCCGATGCATAATAATGTGTCCTCTGTCACTTATTTGTTTTATTTGATTTCCAGGTACGATTTCAGCATGACGGACATCAGTGAGTACATGGTAGAAGAGGGACCGATTACTTGTGTTTGGGTTCACGACAGCGCGCGAAAAGGAGCAAGTTTTGAAGACATAAGGACAAGATTTTCGCAGAGGTTCGATAAGCCAGCTCCTACGTGCGACACGATGCGGACATGGGAGAAGAAGGCTTTTTCAACAGGGAGTGTCCTTGATTTAAAGCGTTCTGGTCGTCCAGCATCACGTCAACACCATGTGGACATTATTGAAGCGTCCTGCTCGAGATCACCAGTGAAATCATCTCGAAAAACATCTTCTGAGTTCGGCATTCCATGCACAACAGTCCAAAAAATAATGAAAAAGGATCTGGAATTGAAGCCATTTAAGCCTGGATGTGTTAGTGAGCTTTGCGTTAGAGACTTGGCCACTCGTGAGGTCGCTTGCAAGGCTCTACTGCAGCGATTTCCCCACCATTGAATCAAGACGAAGCGTATTTATTTCGGATGTGTGTGCTATTTACCTCAGCAATTGATCCAGAAATGTTTATTTTTGGTGCAAAGAAAATCCTCATTTTTATGAGGAAATTGAACAGCATCTTCCTCATGTCATGATGTGGGCAGCAATTTCAGAAGATCACTTCATCGGGCCATATTTTTTCGATACAAGTGTCAATACTTCTATCTACCAATCCCAACTCTCTATTCCTCATATGTGGTGATTTCAATTGTCACCATGCCAGTTGGCTGGGTGTGGGTACCTCTCTCACCAGCCATGGCTCTTCAGCAAAGGGCTTCTGTGACTCACTGGGACTGACACAATCTGTCAATTTCCCGACCCGGATCTCAGTCAACGGAGCATCTTCTCTTCTGTACTTGGTTATGACTGCACATCGGATTTTTATGTGGAAAAATAAAAAATATTTTTTCACATAAAACGGCTTTTTTGCGCGCAAAAAAATATTTTGCTATTTTCGGAGAAAAAAAAATATTTCGCCCTTTTTCGGGAAAAATAAAATAAAATGCCCTTTTTGGTCGAAAATGTCTGGCAACGCTAAAAAAATTAGGGAATTTTTCGAAATTTTTAACTGTGATCGAAATTTTTAACTGCGATCGATCTCAAAAACAAAACGTTGCGTCCACTTGCGTGCGTTGCGTCCCCAGCGTGTACAGCAGTGAGGCGGTGTACTACAGTGAGAGAGTGTACACAAAGTGTGAACAAGTCTCCTATCAAGATGAGTGCTGCTCTTCGTGACAAGTGGCTGAAGGAATTCAATGCTGGCGGCGATGGGGACACCTTCAAGTACGTGTCGAGTGACACGGCTTTCTGTCGAGCTTGTGAAAAGACTTTCCGGGCGAAGCAGAAGTCTGAGCTGGCCCAACATGTCCGAGGAGACCGCCACAAGAGCAACTTGGCCTTGAAGAAGAAGAGGACGGTCACGCAGGCCACCATGGAGGACTTTGGTGGCGGAAAGAGGCACAAGTGCGAGGTCGTGGCTCAGGAGCTGTGCCAGGCCATGCTGGCCGCTGGCATCCCATAGTCGAAATTGGAAAACCCTGCCCTCCGGTCGTTCCTGGCGAAGCACATCACTCTCCAGATCCCCGATGAAAGCTGGATTCGAAAGCACTACCTCGACAAGTGCTACGACGAGGCCTTGGCGGGGATCCGTGCCGACCTCGTACAGCAGCCCATCTGGCTGTCCGTCGATGAGACGACCGATTCGGCAGGTCGATATGTGGCCAATATCATCGCGGGACGCTTGTCCAAGGAGGGGTACTTTCGTCCCCACCTCGTCCAGTGCATGTTTCTGGAGAAGACCAACTCCGGGGAGATCGTGCGCGCAGTCAATGACACGCTGCGCTATCTTTGGCCTGATTTCAAGCCGGAGTGCCTCAAGGTCCTCGTCAGCGACGCCGCGGCCTATATGATCAAGGCTGGCCATGCCCTGAAGAAACTCTTCCCGGACTTGCTTCATGTGACTTGCGTTGCCCACGCGCTCCACCGTGTCTGCGAGACAGTCCGAGAAATGTTCAATGACGTCAACGACCTGATTGCCACGACGAAGAAGGTGTTCGCCAAAGCCCCGTCGCGTGTTGTCCTTTGGAAGGAGCAGCAGCCCAATCTTTCTCTCCCCCCGGAGCCCATTCTGACTCGGTGGGGGATGTGGATCGATGCCGCGGTGTTTTACACCAAGCACTTCGAGGCCGTCAAGGACATTGTGGACCAGCTGAACGATGACGACGCGATGGCAATCCGGAGTGCCAAGGACCTGTTCGGAAAGGCGGACATCAAGCTCAGTTTGATCTTCTTAAATGCCCACGTGTCGTTCATCCCAAAGATCCTTAAGCAGCTGGAGGAGGCCGGCATGGAGCTGGCCAAGGCCTTCCAGCTCCTTGATCAGGCCAAGGAGGAGCTCGAAAAGATCCGAGGCTGCCGTAAGGAGATCCTGCTCACCAAGTTCAAGGCGGTGCTGCAGCGCAATCCCGACATTGGTGTGCTGAGGACAGTGGCTTTGATCCTGGATGGAGATCAGCACGGATCTGAGGTTGGTGTGCCGGCTGGAGTCAAGTTGCCGACATCCCCCTCTTGAGGTACTGCCCCATCGTCAGCGTCGACGTGGAAAGATCCTTCTCCGTCTACAGAAACGTCCTCACTGACCGCCGACACCGCCTCACCAAGGAGAACATTACCAAGATAATGATTTCAAACACCTACTTTAACCGTTCCTAAAAGGGTCTTGTCAATTTTTTCTTGTCCTCTACTTATCAAACAATGCGGTTGCAATAAAGGTACCTGAACATCATTTTTTACCTGTTTACTAGCCCAGAGTGCTTAATGTTGTGCAGGAAAAAGCTTACCATTTTTTGTTCTTTTTTTTGACTGATTTCTGAAAAACTTGGTAATAATAAAAAATGAATAAAACGGGGGAAAAAAATATTTTGGGATTTTTTCACGTAAAAAAAAATTCCGCTTTTCAAAACATAAAAGGCCTATTTTCTTAACATAAAAATCCGTAGTCTAGTTATGACTAACTTCCCTGAAAATGTCTGCTGCTCTTCTTCTGCTCCAATCGGCTCATCTGATCATGTGCTTGTTAAAGTGGACATCTCTCTGACCATTCTCAGAGAGCCTCCTCAGCGTCGACGAGTCTGCCATTTCACTCAGGCCAACTGGCACGGTCTTCAAGCAGGATCAATCATCTGGACTGGTCTCCCATCTCTACCGCCTCTGACATCAACTCATCCTGGGAATTCTTCCAAAGTAAATTGTTCTCTCTCATGCACAGATTTATCCCATCTCATCTTCAGTTGTCATACCCTTCCTCCCATCCATGGTACACGGAATCTTGTGGTGAGGCTATTGCCCAGAAACAACTTGCTTTCGTCTCCTGGAAAGCAAATTCAACGGAAGGAAATCTCATTTCCTTTCACAAAGCCCGAAACAAGTGTGTGTCCACCCTCAGGAGAGCCAGGAAACAATATCTCTCCATTCTCAGGACAGAACTCTCTTATCTGTCTCCCTCTTCCAAATCCTGGTGGCGTCTGGTCAAATCTGTTTCTGGTGTTTGTTCCCCCTCCATCCCCTTCCTCACCTCAAATGGCCACACGGCTGACTCCGCACGTGAAAAAGCTGAATGCCTCAACTCTGTGTTTGCCTCTAAATCTTGTGTCCCAAACCCATCCCTCTCTGTACCCACCTTACCCAGTCGTACCCAGCTGTTCCTGGACTCTGTGTCCTTTCCTCCTGACAAGGTGGAAAAGTTTCTGTCAACCCTCGACTCTGATTCTGCAACTGGACCTGACGGCATCAGCCCACGGGTCCTAAAATCCTGTTCTTCCGCTCTTTCACTCCCTCTCTCTGTTCGCTTCACTCTCTCTTTTGCACAAGGTCATCTGCCATCTGCTTGGAAATCTGCCAACATCACCGCTTTGCACAAAAAAGGTGCAAAAACAGATCCCAGCAACTACAGACCAATCAGCCTTCTCCCAATTATCAGCAACGTCATGGAATCCATCATTGCTTGAGATATGAAATCTTTCCTCTTCTCCAATGGCTTGATCTCTGATCATCAATTTGGTTTCAGACCTGGTCACTCTACTCTGGACATGCTGCTTCTGCTTTCTCAACAATGGATGGAGGTCCTCAATGCCAAACAGGAAATTAGAGCTGTCTCCCTTGACATATCACGTGCCTTCGATACGGTCTGGCACCCCGCTCTGCTCACCAAACTCTCCTCTTTTGGTATCCATGGAAATCTCCACGCATGGCTGGCGGACTTCCTCTCCAGTCGTAGTCAACGTGTGGCCCTGAATGGGTTTCTCTCATCTCCTCTTCCTGTTCAGGCTGGAGTTCCCCAAGGCAGTGTTCTGGGCCCTGTGCTTTTTCTGGTCTTCATCAATGATCTCTCTGACTCTCTTGAAAATCCTCTCTATCTCTTTGCTGATGACTCTACTCTCTGCAGCTCCATTCTTCATCCCTCAGATCGGCAGTCTGCAGCCTCCTCACTCTCTGCAGACCTGCACAAAATCACAGACTGGGCAAATAAGTGGAACATGTCTTTCAATCCTGACAAATCTCACACTCTTACTATGTCTCTCCGAAAAGACCGACTGGACAACCCTCCCATCCACTTTCTGAATAATCCTCTCCAAGAAGTTCTGTCACTCAAGCTTTTGGGTCTCACTATCTGCCATGATCTTTCCTGGGAAAACCACATTTCAAATCTGGCCTCCAAAGCCAGTCGCCGACTGGGCATCCTCCGTCGTGCGAAGTCCTTTCTTGGCACACCTGAGCTCCTCACCACATACAAGGCTTTCATCCGCAGCTCAATGGAATACTGCTCTCCCCTCTGGTCTGGTGCTCCTGCCTCACACCTAGCCCGTCTTCACGCTGTTGAAGCCAAAGCATTCAGAATCATTGGAATCTCCCACGATGAAGCTAACTCCAAGGGCTTCTCACTCACTCACCCGCAGGCAGCTTGGTGGTCTTTCCGTCTTCTACCGACTCCTCTCTGGCCTTGCCCCCCCCCAGCTCTCTCTGGGCTCTGTCCGGCAAATATTCCTACAGGTCGCACAAGATCTGCCTGCAACCCTCTTATGGTTAAACTGCCAAAATCAAGACTCTCTGCTCACCTTCACTCCTTCATTCCTCTTTTCTCCCACCTCTGGAACAAACTCCCTCACTCTCTGCAATCCCACTCCACCCTCCAGGTCTTTAAAACAGCTGTTCACCACCATCTCTTATCTTCCCCCATCCAAAACCTTGATCTTTTCTATCCCCGCTAATTTCACCCCAATTCCACTTTTTTGAAATACCAACTTCTGTCCTGGAAGTCCTTGGTGTCCTTGTGTTTTATACTTCTCCCACCCCCCCCCCCCCCGCCTCCTCCCCCCAAGCCCTCTCCCTCCCACACATCTCCCTGCTCTTAAATGTTGTGTGCTCTCACGTGTTTGTGTGCTTCCCCTTCTCTTGTCTTCCGCTCCCTCTTTTTATATATTTTGTTTGTCTGGTTGATTTGTTTGTGAAGTAAATGTCAGCTCTTTCACGAGCCTCGATTCAGTATACAAAAAAAAAAAAAAAAAATCACTGCTTATTTGAACATGCTTCAGGCGTGGTTTGTTCCACAACTGCGAGAGAGAGAGAGAGAGAGAGAGTGGGAGAGTGGGAGAGAGAGTGGGAGAGAGAGAGTGGAAGAGAGAGAGAGAGACAGAGAGCATTGAGAGAGAGAGGTCTCGAGGCAACAGCCATCCTGCAACAAGATGGTGCACCAGCACATTATGCTCCCGCAGTTAGAGAATATCTCGACGACAAATTCAGTGGACGATGGATTGGACGTGGATCTAAGATAGTGTGGCTTCCTCGGATTCTGGACTTAACATCATATGACAACTCGCTTTGAGGCATTGTGAAAGAGGAAATTTCTCATCTCTGCCTAAAAACAGATGAAGACCTCAAAACAGCTGTCAGGGGCTGCTTTTATGACCTCCAACCCTCAACATGGAAGAAGATGTCCAGAGGAACATGGAAAAAAAGAATCAAATTTGCACGGAGAATGGAGGGGAGCATACAGATAAATTCTAACTAAATTCTAACTGTGTGCATTGGGACTTTGTGGCCACTCTGTACAAATACGTACCGTTGACGCAAATGTAGTAACCATTTTTAATGGTTCATTCCATGACCTGGCTGTGACTCAGCCTTAGCAAATATCGGGGTTGCTTTTGATATGGACAATAATTACAGATTTTACAGCATCAATGGCATATGTGCCCGTCTTGGGGAGGGAGGTGAGTGAGGTAACCAGCACTAACAGTGTTCTATGCATTATCTGGTTGCGATACCATATCAGCCCTCAGACGCAAGGTCAAGAAATTGGTCTAGTAGGCTTGGCAGGTCTACAAAGATATTACAAAGACATTTGTGGAGATGGATTGTCATCCCCTCACCCCACCCTCCCCCCCCCCCCCCCCCCACCCCCAACCCCCACTCCTCACACCCAAATGCAAATTCTGAGCACTTCCAGAAGATTGAGACTGATTGCAAACCTTTATGAGAAAAATAGTCCTTTGAATTCTGTAATGAGGCAAGGAAAGAAGTATTTTGCCTGAAGAATCGATCCCTGGACAGAATGCCACCCACCCACCCCCAGGAAGTTCTACTTCAACATACCTGTTGGGGGGTGTATCAAGCTGGAATCTGGCCAACCAGCACCTCCGGCACAACAACTGTTCCCTTATCTACAGGAATTTGCCTGGACCGAGGTGGTGGAATCATGGGTGCTAGTTTGGCTGACAATCCCTCAGGTATCCAAATCATGCAGAGAGCTTATCAAATGCTCCTGCATCGGAGACTGTTCATCGCACAAATGCGGGAAAGGCAATCTGGACTGTACACCACTTTGCAAGTGCAATGGTGAGTCAGAGGTCCTGGGTTTGATCCCCGGTCTAAGTGCTTAATTTTCTCACATATCCAAAGCGAGAGATTACACAATGAAATGGGTAGTCTTGGAGTGTGTCACACTAAAGAAGGGTCTGGGGGTGGTATTAAATGCAGGGGTGTAAGCAGACAGGAGTGTCAGACAGGTACAGTCACGTGAAAAAGTAAGTACACCCCATGTAAAGTTTTGACTTTTTCAACATATTTCAACATACAGCTATTTGATCTTCATTTCAACAATATTGATAGATAAAGGTTCTATAATATAACAAATATCATGAAACATTTACATTTTGTAGTCCATTATATAATTTAAATAAACATAAATGCAAATTTCGCATGTGGAAAAAGGAAGTACACCCCGTCATTTATCACTACTTAAAATACCTAAAATTAGAAACAGGTGCACCAGCTCAGGTGCAAATGATTTGAACATCTTAGAGAGGATGTTGGAGGAACCTGTCTTATTTAAACCTCAGACATTTAGTTTGGTTTGCTCTTTGTTGTTGAAGTGTGCGGCGTCACTATGCCGAGATCAAAAGAGCTCTCTGAGGCCTTCAGAAGGAAGGTTATCAATGCCTACGAGTCTGGGAAGGGATTTAAAAAGATCTCCAAACAATTTGAAATCAATCATTCGACTGTCCGGAAGATCATCTTCAAGTGGAGAAGATTCCAAACAACTGCCAACTTGTTCCGGCCAAGCCGCCCCAGCAAGTTCAGCCCGAGAGCACACCGCAAGATGCTGAAAGAAGTCTCGAAGAACCCCAGAATGTCATCACGGGACCTACAGGTAGCTCTTGCCACTGTTGATATCAAAGTGCACGAGTCTACCATTAGAAAGAGGCTGCACAAATTTGATCTACATGGGAGGTGTGCCAGGAGGAAACCTTTGCTGTCCAGAAAGAACATCAGGGCAAGACTAAAGTTTGCCAATGAACACCTATGCAAAGACCAGCACTTTTGGAACAATGTGCTCTGGACAGATGAGTCAAAGGTAGAGCTATTTGGCCACAGTACCAGAAGACATGTTTGGCGAAAACCAAAGACAGCATTTGACCACAAGAACCTGATACCAATTGTAAAGCATGGTGGTGGAAATATTATGATTTGGGGCAGCTTTGCTGCATCAGGGCCTAGGCAACTCACCATCATAGAATCCACTATGAATTCTTCATTGTACCAGAGGGTGCTTGAGGATAATGTGAGGCCATCTGTCAGAAAGTTGAAGCTCAACTGAAGGTGGACCTTGCAACATGACAATGACCCTAAACATACCAGTAAATCCACCAAGGAATGGCTGAAAAGAAAGAAATGGAGGGTTCTGGAATGGCCAAGTCAAAGCCCGGATCTATATCCCATCGAGATGTTGTGGGGGGATTTGAAACGAGCTGTGCATGCAAGAAACCCCTCAAACATCGCACAGCTGAAAGAATTCTGCATGGAGGAGTGGGAAAAAATTTCTCCCAGTCGATGTCAGAGACTGGTAAACAGTTATAAGAAACGCCTACTTGAGGTTGTTTCTGCCAAAGGGGGCAATACCACCTATTAGAGCCAAGGGTGTACTTACTTTTTCCACATGTGAAATTTGCATTTATGTTTATTTAAATTATACAATGGACCACAAAATGTAAATGTTTCATGATATTTGTTATATTATATCACCTTTATCTGTCAATATTGTTGAAATGAAGATCAAATAGCTGTATGTTGAAATATGTTGAAAAAGTCAAAACTTTACATGGGGTGTACTTACTTTTTCACGTGACTGTATTTGTAAAGCTAACAGGGTTTTAGGTTGTTAGCCTGGTGTTGGCTTAGCGGTTAGGGTGCCAGCTTAGGATCCTAGGATCCTGGGTTCGAATCCCGGTCGATCGCTGAATTAACGCCAGGGGGGTTGACTCAGCCTGTCATCCTTCCGAGGTCGGCTAATTGAGTAACAGTTCACTGGTAATTCCCTGGTTGTCGTAAAAAGGCGATAAAAAGGGTTGGCGGCAGGAAGGGCATCCGGCCGTAAAACATTGCTTCAAAAAGGGGACCAAAAAACAACAACAACCACGGTCCCAGAAAAAGGCCAACCCCCGCTTTGCGGGGAAAAATGGCCTCTAAAGGTGGTTTTTATTCGTAGGGGGTAAATGATGAATCAAAAGAGGTAATTTTACCGCTGTATAGGAATCTATTGAGGCCTCATCTAGAATATTGTGTAAAGTTTTGGTGACCACATCTGAGGAAGGATATAGTTGCCGTGGCATAGGATATAGTTCTGTGTCGACCTACTAGATTGATTACAGGGCTAGCTAGACTAAGCCATGGGGAACGTTTTGAAGGAGACCAGATTTTATACATTAAACATGAGGTGTTTATGAGGGGATGTGATAGAGATGTTTAAGATAATGAAGGGTTTGGACAAGATTGTTGCAGTGGAGTTTTTCAGCAGAGTGGACAGTGTTCGGACCAGTGGCCAGAGCATGAGGGTATTAAGTTTTAATGGGATTCATATAGGTACCTGGATGCATTGGAGACAGAGGGTTATGGGTATATTGGCTTGCGTGTGTGCCTCTGGGTGGATGGGTGGCGATACTGGGGTTGGTACAGCACTGCCATGATGGGCCGAATGGCCTCCTCCGATGCCAAAGTTCCTTGTGTATTCCTGTGTGTCCTTGTCTAACCTCAAAACCCCATATTTTAATGATAATTTGCCTTCCCACAACTCAGACCTAAGATTGGTGGTGTATTATCATAGGTGTCAGCCATCTTGAATTTTGGCCTTTTGCTCAAACACACGAAAATTAATTACGACACATTTGGTACTTTTATCCGCTCTGTAACGGTCATTTCACGAAGACACCTGAGTGCAGAGGCTATCCTGCCATCCCTGAGTCAAATCGGTCAGGTGTTTTTAATTTGATGCATTTATCGAGATCATCCATGTAATGATGCACTTGATTTGATGAGGAAGTCCAGAACAGAGACATAGACAAAAGACACAATAAATACAATTGCGTTGGTTGAAATCAAAGGTATATAATCAGCCACATTCGAATGAGGATTGAAAAGTTAATTTCCCACTTCAGTGCATGTGGTGTGTGTGTGACGTCAGCATGGACCAGCATGCAGCCACAGCTGTAATCGGTAATCTGTTATCTTTCGCTGGAACACTTCGTTATAGTGTCGAAGACTTGTGGAGGAGTTTGTATGGGTACAAATAGCAATGCAGGACAATATAATGGATAATATACCAGGTATTAATTTTACCTTTTTAGTTTGGTAAAAAATTACCTGGACTATCAATCATCTCGCTAACACGACAACATTGGCCCAACATTGCTGTGTTAGCAAGGTAGGATTCGGCTTACCTACACAAACATGTTTTCCAATGTTATATTTTCCACATTCAACAAACTTCTTTTTTTTCTTTTTCATTTTTTAAAATTTCATTCAACTTCTTTTTTAATCACATTATCACTGTTTTGACGGCCATTTTGTCCCATTCCGTGTTCAGCAGTCATAAACATGTCGAGAAGCATGATACAATACATTACATTTGGATTTGACAGTTTAGTGTTCCCACCTGAACCCCTGGCTCATGACAGTGGGTTGAAATCACCTGTATTCTGTGCTTGCCCATTATCTACTAATGTCCTTGTAATTTATGGAAAAACCCACCAATGTCTTTATCCTGGAAGTGATTTATTTCGAATCTCCACTATAAGCCTTGGATCGATGTTTTTTAAAGGGCACTGGTAGTTACAGGATGCAGGAATTTGCAATGAGCCGACAAGCTAAATGGTAATAAAGTCTTTTGGCAGCAACATTATCCGTGCTTGCTTCAATCAACAGAAACAATTAGAATTTAGCATAATTGGTGGTGTGTGGGTGTGTATATAAATATGTGTGTGTGTGTGTGTGTATATAAATATGTGTGTGTGTCTGTGTGTATATAAATATGTGTGTGTGTGTGTGTGTGTATATAAATATGTGTGTGTGTATAAATATGTGTGGGTGTGTATGTGTGTGTGTGTGTGTGTGTGTGTGTGTGTGTGTGTGTGTGTGTGTGTGTGTGTGTGTGTGTGTGTGTGTGTGTGTGTATAAATATGTGTGTGTCTGTGTGTATATAAATATGTGTGTGTGTGTGTGTATAAATATGTGTGTGTGTGTATGTGTGCATGTATGTGTGTATGTACACTACCGGTCAAAAGTTTTAGACCTCAATTTTTCCAGTTTTTATTGAAATTTACGCAGTTTAATGTCTCCATGTACTCTAAAATTAAGCATAGAACAAATAAACAATTGGAGATAAAAACAAATCATAGAATCATTTTGTTTAACAAAATTTAATTTAACTTTTTGACTCAGCAAAGTCGCCACCTTTTGCAGATATAACAGCCGAACACATTCGTGGCATTCTTTCCACAATGGAAATCAAATATTGTTCGGGAAGTTCTTCCCAACGCTGTTGCAGAAGTTCCCACAAATGTGTTGCACTTCTAGGTTGCTTTACTTTCACCCTTCTGTCCAGTTAAAGACCTGGTGACATGGTGACCTGGTGACATGAAAGTACATGGACCAACTTCTATCCACTCATCCCAACTCTCTCTTCCTCATATGTGGTGACTTCAACTGTCATCATGCCAGCTGGTTGGGTGTGGGTTCCTCTCTCACCAGTCATGGCACCTCAGCAAAGGACTTCTGTGACTCACTGGGATTGACACAATCTGTCAATTTCCCGACCCGGATCTCAGCCAATGGAGTATCTTCTCTTCTAGACTTGGTTATGACAAACTTCCCTGCTAATGTCTGCTGCTCTTCTTCTGCCCCAATCGATTCTTCTGATCATGTGCTTGTCAAAGTGGACATCTCTCTGGCCATTCTCAGAGAGCCTCCTCAGCGTCGACGAGTCTGGCATTTCACTCAGGCCGACTGGGACGGTCTTCAAGCAGCCATCAATCGTCTGGATTGGTCTCCCATCTCCACTGCCTTTGACATCAACTCTTCCTGGGAATTCTTCCAAAGCAAACTGCTCTCTCTCATGCACAGATTTATCCCATCTCGTCTTCAGTTGTCTTACCCTTCCTCCCGTCCATGGTACACTGAATCTTGTGGTGAGGCAGTTGCCCTGAAACAACTTGCCTTTGCCTCTTGGAAGGCTAATCCAACTGAAGGCAATCTCAGTTCCTTCCACCAAGCTCGGAACAAGTGTGTGTCTACCCTCAGGAGTGCCAGGAAGCACTATCTCTCCACACTGAAGAATGAACTCTCAAACCTGTCTCCTTCCTCCAAATCCTGGTGGCGTCTGGTCAAATCCGTTTCTGGTGTTTGTTCCCCCTCCATCCCCTCCCTTACCTCAAATGGCCACACAGTTGACATCGCACGTGACAAAGCCGAATGCCTCAACTCTGTTTGCCTCAAAATCTTTAGTCCCAAACCCATCTCTCTCTGTTCCCACCTTTCCCAGTCGAACCCAACTGCTCCTGGACTCTGTGTCCTTCTCTCCTGACAAGGTGGAGGAGTTTTTGTCTAACCTCGACTCTGATTCTGCAACTGGACCAGACGGCATCAGCCCACGGGTCCTAAAATCCTGCTCTGCCGCTCTATCTCACCCTCTCTCTGTTCTTTTCACCCTCTCTTTTGCTCAAGGTCATCTGCCAGCATCCTGGAAATCAGCAAACATTACCGCTTTACACAAAAAGGTGCAAAAACAGATCCTTGCAACTACAGACCAATCAGCCTGCTCCCAATTATCAGCAAAGTCATGGAATCCATCATTGCCTCGGATATGAAATCTTTCCTCTTCTCCAATGGCTTGATCTCCGATCATCAATTTGGTTTCAGACCAGGTCACTCTACTCTGGACATGCTGCTTCTGCTGTCTCAACAATGGATGGAGGTCCTCATTGCCAAACAGGAAATCAGAGCTGTCTCCCTTGACATATCACGTGCCTTCGATACGGTCTGGCACCCAGCTCTGCTCACCAAACTCTCCTCCTATGGTATCCATGGAAATCTCCATGCATGGCTTGTGGACTTCCTCTCTGGTCGTAGTCAACGTGTGGCCCTGAATGGATTTCTCTCATCTCCCCTTCCTGTTCAGGCTGGAGTTCCCCAAGGCAGTGTTCTGGGCCCTGTGATTTTTCTGGTCTTTATCAATGATCTCTCCGACTCTCTGGAAAATCCTCTCTATCTCTTTGCTGATGACTCCACTCTCTGCCGCTCCATTCCTCTTCCCTCAGATCGGCAGTCTGCAGCCTCCTCACTCTCTGAAAACCTGGACAAAATCACAGACTGGTCAAACAAATGGAACATGTCTTTCAATCCTGACAAATCTCACACTCTTACTATGTCTCTCCGAAAAGATCGACTGGACAACCCTCCCATCTACTTTCTCAACAATCCTCTCCAAGAAGTTCTGTCGCTCAAGCTTTTGGGTCTCACTATCTGCTATGATCTTTCTTGGGAAAACCACATTTCCAAGCTGGCCTCCAAAGCCAATCGCTGACTGGGCATCCTCCGTCGTGCGAAGTCCTTACTCGGCACACCTGAGCTCCTCACCACATACAAGGCTTTCATCCGCAGCTCAATGGAATACTGTTCTCCCCTATGGGCCGGTGCTCCTGCCTCACACCTAGCTCGGCTTCACGCTGTTGAAACCAAAGCTTTCAGAATTATTGGAATCTCCCGCGATGAAGCTATCACTGAGGGCCTTTCACTCACTCACCGCAGGCAGGTAGGTGGTCTTTCTGTCTTCTTCCGACTCCTCTCCGGCCTTGCACCCCCAGCTCTCTCTGTGCTCTGTCCCCCAAATATTCTTACAGGTCGCACAAGATCTGCCAGCAACCCTCTGATGGTTAAACTGCCGAAATCTCGGCTGTCTGCTCACCTTCACTCTTTCATTCCTCTTTTCTCCCGCCTCTGGAACAAACTCCCTCACTCCCTTCAATCCCACTCCTCCCTCCAGGTCTTTAAAACAGCTGTTCACCACCATCTCTTATCTTCCCCCATCAAAAACCATGATCTTTTCTACCCCGCTAATTCACCCCAGATCCACCCTGTTTGAAATTCCAACTTCTTTCCTGGAAGTCCTGGCAGTGTCCATATGTTTTATACCTCTCCCACCCCCCCCCTTCCCATGCCCCCCCTTCCCATGCCCCCCCCCCAAAGCCCTTTCCCTCTCACAGATCTCTCGATGTCTCCATGTCTCTCGGTCCCTGCTCTCAAATATTGTGTTTGTGTCCTTCCCCCTCTCTCCCCATCTTGTCTACCGCTCCCGATGTTATATGTTTTATGTGTCGGTTTGTCTTTCTGTGCGATTAATGTTCGCTCTTTCACGAGCCTCGATCTTGTATACAAAGTTCATCCCAAAACAGCTCGATGGGTTTAAGTCTGGAGACTGTGCTGGCCATTCCATTAATTGAAGCCTACCGTCTTGTTTTTTTTCCTCGAAGGTAGTTTTGACATAGCCTGGAGGTGTGTTCAGAGTCATTATATTGATGTAGGATGACCCCTGACCAACTAGGCGTATACCAGAGGATATTGCATGGCGCTGCAAAATGCTGTGGTAGCCCTTTTGGGTCAGGGTGACAGTCAGTCACTCTGTGCAAGTCGCCGACTCTGGATCCAGCAAAAGAGCCCCAGACCATAACGCTTCCTACTCCATGTTTGACAGTTGGTGTCACACTGAGGAACCATCTTTTCACCTACTCGACGGCTTACAAAAACCCTGCGTGATGAACCAAAGATTTCAAATTTTGATTCATCGGTCCAAAATACCTTCTTCCAGTCTTCAGTAGACCACTGGCGGTGCTTCATGGCCCAGGCAAGCCTATTTTTCTTAATTTGACATCTGAGCAATGGCTTTCTTACTGCCACTCGACCTGTCAAACCTGCAGCTTGAAGTCTTCTCTTCACAGTTGTAACTGAGACTTGCTTACTTCGACCAGTGTTAAGCTGTGCTTGAAGCTGTTGTCCTGTGAGCCGCATATCACGCAAGCTGTTGACTCTCAGAAACCTGTCTTCCTATTCTGTTGTGGCTTTGGGTCTGCCAGACCTCTTCCTGTCAGAGTTTCCTCCAGTTTCCAATATACTACTTCCTGCAGTGCAATATTGTCCAAATAATGCTTCAGAGGGTGTAATGACAGTCTGTTCCAATACTGCTTTTATACAGACAGGGGGTTTGTAATCAAGTAATCAGCAGAGGTTTGGACACCTGTAGGAATTGTTTGCATCAACTTTCAAGGCTTAATTTACTTACATTGCTGCAGAACAGCTGTAAGTTATTAACCCATTACTTGTTACCTGAAGAAGGCCTTTTTTTACAATATAACTGTGCAATTTACATTACTTTCCCGTTTTTGCTAACCTGATCTTTTTTTTTTAAACCTCGAGCAGTTTCCTGCTTACCTTTGTACCATTTCAGGTTATTCACTGGACATTAAACTGTGTAAATTTCAATAACAACTGGAAAAATTGAGGTGTTCTAAAACTTTTGACCGGTAGTGTATGTGTGAATGAAATGAATATATGAACGTATGTATGTGCGTATGTATGTATGTATGTATGTATGTGTGTATGTATGTTCGTACATGTAACATGTGTGTATGTGTGCGTGTTTGTGTGTATGTGTGTATGTATGTACGTACATGTAACATGTGTGTATGTGTGCGTGTATGTATGTATGTGTGATGAGTGTGTAATAGTCATAACTCCGACAGGTTGAACCGTCTACGTTTTGTATCCCACTGATAGGCCGAGCACTGACCTTAAACCAAATCGAATCGACTTGTTCTTGGCACCGAAATAACTTATCCAACAAGTTTTTTCATAACTCGTCCACAATCTTTTGTAATACTGTGCTATATATTTTTCTTTTCGAGAAAACTTTTCGAGATATCATGCTGTTTTAGCCCCATCAATCAAATTTCAATGGCGAAGAATCACTCAAAAAATTCTAGTGTCCAGATCTTCACCCAAATCTAATCGATTTGTCCTTGCCGCATACCCATTACCCAACCTGTCCACCAATTTCTGTGCGAATCAATCGACAACTTTTTGAGATATCCTGCTCACAGTAAGACAAAAACAATCAGAAAAACAGGGGTGAAAACAAAACCTACGTTCACCTTCAGTGGTGGATGTAATAGTCATTGTTGTTCTAATTTTCACAGTTGTTGTCACATCTTAGTGGTGTTCTGTTTACCGTCAAGTTAATTCAACGCACGTGCAAGAATATCGGCTGAACTTGAATGAGAATTAGTTAGATGGAGAAGAGGAAATTCCACATTCAAGGCAAAACAGCAATGTGGGGAAGAAAACCACTAAACAAATGCTGTTGGCACATTTTCAGTTGCTGCCTTTCAGACCGATTGCTTTAAAATGAAAGCAGGCTTCACATCTCACAGGTTTACTGATTAACTGCAATTTCCAGTCCCACCAATGTCAGCTGACTGAGAAGGCATGCTTGCTGCGTAAAATCAATGGATCTCATTGACATTCTTTGTTGGAAAAAAAGATTGGTAGATCAAGCAGGCACAACTCCACATGTTCTGTCTTTAACTAGACTTGTGGGCTCTTCGAAAGCCTCTCCTAAAATTACACTGACCGTGTCCTGCATTGCTGCCCAATACCCAATAAATCAACAACATGAAAAGACAAAGACAGAGAAAAAGAAAATTGATCATTCCTATTCCATATATATATACATACATATATATACATATATATATATATATATATATATATGTGTGTGTCACGCTACCAGATTCTTGTACCAGATGCTCAAATTATGGATTTCGAGTTATACCTGCAGCATTAAAGTACCAACCCTGTACCTTCATAAAATAGCAGGGTTGGTCAAATTGGGCAATTACAAATTCATTAAAACAAAAATTTAAATATTCATGTGTTCCCCAAAATGTCAAGTTTTTCAACTTTTCATGCCAGGAAATCCAGAAAATTTCGCTAAAAATACCAACCAGTAATTTACAATCAGAATCAATTTCTAGGGTTTAAAGGTTTTTTTCAAGCATGATGTTGGACAAGTAAAGTAAATAAAAGTACCATAAGAGTTATTGGCCGAGTGCCAATTATTTTTTTAGCACCTTGCCAATATTCTGTATTTTTCACTTTTTTTCCGAGCAAATAAGTTGTGACCAGCACTGATTTTAATTGGAATTTATGGGAAACAAACATGCACATGTTTCTTCTACTACTGCTGTATTTATTTATGTTCAGCATAATCTGCATTGAATCTTCAAGCATAATCTGCATTGCAACTGTACACAAATACTGTAAATCATCGCCGCCATCTGTACGCTAGCCCAAGCTCTCATGCCAAAATATCAAGGCAAAATGATGAGTAGGCCTACATGTATAGAATTTTCACACACATGTTTGGTGAAGCCCCATTTACAAGACGTATGTACACGAGGCTTGACTTATCCATGAAGGACAAGAAATGCATGTGGCATCATACTACTTACACTTGAAAACCCCACGGGATATTAAGTTGGCAGCCAGAAGTGTGATTCAAAGGTCAAGTCATTATCTTGTGAGCCTAATGCACAAAGTACATACAAGTACAGCATTGTTCAGTAAACGATATTCTTTGTCCAGTATATGAATAAAATATCATGCACACTGGATGCACAGCACTGAGCAGCATGTACAGGTCTTATCAATTGCACAAACTATGATGACTGTCTCAATCATTTATCAGTCACGTATCAGTATTATTCATTATCAGTATCATTAATCATTATCTAAACAAACACGACTGGCGAGTAGCGCACCACCAGGCGACTGTTGCCGCGGAATCGCGGAAAATGACCGTCGAGTCCGAAGCAAAATTCAGGCTTCAACGGTCATAACAGGTAATGCCACTGTCATGGAACGAAAGATCGTATATTTTTCCGTCGATGGGTGAAATATAAGACAAAACTGTGTCCAATAAAGGTATATTTACGGAAGTTTATTGCTGATAAACGATCAATCCGGAAGCGAAAACGGTGAAACACGCGGCGCCGCCTTTCAACGGCGTTTATACGCAGTAGATGTTTAGCGCATCTGGTCCAAGAATCTGGTAGCGTGACACATATATATATACATATAAACATACATACATATAAACATACATACATATAAACATCTACTATACAAGAGCTGTTGGTCTGTCTAACACATATACTTTACTCGGCGTACAAATACAACTTTGTCTGGGGGTAACATAGGCTATGTGGCCGTGGCCTCATGCGGAGGTGTGGGGGACCGGGAGAGGGGCGTAAATTCTCTATGTAAATGTGTACTGTGTCGCATCACCTGGTGATGGTGGCAGAGGGTATTACAATTTCCTATTTTTTTAGTTTAAAGCACTCTTTGCACGGGTAAATGTTTTCTCCTTCTCATCCCCCCTCCTCCCCCCCAACGGAGGAGCATTTCAAAGCCACCTCCCCCCCCCTCCCCCTCAAAAGATGTAAATGTAGCACATCTTTCCCCTTCCACTCCCCCCGCATCCCTCCCCCTTCCACTCCCCCACCTCCTCCCCCCCCCCCCCCCCCCCCCCCCGCCCGGGTTGTTCGGGTTGTTAGGGGTTACTCCTGCGAGTACAGTGCATTCAGAAAGTATTCAGACCCCTTCACTTTTTTCACATTTTCTTATATTGCAGCCTTATGCTGAAATCGTTTAAATTCATTTTTTCCCTCATCAATCTACACTCAATAAATACCCCATAATAACAAAGAGAAAACAGGATTTTAGAAAGTTTTGCAAATTTATTAAAAAGAAAAAACTGAAATATCACATTGACATAAGTATTCATACGCTTTGCTATGACACTTGAAATTTAGCTCAGGTGCCTCCCATTTCTCTTGATCATCTTTGAGATGTTTCTACACCTTGATTGAAGTCCAGCTGTGGTAAATTTAATTGATTGGACATAATTTGGAAAAGCACACACCTGTCTATATAAGGTCTCACAACTGACAATGCATATCAGAGTAAAAACCAAGCCATGAGGTCGAAGGAACTGCCTGCAGAGCTCAGAGACAGGATTGTGTCGAGGCACAGATCTGGGGAAGCCTACAAAAAAAATTCTGCTGCATTGAAGGTTCCCAAGAGCGCAGTGGCCTCCATAATTCTTAAATGGAAGAAGTTTGGAACAACCAGGACTCTTCCTAGAGCTGGCCACCCGGCCATACTGAGCAATCGGGGGAGAAGGGCCTTGGTAAGAGAGGTGACCAAGAACCCGATGGTCACTCTGGCTACAGAGATCCTGTGTGGAGATGGGACAAACTTCCAGAAGGACAACAATCACTGCAACACCCCACCGATCTGGGCTTTATGGCAGAGTGGTCAGACGGAAGCCTCTCCTCAGTGAAAGACACATGAAAGCCCGCTTGTAGTTTGCAAAAAAGCACCTAAAGGACTCTCAGACTGTGAGAAACAAGATTCTGTGCTCTGATGAAACCAAGATTGAACTGTTTGGCCTCAATTCTTAGCGTCATGTCTGGAGGAAACCAGGCACCGCTCATCACCTTCCCAATACCATCCCAACGGTGAAGCATGGTGGTGGCAGCATCATGCTGTGGGGGTGTTTTTCAGCAGCAGGGACTGGGGGACTGGTCAGGGTTGAGGGAACAATGAACAGAGCAAAGTACAGAGATATCCTTAATGAAAACCTGAAACAGAGTGCTCAGGGCTTCAGACTGGGCCAACGGTTCACCTTCCAACAGGACAATGACCCTAAGCACACAGCCAAGACAACACAAAAGTGGCTTAGGGACAACTCTGTGATGGTCCTTGAGTGGCACAGCCAGAGCCCTGACTTGAACCCAATCGAACATCTCTGGAGAGACCTGAAAATGGCTGTCCACCGACGGTCCCCATCCAACCTGACAGAGCTTGAGAGGATCTGCAGAGAAGAATGGCAGAAAATCCCCAAACCCAGGTGTGCAAAGCTTGTCGCGTCATACCCAAGAGGACTCGAGGCTATAATCGCTGCCAAAGGTGCTTCAACGAAGTACTGAGTTAAGGGTCTGAATACTTATGTCAATGTGATATTTCAGTTTTTTCTTTTTAATAAATTTGCAAAACTTTCTAAAATCCTGTTTTCTCTTTGTCATTATGGGGTATTGAGTGTAGATTGATGAGGGAAAAAATGAATTTAAACGATTTCAGCATAAGGCTGCAACATAACAAAATGTGAAAAAAGTGAAGGGGTCTGAATACACTGTATGTATATATATATATATATATATATATATATATATATATATATATATATATATATATATATATATATATATTAGTGCTGTGCCGATATCGGAACCGGCAATTGGAACAGGCCGATATCGGTTATTTTTGGGTAATCTGTACCGGCACATTACAATCAGTGTACAGTTACGATGACCGACTAAAGTTGTACTGTTCTCAATACTATCCCAAAACCTTGAATAGCTTTCACCTTTGTTTAGAGCGAATTTCAATAAACAAATTGAAGAAAACAATGTTGCATCTCTTTGGTTTCGAAACAGCTGCGAGTACAAAGTAAAACACGCCGGCTCTTCCTGACTTCCTGGCAGAGTACGTCTTGACGTCAGACGTTCCAGGCGTTCATCAAAGTGTCAGTTAAATTTTTTTTTTCACATTTCAAAGGTGGACTCACAGTATTCTGGCTCCGCGAGGGAAATGAGGCACATTTTACATGCAGTTTATAAAATTACTGCTTCATTCCTAAGACCATATGCTGTGACGTGTGACCATATGCACAATCTCAAATGATTTCGCCTTTTTATGGCTCCCAGTTCCCCCTTGGTTTCCCTCTGGGTATTTTTTAATTATTTTATTGTGTCGGTATTGTCCTTAATCTATTGTTTCATTCATTTTGCCCCATCCTCAGTCCTTCTACCCCATAGAGTTATATTATACACTAGAGCAGGGGTCGGCAACCTTAGGCACGCGTGCCACCATTGGCACGTGGCAGCGTAGTCATTGGCACACTGGCGAAAGCAGTGCCCTCTCCGCTGCATGCCAAATCACCTCTTGAACAGCCATTGGCTGTTGCGCATGTTGCACAATAACAGTATTCCGGTGTGATGGTGCAGGGTGATGAGGTAGATGGATCAGTGCAGAGTCACCATTCCAATTCCAAATTCTTTTACTGGAATAATAATCAAAGATGCACAACATGAGATGCCGGCCTGGCACATTCAAACACAATATTCACGGCAACCGGATGTGCTGTAGGAACAGTGGTGTTCACAGCAGATTGTCCAAGGCTGCATCTCCACTCATTATTATTATTCGGACTGGTTTCTGAGTTTTAATATTAATCTCATCATTATTCTGAATTGTATAATGATCGCAGATATAAAACAGGAGATGCAGGCTTGGTGCCTTCCGATACGCCGTTCACGGCAACCTCAGGTGCTGTAAGAGCGACTGTGCTGTTAACATCCGGTGGTCAGCGGCTGCATCTCCACTCTTTGTTATCATTCAGGCCGCCTTCTGCGTTTTAATATTAATCTTGTAGCGGTTACCGCTGGATGCACACAATCGCCTTGCACCGGCCAGAACACGGCCAGACGCGCCTCTCCCGGGCATGCCCGGACTCACTGTTCCCGGGCACGCCCGAACCTCCCGGGCACGCCGGGTCTCGTCTTTCCCAGGAATGCCCGCTCTCGCCTTTCCAGGGCTCGCCCAGAGTGTCCGGGCATGCCCGCTATCGCCTTTCCAGGGCTCGCCCAGAGCGTCCGGGCATGCCCGCTATCGCCTTTCCAGGGCTCGCCCAGAGCGCCCGGGCTCGCCCAGCCTCGACTTGCCAGGCCGCAGCCAAACACGCCCGGGCAGGTCCAGACTCGCCTTTCCAAGGCTCGCCCTTGACACCCGGGCATGCCCGGTATAGCTTTTGCCGGGCAAACTTCCCGACATAAATGTGTATATATATTGCTGCCCGAAAAACGGGCTTGTGAGAATACCTGAGCTGTTTTGTTTCAATAAAGCAACTCGGACGAATTCCGTCTTTGGTCGCGTCAATTCTTTCGACTCGCGTTGGAGCGCAGTTCCTTCATTGGTGACCTACCGACATGGATACGGCAGTGACGCTTAAACTGCCTACCTTCTGGGAGGCTCACGCGGCTGTTTGGTTCGCTCAGGCGGACTCTCAGTTCGCCCTGCGAGGCATCACCGCGGACGACACCCGCTTCCACCATGTTGTGGCGGCGCTCGGTTCCGCCACCGCGGCCCGTGCCTTGAGCCTCCTCGAGCACCCGCCGGCTGCTGACAAATACGACGCGCTGAAGACACTCCTCCTCGACGCTTTCGCCCTCTCACCGGCAGCACGCGCACGGCGCCTGCTCGCTCTGCCCGAGCTCGGCGACACGCGCCCGTCAGAGCGCATGGACTATATGCTCTCGTTGCTCGGTGAGCACTCTCCGGCTCGGCCATACGCACTTTCGGCCCACGTGTCGTCACCCTCTGCTTCGGCAGCCAGCGTTTTCAATGGACTTTTGTGACCGCCTGCGTCCCCATGGCTTTGCTGGGCGCCGACTTCCTCTGCGCGCACGGGCTGCTGGTCGACGTCAAACGTCGTCGCCTTGTCAACGCCGAGACCTTCAGCTCCCTGGCGTGCACGATGAGCAGCTCCGCGCCGACCGAACTGGCGTGCGCCCTCCCGGCAGCGAACGAGTTTGCTCGCCTGCTCGCGGAATTCCCGGCCCTCACGCGGCCGACGTTTTCGGCCGTCGCGGTGCGGCACGGGATCGAGCACCACATACCCACTACGGGCCCGCCGGTCTACGCCAGGGCCCGCCGCCTCGACCCGGCCAAGCTCGCCGTGGCGAAGGCCGAGTTCGACGCGTTGGAGCACCTCGGCATTGTGCGGTGCTCCGATAGCGCGTGGGCCTCGCCACTGCACATCGTGCCAAAGCCGGGGGGTGGATGGCGCCCGTGTGGTGACTACCGCCGTCTCAACGACGCTACCACCCCCGACAGGTACCCGATCCCGCATATTCAGGACTTTTCCGCCCATTTGGCGGGACGGGTCATCTTTTCGAAAATTGACCTGATACGGGGCTACCACCAGGTACCTGTCCGGGCGGCCGACGTCCCGAAGATGGCCGTCATCACGCCGTCCGGCCTGTTCGAATTTTTGCGGATGCCGTTTGGCCTCAAGAACGCGGCCCAGGCGTTCCAGCGCTTGATGGACGGCGTGCTGCGCGACCTGCCGTTTCTTTTCGTCTATCTGGACGATATCCTCGTCGCCAGCATGTCCCGCGCCGAGCACCTCCTCCACCTCCGAACACTGTTCGGTCGCCTCAGCGAGCACGGCTTAATTGTCAACCCGGTCAAATGCCACTTCGGCGCGACGACCGTTGACTTTTTGGGCCACCGCATCACCAAGACCGGGGCCGTGCCGCTGCCGACCAAGGTCGAGGCCATCACCACGTTCCCGCGTCCCCGTTCCATCAAGGCCCTCCAAGAGTTCCTCGGCATGGTGAATTTTTATCACCGATTCGTGCCCCGCGCTGCTCAGCTCATGCGGCCCCTTTACGATGCCCTCCGGGGCAAGCCGGCCAAGCATGACATTGTTTGGTCCGCGGCCATGGACGCGGCCTTCGCCAGCGCCAAACGGGCCCTCGCCGACGCAACGCTGCTGGCTCACCCGGTGCTCAACACGCCCATCGCCCTCACTACGGACGCCTCCAACTATGGGGTGGGCGCCGTCCATGAGCAATGGGTGGACGGGGTTTGGCAGCCACTCGCTTTTTTCAGCCGGCAACTCCGGCCGAACGAGTTAAACTACAGCACGTTCGACCGCGAGCTGCTCGGGCTATTCCTGGCCGTTCGCCATTTCCGACACCTCCTGGAGGGCCGCCCGTTCACAGCTTTCGTCGACCACAAGCCGTTGGTCTACGCAATGGCTAAGGTCATGGAGCCGTGGTCGGCCCGCCAGCAGCGCCACCTCTCCGCCGTGTCGGAGTTCACCACGGACATCCGGCACGTCGCCGGCAAAGACAACGCCGTGGCCGACTGTCTTTCTCGGGCCAGCGCGAACGCGGTCCACCTTGGCGTGGACTTCGCGCTCATGGCGGCCGACCAGACCACCGACGCCTCGGTGCAGGCACTCCGTGCGGCGGACACGGGCCTCCGCCTGGCCGACATTCCCTTCGCGGGCACCGTCCTGCTCTGCGACGTCTCCCAGGGCCAGCCTCGCCCCATCGTGCCCGTTTCCTGGCAGCGCCGCATCTTCGCCTCCATCCACGGCCTTTCTCACCCGGGCCGGAAAGCTTCTCAGAAGCTGGTGTCGGCGCGTTTCGTCTGGCACGGCCTTCGACGAAACATCCGCGACTGGGCCAACGCCTGCACGGCCTGCCAGCGGGTCAAGGTCCACCGCCACACCCAGGCCCCGCTGGCACCTTTCGCCGTGCCTGAACGGCGTTTCGACCACGTCCACGTGGACCTGGTGGGTCCCCTGCCCCCCTCGCGGGGGTTCACCCACCTGCTCACCATGGTGGACAGGACCACCAGGTGGCCGGAGGCTGTGCCCCTCGCCTCCACCACCACCGCCGACGTGGCGCAGGTGTTCATCGCCACCTGGGTCACGCGCTTCGGTGCACCAGCGGACATCTCGTCCGACCGCGGCCCACAGTTCACGTCTGAGCTTTGGGGCGAGGTCGCCCGTTCGTTGGGGGTCACGCTGCACTGCACCACGGCCTACCACCCCCAAGCCAACGGGTTGTGCGAGCGGTTTCACCGCTCCATGAAGGCCGCACTCATGGCCGGCCTTCAGGACGACGGTTGGGCCGACCGGCTGCCGTGGGTCCTTTTGGGCCTTCGCACGGCCCCCAAGGAAGACCTCCAGGCGTCCGCCGCCGAGCTCGTCTACGGCCAGCCGCTCCGCGTCCCGGGCGAATTCGTGCCCGACGCTACCAGTCCCTGGTCCGCCGCTCGCCAGCGCTCGGACCTCCAGGAGGCCGCCCGACGATTTGCCCCCGTGCCGACGTCCCGCCACGGTGGCCCCCAGTCCTATGTCCCCCCGGCGCTTCGCACAGCGGAGTACGTCTTTGTGCGTCATGACGCGCACCGGGGGCCACTCCGGCCGCCGTACGACGGGCCCTTCCGGGTCCTGCGACGGGGCGACAAGTCTTTCATCGTCGACTTCGGCGGGCGGCCGGCCGGACCGGATTTCTGTGGACCGCCTCAAACCGGCGCACATGGACGTCGACCGACCACCACGGTTGGCCCTTCCTCCGCGGCGGGGCCGCCCCCCGTCCACAGTTCCCCCCGCTCGACCACTCACCACCACGTCGGACCCCTCCCCACAACCCTCCAGGGGTCGCTTCGGCCGGGTCATCCGGACCCCCCTTAAATTGACCCTGCCGGTGCAGGTCGATTCTGGAGGGGCGTGTGTAGCGGTTACCGCTGGATGCACACAATCGCCTTGCACCGGCCAGAACACGGCCAGACGCGCCTCTCCCGGGCATGCCCGGACTCACTGTTCCTGGGCACGCCCGAACCTCCCGGGCACGCCCGGTCTCGTCTTTCCCGGGCATGCCCGCTCTCGCCTTTCCAGGGCTCGCCCAGAGCGTCCGGGCATGCCCGCTATCGCCTTTTCAGGGCTCGCCCAGAGCGTCCGGGCATGCCCGCTATCGCCTTTCCAGGGCTCGCCCAGAGCGTCCGGGCATGCCCGCTATCGCCTTTCCAGGGCTCGCCCAGAGCGCCCAGGCACGCCCAGCCTCGACTTGCCAGGCCGCAGCCAAACACGCCCGGGCAGGTCCAGACTCGCCTTTCCAAGGCTCGCCCTTGACACCCGGGCATGCCCGGTATAGCTTTTGCCGGGCAAACTTCCCGACATAAATGTGTATATATATTGCTGCCCGATAAACGGGCTTGTGAGAATACCTGAGCTGTTTTGTTTCAATAAAGCAACTCGGACGAATTCCGTCTTTGGTCGCGTCAATTCTTTCGACTCGCGTTGGAGCGCAGTTCCTTCAATCTCGTCATTATTTTGAGTTTTTTTTATGGGGTGGTAGTAATGAAAATGGGGGTAGTAGTTTTTCTCATAACACGCGGCCTGTCTTATTTAGTTTGATTGACGGTGCGGCCTCCCGCTCACATTTCCCACAGGAATTGCAGTGAAGCGGTTCAGGTTCGGTAGATGATGGCAACCCCGCTAGCTAAGAAAGCTGAAGTAAAGGTTCGGGCATTCCAGCCCTCATGGACAGAAGAGTGGGGTTTTGTTTTTCAGAAGGACCGGGCTGTGTGTACTTTATGTTTTGAAAATGTTGTTTGTCGAACGTCGAGTGTTAAGCGCCATTTTGAGACAAAGCACGAGAAAACTTTCAAAGATCAGGCAGGCAAGGCAGAATCCATCAAACGTGCCGTGTCCAGGTATGGGAAGCAAGCCAACACCCTCAAAATCTTTGCCACTGCTAAAAACCATGCGACTGAAGCAAGCTATCGCATTGCTCATTGCATTGCAAAACGCAGAAAGCCATTCACTGATGGCGAATATATTAAGGAGGCTTTTCTCTGTAGCTCAGAGGTTTTGTTTGAAGGCTTACCAAACAAAGAGACAATCAAATCAAGAATAAAAGATATTCCCATGTCAGCTACAAGTGTTGAGCAACGCATCGAAGAAATGGCAGAAAATGTCAGCATGCAGCAAATAGCTGGGTTAAAAGATGCTGTGGTATTTAGCATTGCACTTGACGAGAGCGTGGACGTGAATGATATACCACGTTTGGCAGTCATGGCAAGATACTGCGATTCGACTGTAAGAGAGGAACTCTGCTGCTTAAAGCCAATGTCGGACACAACAAAAGGTGAGGACATAGCCAATGTGTTTATGGAACATTTTGAGGAGCGAGGGATTGACATCAGGAAGATTTTTGCAGTGACAACAGATAGCGCCCCGCCATGGTCGGGAAACAGAGGGGAGCGAGTACGCCCTCTAGTCTGTAGTACTAGTACCCGACTGCAAAGCCGTAATGAGCCGGCGAGGCCAAAGCCTCTTGCCACTATTTTACCCATCACTATGGCATCAGTAGGTTAGGTAGTTGGTAGTAGGTAGGTGTAGTAGGTACCGTACCTGGTAAGACTTGGTAAAAGAGAAGAGCAGACAGTCCTCCCCAATACCTGCATACAATAAATGTCACAAGAAGCTTAAGGAAGTAACTGTACGATGTGCTAGCTTAAGGCCTATTTTAAGAAATTTGAACTGGGCTTAACAAACGTTTTCACAGTATGTGTGTAGTCTTCTAACTTCAGTCGCTGTCAGGGCTGGTTCTCTCTGGGCACTGCGGCTTCCTCCACCAGAAGAAGTTAGCTTGCAGTAAGATCAGTGCCGACAGATCAAACTATAGCGCCGTTTCAACGGCAATGTGTGACTGTCGTTAATCAAACCGTGTCGATGGCGCTGATTGGCTGACCTAAGCTGATCGCTGATTGGTCAGCTCACAAAATTTCGCAAATTCAGACCTAAAATGACACCATTTGCATTCTGGATGAGATTAAAATTGATAAAATGTACTTCTTGATTAATTCGGTGAATTCCGTCTCAACTTCGGATATTTCCGGCCGTGAAAACTATCCCCTACGGCCGGGAGATTTCTAAAAAATAATTCTTCGTCAATTTTAGAATATTTGACGCCGTTTTCAGCCTCCGAAACGCGTAATAAGCTTTTTTGAAATAATTTTTGAAATGCTCGAATCTCACGGGTGTTTGGTGACGATTTTCGTTGAAGATAACGAGGTTGGTCTTAAAGTATTTTAATTACAAATTAGAGGTGCATCAGATTGTGAATCAAACAAAGGCGGGTGAAACAAACTCCTATTGAACTTTTTCAAACTTGTTATGCATACTTCCGCATCCGCAAGATGGCGGCCTCCATTGAGCGATTTGGTGCGTCAAAGCTTCGAAATTCTCAAGCCAAGGGATCCAGCATAATCTGTTTTTTCAACATAATACGTACGCGTTCATTGACAACACCGGCTTCGCCGGCTATAACTCTATGTTCTACCCCATGTATGAGTCCTTCCACCTCCTTCGCGTTCCCATCCCTCCCGCCAGGTTGGCTTCACTCTCCTTCAACTCTTCCCGAACAGGCGCCATTTCCTTGTGCATCGCTTCGCTCATCTCACGTTCGATTTCCCCGCTCATCGCGTCCATTCCAGTGCCCATCACTTGCATTTCGCCGCTGATTCTCTCATGAGTCCATTCGTGATTTGACCGGGTCCATAAAGAGCTCCATATTGACGTACTACCCCTGTGATACATTTTATATCCTTCAATAACTTATCGAATAAGCAAACTTCCTTCCCTTTTTCTTTCTTTCTTTTTCCTTCTCTCCTTCCTTCCTTCCATTTGAATGCTGCTTCATCGAAATGAACATTACCACACATGGTACCTCATTGTTCATTTTAAAAATAGCAGAATGCTGTTCTGTTCGATGAACCAATCGATTAGAAAAGGAATTTAAAATGTATCAATTCACAGCCAATAAATAACGTCAATCAGGGCATGGCACCGATCAAGCACCATAAACCCTTAATTTGCGAAATGACGTCATTATTTAATTATTTAGCCTCCACCAACGAAGTAGCCGACGCCGATGTGTGTGTGTGTGTGTGTGTGTGTGTGTGTGTGTGTGTGTGTGTGTGTGTGTGTGTGTGTGTGTGTGTGTGTGTGTGTGTGTGTGTGTGTGTGTGTGTGTGTGTGTGTGTGTGTGTGTGTGTGTGTGTGTGTTTGTGTGTGTTTGTGTGTATATACATGTATATCAAGTCATAGCTTGTACACCAACATTGTTTGGATATGCAAATTGCCTCAACAACGTTTTTATTTTTATATACAGAGCCAAGGCTCATGGAAGAGTTGGTGTGATGAAAATGCTCGATGAGAGGCTATTATATTGTTTCATTTACAATCATGTATTATTGTCACATCACTGTTATACAAAATTGTTCAGCTCCAAAGTGAAGACAATTGGCACTTGCACTGAGATTTATTTTCCTTACATCTTACTGCCAAACATTTGATGAGGCTTAGCAATTCAAAGAAGCTGAATTGCAGAAGCTCAGACGTAAATGATCATGTCAAGAGAAGCCATCGATTCAAACTGCCTGCCAGATTCGATGTGTGGCCCACGTGACTTGCCATGCGCCTTCAGCATCACGAAGAGTCATCTTGTGCTTCCTACGCCCAGTTTGCCTGCACTCCTCTTTATTCTTTACTGAACGTGTAACATGATAACATCATGGCTCTAAAATTGCCCTTTGAGAGATGCTTGTCTGTCATCTGTTTTCAAAAATACAACATTACTCATGTGTGTTTTAGCATGCAAGAACAATAGAAACATTATACTAATATACTAAACCTTCTTCATTCACAGAAACATACACAAAACCTTATTCATTCATTCATAGTAACATAAATACAAATCCTTCTTCATTCAAGATACATACAAACCTTATTTATTCATAAAAGCATATACAAAATCTTCTTCATTCATAGTACCATGTACAAAACTTTCTTCATTCATATAAACATATACAAAATCTTCATTCATTGTACCATGTACAAAACTTTCTTCATTCATAGAATCATACACAAACACTTCTTCATTCATAGAAACATGTACAAAACCTTCTTCATTCATGGAAACATATACAAAATATTAATTCATAGTACCATGCACAAAACTTTCTTCATTCATAGAAACATACACAAAAACTTCTTCATTCATAGTAACATATACAAAACATCCTTCATTCATAGAAACATACACAAAACCTTCTTCATTCATAGAAACATATACAAAACTTTCTTCATTCATATAAACATACATAAAAACTTCTTCATTCATAGAAACATATACAAAACATTCTTCATTCATAGAAACATATACAAAACATTATTCATTCATATAAACATACACAAAGCCTTCTTCATTCACCGAAACATACACAAAACTTTCTTCATTCATATAAACATACACAAAACTTTCTTCATTCATATAAACATGCACAAAAACTTCTTCATTCATAGAAACATGTACAAAACATTCTTCATTCATCGAAACATACACGAAACATTCTTCATTCATATAAACATACACAAAACGTTATTCATTCATAGTAACAGATACAAAACCTTCTTCATTCATCGAAACATACAAAACCTTCATTCATAGAAGCATACACAAAACCTTCATTCACAGTAACATAAACAAAACCTTCTTCATTCATAGTAACATACACAAAACCTTCTTCATTCTGGTAACATATACAAAACCTTCTTCATTCATAGAAACATATACAAAAGGTTCTTCATTCACAGTAACAAGTACAAAACGTTCTTCATTCTGGTAACATTTACAAAACCTTCTTCATTCATAGTAACATATGCAAAACCTTCTTCATTCATATAAACATATACAAAACGTTCTTCATTCATCGTGACATATACAAAACATTCTTCATTCATAGAAACCTGTATAAAGCATTCTTCATACATGGAAACATGTGCAAAATGTTCTTCGTTCATAGAACATGTACAAAATATTCATTCATAGAAACATATACAAAACCTTCTTCATTCTGGTAACATATACAAAATGTTCTTCATTCATAGAACATGTACAAAATATTCATTCATAGAAACATATGCAAAACCTTCTTCATTCTGGTAACATATACAAAACCTTCTTCATTCATAGTAACATACAAAACCTTCTTCATTCATAGTAACATATACAAAACCTTCTTCATTCATTGTAACATATACAAAACCTTCTTCATTCAGAGTAACATATACAAAACCTTCTTCATTCATAGTAACATATACAAAACCTTCTTCATTCATCATGACATATACAAAACATTCTTCATTCATAGAAACATAAGAAACCTTCTTAAACATAGAAAGAAAAAAAACAGCAGGGTTGAAGGGAAAAAAAGAGGGAGACTTGGACAAATCTTGCGAGATCTTGCCAGCGACGGCACGAATTTTCGAAGCTGTACACGTTCTCCACGTTTTCGAAGTTAAGTAATTGTTCACAATTGTATTTTGTCGAAACTTTATTTATCTTTCGGTGTGTGTACCGAGAGTGTGTCCCTAGGAAGTTTCTCGGTGTTAATCTTTCATAAATTAATCGTTTCTGTTTGCCGCGCGCGTGTGCGGCCTTGTAGCCCGAGGCTTCCCCCGTCGAAGTTTGTTCCTTCCTTCGCTGTTTTTGCTTGGTTCTTAGATTTTTCCCTTCTCCCCCAAACTTCCCCGAACATCTACTCTTTGTTTAACGTTTTAACCCACCCCCCCCCCCCCCCCCCAAAACAAAACAAAAAAAAAACATTTCTTTCCCTTTCTCCACGTGTGCTGTTGTCCCATCATGTGCTTCTGTCCACGTGCGCTGTCTCGCCCCGCCCCCATTATCTCCTTGCCTTCCGCCTTTTGCCCTGTTCACGTGACACGTGTTTGTCCCTCTAGGGCCCTAGGCCCTCTCCCCATTGGTATTTTTGTGAATATAAGACTGTTCTTCACGGTTCTGTTTAAATATGTTTAAACTTTCCCCTGCAGTGTTTTATTCAGTGGTATATTACAACACGCTGTTTTCTTCCTATTTAAAAGGCTTTTTTCAATTCCCTCTTCAACTCATTCCATTTCAAAAAAATATTCAATCTCTTACAATTCTTACTCACTAAATGCTCCAAATTCACATTCATTCCACCCCTCCTCCATCGTTCTTAAACGGATCGCTAACTTGAAAATCACAATAAACCCAATTTGTTATAAATGTTCGTCTTTCTTTAATCATCCACTTTCTAAACTCCCCCCTTGCCCCTCTCCTCCAAATCTCCCACCTTGCCCCTCCCCTCCTAAACTCCCTCCTCCCCCCTCCCATTCAAAACTCCCCCCCAAATCCTCCCCTTCAAATCTCCACCCCTACCATCCCTCTCCAATTCTCCCCCCTCCACCCTCCTCCTCAAAGCTGCCTCCTCCCCACTTCGTCTCCCTTCTATCTCATACCTCCACCTCCCCCAACCTTCTACTTTCTCTGCCCCCCCCCCCCCCACCTCAAACAACCCCTGACTGTGCCTCATCCCATCACCATCAAACCTTTCGTCCTCCTCATTCTTCCCTTTCTTGTAACTCTTCTGTAATATCTGACACACTATCAACTGCTCTCCCTACCTCCCCCTCTCATCCTTCATCTGACCCTACCTCTCCCCTCGCCTGTCCTGTCCTGCACCCAATGCCCTCCCCCCTCTCCTCATTAACTATATGGACCTCAAACATCCGGGGCCTTCGCTCAAACCTGATTGATATCTCCATTCAGGTTGCTTCTGACAATCCAGACTTGATCTGCTTAACAGAAACTTTCCTCCATCAAGATGTCTCTGATTCCTTAATATCTCTTCCTGGTTACACCCTCCTCCGGTATGATAGACCTGAGCCTCGTCCTGGTGGTGGGGTGGCTATCTTTATCAAAAACTCTCTTCCTCACTCTCCTTGCACTGCCCTCTCTACACCGCACCCCCAGGAGTACCTCTGGCTACGGCTTCCTCTCTGCTCCCACCTTTTGTTCATATGTGTTCTGTACCATCCTCCAAACAGTGATGACTCCATTTACATTTTGCTGTCGGACAAGATGGACCAACTTCTATCAACTCATCCAAACTCTCTCTTCCTCATATGTGGCGACTTCAACTGTCATCATGCCAGCTGGCTGGGTGTGGGTTCCTCTCTCACCAGCCATGGCACCTCAGCAAAGGACTTCTGCGACTCATTGGGACTGACACAATCTGTCAATTTCCCGACCCGGATCTCAGTCAATGGAGTATCTTCTCTTCTAGACTTGGTTATGACAAACTTCCCTGCAAATGTCTGCTGCTCTTCTTCTGCTCCAATCGGTTCTTATGATCATGTGCTTGTTAAAGTGGACATCTCTCTGTCCATTCTCAGAGAGCCTCCTCAGCGCCGATGAGTCTGGCATATCACTCAGGCTGACCGGCATGGTCTGCAAGCAGCCATCAAACATCTGGACTGGTCTCCCATCTCTACTGCCTCTGACATCAATTCTTCCTGGGAATTCTTCCAAAGCAAACTGCTCTCTCTCTCATGCACAGATTTATCCCATCTCATCTTCAGTTGTCTTACCCTTCCTCCGGTCCATGGTACACTGAATCTTGTGGTGAGGCAGTTGTCCTGAAACATCTTGCCTTTGCCTCTTGGAAGGCAAATCCAACTGAAGGCAATCTCAGTTCCTTCCACCAAGCTCGGAACAAGTGTGTGTCTATGCTCAGGAGTGCCAGGAAGCACTATCTCTCCACACTCAAGATTGAACTCTCAAACCTGCCTCCTTCCTCCAAATCCTGGTGGCGTCTGGTCAAATCCGTTTCTGATGTTTGTTCCCCATCCATCCTCTCCCTTACCGCAAATGGCTACACAGTTGACACCGCTCGTGACAAAGCCGAATGCCTCAAAATCTTGTGTCCCAAACCCATCTCTCTCTGCTCCCACCTTATCCAGTCAAACCCAACTGCTCCTGGACTCTGTGTCCTTCTCTCCTGACAAGGTGGAGAAGTTTTTGTCAAACCTCGACTTTGATTCTGCAACTGGACCAGATGGCATCAGCCCACGGGTCCTAAAATCCTGCTCTGCCACTCTATCTCACCCTCTCTCTGTTCTTTTCACCCTCTCTTTTGCTCAAGGTCATCTGCCAGTATCTTGGAAATCAGCAAACATTACCGCTTTACACAAAAAAGATGCAAAAACAGATCCTTGCAACGACAGACCAATCAGCCTGCTCCCAATTATCAGCAAAGTCATGGAATCCATCATTGCTTCGGATATCAAATCCTTCCTCTTCTCCAATGGCTTGCTCTCTGATCATCAATTTGGATTCACAGTAGGTCATTCTACTCTGGACATGCTGCTTCTGCTGTCTCAACAATGGATGGAGGTCCTCAATGCCAAACAGGAAATCAGAGCTGTCTCACTTGACATATCACATGCCTTCGATGCGGTCTGGCACCCAGCTCTGCTCACCAAACTCTCCTCCTATGGTATACATGGAAATCTCCACTCATGGCTTGCGGACTTCCTCTCTGGTCGTAGGCAACGTGTGGCCCTGAATGGATTTCTGTCATCTCCCCTTCCTGTTCTGGCTGGAGTTCCCCAAGGTAGTGTTGTGGGCCCTGTGCTATTTCTGGTCTTCATCAATGATCTCTCCGACTCTCTGGAAAATCCTCTCTATCTCTTTGCTGATGACTCCACTCTCTGCCGCTCCATTCCTCATCCCTCAGATCGGCAGTCTGCAGCCTCCTCACTCTCTGCAGACCTGGACAAAATCACAGACTGGTCAAACAAGTGGAACATGTCTTTCAATCCTGACAAATCTCACACTCTTACTATGTCTCTCCGAAAAGAACGACTGTTAAACCCTCCCATCTACTTTCTCAACAATCCTCTCCAAGAAGTTCTGTCGCTCAAGCTTTTGGGTCTCACTATCTGCTGTGATCTTTCTCGGGAAAACCACATTTCCAAGCTGGCCTTCAAAGCCAGTCGCCGACTGGGCATCCTCCATCGTGCGAAGTCCTTCCTTGGAACACCTGAGCTCCTCACCACATACAAGGCTTTTATCCACAGCTCAATGGAATACTGTGCCCCCCTCTGGACCGGTGCTCCTGCCTCACACCTAGCTCGGCTTCACGCTGTTGAAACCAAAGCTTTCAGAATCAATGGAATCTCCTGTGATGAAGCTAACTCCGAGGGCCTTTCACTCACTCACCGCAGGCAGGTTGGTGGTCTTTCTGTCTTCTACCGACTCCTCTCCGGCCTTGCTCCCCCAGCTCTCTCTCTGTGCTCTGTCCTCCAAATATACCTGCAGGTCGCACAAGATCTGCCAGCAACCCTCTTATGGTTAAACTGCCAAAATCTAGGCTCTCTGCTCACCTTCACTCTTTCATTCCCCTTTTCTCCCACCTCTGGAACAAACTCCCTCACTCCCTTCAATCCCACTCCTCCCTCCAGGTCTTTAAAACAGCTGTTCACCACCATCTCTTATCTTCCCCCATCCAAAACCTTGATATTTTCTACCCCCGCTAATTCACCCCAGATACACTTTTTTGAAATTCCAACTTCTTTCCTGGAAGTCCTTGCAGTGTCCATATGTTTTATACCTCTCCCACCTCTCCCCCCCCCCCCCCCAAGCCCTACCCCTCCCACATTTCCCCCGATGTCCCTGCTCTCAAATATTGTGTTTGTGTCCTTCCCCCTCTCTCCCCATCTTGTCTACCGCTCCCCTTATTTTTTGTGTTTTATGTGTCGGTTTGACTTTTTGTGTGATTAATGTTAGCTCTTTCACGAGCCTCGATCTTGTATACAAAAAAATAATAATAATAATAAAAAATAAGGGGAGTGAGGGGTAGAGGAGGATGCATTGGGTGGACAAGATGGATACAGAAGCAAACTCTTAGGAGGGAAAAGCTGGAAATTTGGAAGGATGTGTGCTTGGGGTTGAGACTTAACGGAGCTAGAAAAAACCCTGGTTGTCTTGAAGACCCAGAGGGATGAATCATGATATTGAGGAGGATGTGGAAAGTGGTTCCACAGGCGGGAAAAAGAATAACGAATGAGTGGAGGTCAGAAGTGATCCTGTATTTAGGTAGTTTCACCAGAAGGGGGGTGATGGTGGACCGTGTGTGGTCTACAAAAACCTGGGAGCAAAGGGTGAAAGGCCAAAAAGGAGGTGGTAGAAGACAGAGAGACCACCGACCTGTCTGCGATGGTGAAGTGATAGGCCCATCGACTCAACCTCATCGCTGGGGATTCCAGTAATCTTTAAGATCTTGGTTTCCACGGAATTTTGTTTCAAAACTAAGCAATTACCATTGTTAAAAAAAAAAAAATTTTTAATTCCACAATAAAAGAATTTGTTGCTTCATTTGTTTTTTATACATGTGTATATTCATGGATTTTCATTTAAATTTGCTGCAATATAATTTTAAGATACACTTAAAATCGTGTATGATTATAGAATTTTCATAGTTCAAGGTATTTTGTAGGACATGCAATGTGTAGAATTGGAGGAATTGTATGAGATGGATTAATTGTACAGAATGTAAAAATGGGAGTCATTAATGAAAACCCTGTGAAGTCTTTGGTAGTCGTCTCGTGGTAAGAGGAGACATATTTCCTGGCAGCCATCCCATACATCTAATCCGCCCACTAATTACCCCCTTGGTCTGTTTTGATGCGGCTCTGAAGCACCATAGTTATATAAGGAAATTTGCAATCAAGTCACCTCCAGCAGAAAGGGAAAAAAATGCATTAAAATTTCTAAGCATAAAATGAGACAAAATTATAAATTTTCTTCAGGGTACAAGACCCGAGTCGGTTAAATTTAAAGGTGTGATATATCCGAGTCCATAAAATCGGACTTCTTCCTGCATTTAAAATCATGTGCTTCGCAAGTTAGAGGATGAAATAAATAATGAAATTCTATTTCAAATATCAATATAAAAATTTGAGAGTGTCATAAAACATCACGAGACAAAAAAGTGCCAAGAGTGAATTTAAAAGTCTCCAAGAAACAAAAAGGCAGGTATCCGGTAATACAATAAGGAGTATAACTTGGAGAAGCCATGATCAATGATAGGTTTTAACCATGTTATGGTGGTGTGAATAAAAAGTGTTGTTGCCTCCATCACCGAAGGGCGAACCCCTGTCTGTCTGTTCGTATCTGTGAGCACGATATCTCAAAATGTTATGGACGGATTCAGCCAAAATTTGGTGGAGAGGTCCGATATGTGACAAGGACGAAATTATTAGATTTTGGTGAAGATCTGGATCTGGCAATTTTTTAATGATTCTTCACAATTGAGAGATAGGTCCAAAAAGTATATCGAGCATGATATTTCAAAAAGTTGTGGATGGTTTCAGATGCAACCTGATGGATAGGTTGGGTGTGTGACAAGGACTAATTTATTCAATTTTGATAAAGATCTGGATCGGGATACAATCATTTTTTAATTTCTCAAGTGATTCTTCAGAATTGAGAGAAAAGTTGTGGACAAACTTGATGGAGGAGTTGGGTAGGTGATAAGAACAATTTGATGTTGCTTCATGTCCGTATCCAGATTCAGTCTATCAGTCGCATACAAAACGTAAACTGTTCTAGTTCATAATAGAGCGATTGATGAAGACTGGACCACGTTGCCTCAACGTCAAAGTAAGTTGTATCCAGAACGTGCATTTTAAAGTAAGAGTTGAAATTATAAAATGGATCTGGGGAAATATTGGAAGGCAGTGCAAGTTATCAAAGATCGGAGTGACAAGCTCTTGTAGGATTGCGCATGTAACTATAACCTAGTGACCATGTCATATAACACTTGCAGGTATCGAAGAGGTTTTTGAGGCAAGACAAGGAGTAAGGAATTGTAGTAATCAATCAGTGGCATTGTTAATCGACGGATCGAAGTCTCGGTTGTTTCAGCCACACACCCATTTACCAATATTGGTGGTGTTGTAAATCATCACACTACGCAATTTGGCGTCTGTCTGTCTGAAGATTTTTTGACAGCGATACATTCCGTCGTTACTTATCCAATCTCAAACAAACTTGACAGGATGACTAAGGGTTACACAATGAAGGTTGTAGCACATTCCTTTGCCCCCCCTCCCAAAGGGTGTGTTCTCCCCCGAGTGGGTTTTCCCTGCCATTGCCGTCAATGGGGTTGCATGTTGAGGTGTATATCCATGTTAAATTAGCTTTATCATGGCGTTTTTCCAAGGCCACTTCTAACAACAAAACGAATCATAATAGCATAATATTAATGTTATTACAAAACAATATTAATACTTATAGCCGGCGAAGCCGGTGTTGTCAATAAACGCCTACGTATTATGTCGAAAACCAGATTATGCCTTGGCTTGAGAATTCCGAAGCTCAATGGAGGCCGCCATCTTGCGGATGCGGAAGTATGCATAACAAATTGAAAAACGTTCAATAGGAGTTTCTTTCACCCGTCTTGTTTGATTCACAATCTTATGCACCTCCAATTGATTATTAAAATACTTTAAGACCAACCTCGGCCCACTCGGGCCTGGTTATCTTCAACGAAACGCGTCACCAAACACCAGAACCAATGAGATTCGAGCATTTGAAAAAATATTTCTAAAACCAAATCATGCAATGGAGGCTGCCATCGACCAGATGCGGAAGTTTGCATAAAACAATTGCGAAAAAGTTCAATAGGAGTTTGTTTCACCCGTCTTTCTTCGATTCACAATCTAATGCACCTCTAATTTGTAATTAAAATACGTTAAGACCAACCTCGTTATTTTCAACGAAAATCGTCACCAAACACCGGAACCAATGAGATTCGAGCATTTGAAAAATATTTTTTTAAAGCTTATTACGCGTTTCGGACGCTGAAAACGGCGTCAAATATTCTAAAATTGACGAAGAATTATTTTTTAGAAATCTCGCGGCCGTAGGGGATAGTTTTTCACGGCCAGAAATACGGTATAAGCGGTTTACATAAAGAAAGAAAGCTCGGTTTGATTAACGACAGTCACACATTGCCATTGCAACGGTGCTATCGTCTGATCTGTCGGCACTGATCTTACTGCAAGCTAACTTCTTCTGGTGGAGGAAGCTGCCGTGCCTGGAGAGAACCAGCCCTGACAGCGACTGAAGTTAGAAGACTACACACATACTGTGAAAACGTATATTAAGCCCAGTTAAAATTTCTTAAAATAGGCCCTAAGCTAGCACATCATATAGTTACTTCCTTAAGCTTCTTGTGACATTTATTGTATGTAGGTATTGGGGAGGACTGTCTGCTCTTCTCTTTTACCAAGTCTTACCAGGTACGGTACCTACACCGACCTACTATCAACTACCTAACCTACTGATGCCATCGTGATGGGTAAAATAGTGGCAAGAGGCTTTGGCTTCGTCGGCTCATTGCAGCTTTGCAGTCGGGTACTAGTAGCCGGCGAAGCCGGTGTTGTCAATAAACGCGTACGTATTATGTCGAAAACCAGATTATGCTGTATCCCTTGGCTTGAGAATTCCGAAGCGCAATGGAGGCCGCCATCTTGCGGATGCGGAAGTATGCATAACAAATTGAAAAACGTTCAATAGGAGTTTATTTCACCCGTCTTTGTTTGATTCACAATCTTATGCACCTCTAATTGATAATTAAAATACTTTAAGACCAACCTCGGCCCGCACGGGCCTGGTTATCTTCAACGAAAAGCATCACCAAACACCGAAACCAATGAGATTCGAGCATTTGAAAAAATATTTCTGAAACCAAATCACGCAATGGAGGTCGCCATCGACCGGATGCGGAAGTTTGCATAAAACAATTGCGAAAAAGTTCAATAGGAGTTTGTTTCACCCGTCTTTGTTTGATTCACAATCTAATGCACCTCTAATTTGTAATTAAAATATTGTTGCGGATATGAGGATTGCATTTTTTTGATTGTGTTGCATTGTGGTAAATTGGTGATGAATATTGTTTATTCTGCGCCTCCTGCCTCCGGAGCTGTGTAAAGATCAAAGGGCGTCCCATAATTAGTCCAAGAGCATGCACGTCAGCCCATCATAGAATACCCCTGTTCGATAGTTATATCTTATTATGTGTTTTAGGGTAAGGCTGTGTCTCCCATTAATTGAAATACTCCATTGCACCAGTGAAAGAGATAGATTCCCTTCATTCCCATTCCCAAAACTTTAATTTCCCCTTTCGTCATTGCCAGGCCTTGAGTGCCATTGCCAAGAACCTCCCCTCCAATTGCCGCCATTGACCACGAGGTAGGGTCGACCAACCATGAGCCAGGGGTTTGGCTAGAGAGGGCGGAGGAAGAGCGATCGGGGAGGTTCGCAAAGGTTGAGGGGCGGGGCCTATATAACCCACGGCAGGGCGTTCCCAAAAAGAGATGAGCTTTAACAGAGAGACGAGAGGGAGTCCAAGCAGTTGGGTCCAAGAGAGGCGCTTTGAGTTGAGTCCGGGAGAAGTCCAGAGTTGAGCTGCAGCTCGAGCCACCGAAACTGCACTTACTGCAGCTCGAGCCACCGAAACTGCATTTACTGCAGCTCGAGCCACCGAAACTGCATTTACTGCAGCTGGAGCCACCGAAACTGCAGCCACAGCAGCGTGAGGCCTGGACGGCAGTTTGGAGCAGGGCCGCGAAGGAGCGGCGGCTGCCCAACGAGTCGATCGGCTGCAGGACCAGTTGGACCTCCCTATCCCGCCAGTCCTATCATCATTCCCCGCGTGAGTCTGTCCTTGTTTGTTCTGTCCCTGGGTTAATTAAGCTTGTATAAGCTAAGGATTTCACTGTGTCACCTGCGTCTCATGTGCCTGTAAATAAACGTGACTGCTTTCTTCCTGCTTATATGTGTAAATAATAAACCCCGTTACTCTGCTGTACGTCTTCTTCCTCTTTGCATTCGGTCGCTTTAGAGTTTTCCAGATTGAGCAGCTGTGGTGCGATACGGCCAACGTTTGGGTTGAATCGGGTTCTAGTCGGGGAATAACTGTTCGGTCGCGGTAATACCACCGCTCGGTAAAATAACATCTTTAACCGCGTCCGTAACAATATGTTAAGACCAACCTAGTTCTCTTCAACGAAAATCACCACCAAACACCAGAACCAATGAGATTCGAGCATTTGAAAAATATTTTTTTTAAGCTTATTACGCGTTTCGGAGGGTGAAAACGGCGTCAAATATTCTAAAATTGACGAAGAATTCTTTTTTTGAAATCTCGCGGCCGTAGGGGATAGTTTTCACGTCCGGAATATCCGAAGTTGAGACGGAATTCACCGAATTAATCAAGAAGTAAATTTTATCAATTTTAATCTCATCCAGAATGCAAATGATACCTACTACACCTACTACACCTACTACATCGACGGTACCTACTACACCTACCTACTACCAACTACCTAACCTAATGATGCCATACATCTAACATGTAATAATTATAAGGGTAAAATAGTGGCAAGAGGCTTTGGCTTCGCCGGCTCATTGCGGCTTTGCAGTCGGATACTAGTAATGTCCCACTTCCCCCAAGGGGTTTTTCTTGCAGTGATAACGTGTATAAATAGCTCATCGTGCTGTTTCCTTGGGAGCAACAGCCTCTACAGGAAGTACAAATATTGTAAACCACAAACACGTTTGATTACCTTTTAAAATGGTCGATAATGCTGTTTTACAAAGAACTGAAATAAATTTGGAGAAATCCCGACATTAGTCCATGCTTCTCACGTCTACGATCACTCCTGATCGTAGATCTACTGCAGTCTATATAACCCCAAGAGTTAATAACATGACCCTTCCTGCCGCTTCCGTGGAGTTCTTCCAAGGCGTTTTCATGGTATTTTGGTTTTTTTTGCTTCTCATTACAAACGTAATAACAACACTTATAATAATGGCGTAATATTAATAATATTGTGAAACAATATCCCCACTCCTCAAGGGGGTTTGTGGATTGCGATATTGCCCCCTCCCCCACCCTGACATCCTCACTGAAGTAAATGTTACTATCAGGAATTTAAAATCATGTGGCATGTTCTGAACCTTTCATTCACCTGATCTAACATGTTATAATGTCATGTACAGTCTGATCCTTTCATTCACCGGATCTAACGTGTTATAATGTCATGCATGTTCTGATCCTTTCATTCACCTGATCTAACATGTTATAATATGCATGTTCTGATCCTTTCAATGATCTGATCCAACATGTTATAATGTCATGTATGGTCTGATCCTTTCATTGACCTGATCTAACATGTTATAATATCATGTACGGTCTGATCATTTCAATTACCTGATCTAACATGTTATAATGTCATGCATAATCTGATCCTTTCAATGACCTAATCTAACATAAGTAATAGTAATAATAATTGGCAATAATAATTATAAGGATAACAAGCATTCTGAGTATTGCGCTGCAATACATGTCCACTACCTGCATTGGGTAGCACTGTCATAGAAGACAGTATTATGACTTACCGCACTCCAAATTATAGTCCAGAAAACTGTTGGGGAAATTCCCAAAGTTCAAAGTGCCATAACTCTGTCAAAAATGATCGAAACGTCGTGAAGTTCGAACTTGATCTGTAACTTATCATGAGGAAACCATGCACCAAGTTTGAAATCATTAGCATTAAGAGTTTAGAAAAAAAGTCCGGAAAACTGTTCTTTGCGATGGACTGACGGACCGACAGACTGACAGACGGAGGGACGGAGTGCAAACTATAGTCCCCTACGGTGTACACCGGTAGGGGACTTATAACATGACTTCCCCCCTGCCGCTCCAGTAGTGAGCGGGTGTAATAGTATAGTAAAAGACAGCTTTGGAGAATTGGAGATGGTGCAAAATGTGAGGTTTGAATGTTTCACCGAACCTATAAGGTATCATATACACGTTGCATATCTCAGCAGTTGAATGGATAAAAAATGATAAGAGGTAGATATGGTGTAAGGGTATACATGGGAGTGAAGATTAGTGGAGTATAGAGGAGGATTGAGGAGGGGTCAATAATTCTGTCATTTTGTGCACATAATACGTACATAGTCCCTAAGTGGACCAGTTTGTGAGCCATAAGAGAAGCTGTGATGTTGTGAAGTGGTGGCAATGGTAAATCTGATGGCAGGTGGGTAAGATATTCAGAAATGAACGACTCAGGTTTAGCAGTATTGACAATAGATAGAATCAATAGAACACTGATTGAGGTTATATTAACCGCCATGTGAAACAAGTAGAAAGCTGACGTTTCGGGTATTCGCCCTTCATCAGAGCAGATGCCTGAAACATGTTTCAGCTTCTCCTTTCTTCCCGCAGCGGTCAGGATACTCCGATGAACATTCTGTTGATTCCATCCATTGTTCTACCTGTACACCTACTGCCAATGCAGATCAATGCTCCACTTTATGAGCGAGACTAGTTCTTCATTATACTTCACAGTATTCACATGTACTTTTCTTTGAATGTAGTTTTAGCTTATCGGTAATCCGCCTCTAGATGTACAATAAAATAGTTTGATGAATTATTAGTTCTTCAATATCATGTCCGATATAGCAACAATTAGTAATCATGTCAGGTACAGCTGGATATTATCGGCATAACTATGAAAGTTAATGTAAATGGTGCCAAAACATGTCACCAAATGACAGGAGAGAATCCAAAACTGAGCTTTGGCAAATATACATGAATGCTCAACCTAGTCAATGTTTGTGTAGGTCTGCGGTCTCCCCCACACCCATTGTTTGTCCAGGTCTCCCCCATTCAACTCTCTGCTGTATCTGTCACCCCTTCTCTCTCTCTCTCTCTCTCTCTCTCTCTCTCTCTCTCTCTCTCTCTCTCTGTCTCTCTGTCTCTCTGTGTCTCTCTCTTTCTCTCTGTCTCTCTCTCTCTGTCTCTGTCGCTCTCTGTCTGTCTCTGTCTGTGTCTCTGTCTCTGCCTCTGTGTGTCTCTGCCTCTGTGTGTCTCTGTCTCTGTGTGTGTCTCTCTCTCTCTCTCTCTCTCTCTCTCTCTCCTCTCTGTCGCCACCTGCTGGCCGTTTGTATGCTGGTTGTACTGTCATGGCGTCTGCTTGTGGAGGCCTGTGAGTGCTCTGTGTTGTTGCTCCATTCCCTCCCCCCCCCCCCCCCCCCCGTTTTCCCCCCCCCCTCTGTGTCCTTGTACCTGTTCGTGGAGTCTTCCTGGCGATTCCCATATACGTTGAGACGGGAGAGAGAGCCGGAGAGCACAGGGTGATCGCTGGTAAGGGTTCGCCGTTTTTGGGTGTCGCCCGATCGGTGTTTGCTCCTTCATCTTAAACCTCTATTTCCTTTTTTTCCTTTCGTTTATCCTTCCTTCAGTTTGTTTTGTTGCCTCCCTTTTCCGAAGTTAGGGAAATCGGAGAGGTCTGATTGCTTCCCATTCCCGGAGTTCGGGTAGGGAAGATTGTATTATATATTCACCCTCCCCGAGTTGGGGAGGGGTTGTAAGTGCAGCTGTTCCAGCATGGCAGCTGCACTATCTCGATTTACGGCCTTTCAGAGCCTGACCCGTAAGCACGGGTTCTTTTGTGTACCTCCGGAACGTGAGGTTAGTGTCGAGGACGTTGTCCTCGCAACCGGTCGTGTTGTCGGGATCGACAAGGTTGTTGCCGCTTCGCGGATGAACAAGCGGATCGTTATTTTTTTGTCCGACGTGGATTGTGTCCCACAAATTGTCGAACAGGGTTTGACAATCGATCCAGATTTATTTGTAATGATTTCCCCACTAGATAGCCCAGCGATAAAAGTCGTTATATCAAATTGCCCCCCATTTGTATCCGACGATGTACTAATTAAAGAGTTGTCCCGATACGGTACCATCGTGTCTCGTATCTCCATGATTCCCTTCGGGTCACGAAACAACGATTTAAGGCACGTGGTTTCATTCCGGCGGCAAGTGTTTATGATTTTAAAAAATTCCCAGAAGGATTTAAACCTTATAATAAAATTAAAACATCAACAGAACGAATATACAGTGTACGTGTCCACCAACGTTCTAAAATGTTTTGGCTGCGGACAATTTGGGCATGTTAAGCATGACTGCCCCCGAAAAGAGAATTCTCTACAAGTGCAACCTCCCCTCCGAACCGGGAATAAGCAACCCCCCCACCTTCCCACCACCGGTCCAAACCCTTCCACCACTGACCCAAGCCTTCCCACCACCGACCCAAGCCTTCCCACCACCGAACCAAACCTTCCCACCACCGAACCAAGCCCTCCCGCCGCCGAACCAAGCCCTCCCACCACCGACCCGAACCTTCCCACCATCGACCCAAGCCTTACCACCACTGATCCCAATCTGTCCACCACCGACCCAAGCCCTCTTACCACCAATCCAAACCCCCCCGCCGTACCCCCTTCCCCTCCCCTTGAAACAGGGGCCCCTCCCTCTACTGAAGGATCTAATTGCAGCCATCTCCTGTTAACTATAGATCTCACCCCCCAGGCGACATCGTCCAATCACAGCTTGTTGCCTGCTATAACTGATCCTACCTCTCCCGCCGTGGTAGCCGATGGGATCCCCCTCCCGATGATCACGTCCCCCCTCCCCCCAAACCCTTGCAATCTCTTCCCACTAACCAGGACGAGTTTCAATTAGTCTGCCCAAAAGGAAAAAGACATCTGCAAACAACAGATGAAAACGGTCATCTCTTTAAAAAACCTACAACTGAAAACCGACAGCCCCTCCTCTCTGGCCTAGATTTGTCCCTCGTCACAGAAAATCGTTTCTCGGTATTGGAGGACATAGATGTGGATGAATCCTCGCCCTTGTCTACTGACCTAGAAACTGATATGGTTGAACCGCAAAAATTAGTACCCCCCCCCTCCCCCCCCTCCCCTGAAGATGGCTCATTTCTCTCCCTCCCCGTCCCCCCCCCCCTCTATGGACTATGCCCCATCCGATAACGTGGAGGGATGTGATGACGGTGAGGAGATAAATGATGAAAACCAGTGTGACACACCATCTGAGCCATCTGATATAGATGACTCTGTTAGTGAATGTGGTAGCCTTAAGGAAGAAGAAATCCCTCCAATCCCTCCCTCCGAGATAAAAAGGTTTCTAAAGGACACATTCCGAAAAAGGAATGTTGTAATAGAAACCTTTTTTCCGGAGCTACCTGATTTTATACATTCCGCTAAACTGATGGTAAAACCGCCCCACGTTTTTAATTTCAATTCCTCCCAACGTCACCGTTTAAAGAAGTGGTTGCAAAAAGCTAAGAATGAACTGCTATCAAAAAATTGAGTGGTGGTCACTCCTCCTTATAGCTGTAATGAGTTTTTCCATTTGTAGCCTGAATATTAACGGAGGATGTAGCTCTGTCCGTAAAGTTCAAGTAAGGGATTTTTTATTACAGAAGAAAGTTGACATTGCCCTCTTACAAGAGACCCATGCCAACGACTGCTGTGTCGCAGAGTGGTGTAGGCTCTTCCCCGGCCTGTCCTTCTTTAGTAACGGTGACTCCCGCAAAGGCGGTGTCGCAATAATTCTTAGCCCCTCCTTTTCGCCTTCATCGCTTAAATTCGACGAAATACACAAGGGATCCCTAGCATCCCTAGAATTCCACTACTGTGGAAAATTCTATACTATTTTTAATATCTATGCCCCAAGTACGCCTGTAGCTCGGCGAGTTTTTTTTAATGACCTTGGGACACACCTAACATCCCTCGACAGTCAAAACGCCCTAAAAAACCAAGACAATCATGTTTGTATTGGTGGAGATTTTAACTGCACCCTCCAACCCCAACTAGACAGGAACAGTGCAGAGCCCCATCCTGCCTCCACAATCCCTCTCACCAAATTTTTAAAACAAATGAATTTGACAGATATATGGCGGGTACAGCACCCATCAATCAGGCAATACACATGGTGTCGATGCATTCAGGGTAATATTGTACTTGCTCGCTTGGACAAGTTTTATATTAATCCTCCACTTGAACGCCTCGTTCTGTCATCCAAAATTTGCCCATCAGGATTCTCGGACCACAGCGCAACATTTCTCAAAATTTCTGCCCCCTGCCCGAAACACAAGAGTGCTTTTTGGAAATTTAATAACAACTTACTTGATGATAGTACCTTTAAGGACATTTTTCCGGAAATTTGGAATATTCTGGTTGCCTCCCAAGGGAATTTCTCAAACCTCAGACAATGGTGGGATAATGCCAAAACGCACATCAGACTGTTCTGCCAACAATATCGTGCGTATGGTGTTCAAGAGGAAAGAAAAACCACAACCTTACTTGAAGATGAAATCCTGGAATTACAGGAACAGCTTCAGGGAACCGCAAGTGTGAGCTACCAGGGAATGAGGCAACAAATCCATGGAAAAACGGCCTTACTGAATTCCATATCCGAAAGGCGAGCACAAAATGCTTTATTGCGCCTGAAGATGAGGTACATACACGACCTTGATGCTCCAACCAAATTCTTCTTCAGCCTTAAAAGGGGGGCCTCTTCGTCAATGATTACACGCTTGCTCCATGATGGGGAACTCCTTTATGAAGATGGCAGAATCAGGGAATGTGCCCGGAAACATTTTAAACAACGGTTTATGCGGCATGACATTAACCAGGATGCAATATCGGAACTTGTTTCTAACCTTCCAACATTGGCGGAGGATCAGAAGCAGCAGTTGGAGGATCCTCTTAGGTTACCTGAGCTCACCGCTGCCTTGAAGGCCTTGGAACCTGATAAAGCCCCTGGACTGGATGGGCTGACAAGTGAATTTTTCCAGTTTTTTTGGGACACCATTGGACCTCACCTACTGCGGGTATTGAATGAATGTTTAGAGGATGGACAACTGCCGTGGAGTTGCCGGAGAGCAGTCACCACCTTAATTCCTAAGAAAGCGGACACTCAACTTATAGAGAACTGGCGTCCTATTTCTGTTTTATGTACGGATTATAAAATTTTAGCCAAGGCCTTGTCTAATCGAATGAAACCTTTTATGAATGTACTAATAGGAGAACATCAATCCTTTTGTATTCCTGGACGTACTATTTTTAATAATATCTTTCTTATCCGTGATACTATTCGGTTTTGTAACAATTTTAATATGAATGTTGGTCTGTTTTTTATTGACCAAGGAAAAGCCTTTGACTGTATTGACCACATGTACCTTTTTAGAGTTTTAGAGAATTTTGGGTTTGGACCTATTTTTATCTCGTACGTTAAACTTTTGTATTGTAATATATCCAGTGTTCTTAAAATTAATCAAGTATTGTGTAGCCCCATTGCTGTACAACGGGGAGTACGGCAAGGTTGCCCGCTATCTGGACTTTTATACTCTCTTGCCATCGAACCTCTTCTGCTCCAATTACGTACGCACATTTCTGGCTTCACTGGATCAATTCTTACCACACCGCTAAAAGTCTCTGCCTATGCAGATGATGTCTGTATTTATATAAAAAATAGTGCTGACGTCACTGCGGTGGCTCAGGCACTAAAAACATATTGTCAGGCTTGTTCAGGCCAGGTAAACTGGAAGAAGAGTGAAGCCCTTTGGATAGGACCTGGAGATTGCCCGCCAATTGTCCTACCAGGAGGAGTGAACTGGCAGAAAAGTGGCATTAAATACCTCGGCATTTTCCTCGGAGACAACACGTTTGAGCAGCAGAACTGGGTGGGATTACCAGACAAGGTAATGGCAAAACTGGCCCGCTGGAAAGGACTTCTTTTTCAACTTTCGTACCGCGGAAGAACTCTCGTCATTAACAATCTTGTCGCCTCTATGCTATGGCATAAGATGATATGCCTACAACCGCCTGGGAGCCTTCTTATTACACTGCAAAAGAGCATTGTCGACTTTTTCTGGAGCGGGAAACACTGGCTCCAACCCCCCGTGGCATACTTACCACTCACTGAAGGTGGCCAAGGTCTTATTGATATCCGCAGCCGGATTATGGTCTTCCGGCTTCATATCGTGCGCCAACTTGTATATGGAGATGACGCCCTACTCTGGAGGCCTCTGGCTAACTGCATATTACAGCTTACATGCAAGCTGGGTTACGACCGAGAACTTTTCTTGATGAACCCTCATCAAATCGATTCATCCTTGCTGCCCACCTTTTACCAAGGGGTGATGAACGCCTGGCAAGCCCTGTCCTTTTCCCGTGAAATGGCAACATACAACATGGAAATGTTGTTGAATGAGCCCCTATGCTACAACCCCTTCCTGGAAAACAGCTTGAATAATAGGGGACTCGTTCAACGCTTTGTTGATGCCAAGCTGCTGCGAGTGAAAGACCTCATGACAGAGTCTGGGAGCTGCCGGCTGAGTGCTGCCGCTGTGGCACAAAAAACCGGAATAAAATCTGTCAGGATCATCTCTCGGTTCCTTCAAGGGATATCCACAACGTATCGTAATACCTGCGAGGAACTTGGCCCTTCCCCCGAGGAAACAGCGGGTGACTTCCCCAAACTCCTAGTCTTCAGCCCGCCACTTAATCTGTCCCCTGGCCTGAACAGCCCTGATGATACTGCATTATCCCTTCCCGCCTTTCCAAAGAAAACTTTGTACAACGCGTACGTTAAAATTTTATACGCAAAAACATTTTCTGAGCACCCGAGGCTTCGATGGCGGGATGTTTTACCCCCAATACCCCCCAATTGCCCCAATTGGCGAAGTTTTTATCTCTTGCCTACTCCAAAGTATGTTGGAGATATTCAATGGAAACTTGTACACTGGATTTTACCTTATAATGTTTTACTGAACCGGTTTTCTACTGCTAACTCTAATCTATGCCCTTTCTGTGCATCCATTGAAACCCTACCGCATATATACCTTGAGTGTGAACGATTGCAACCTCTTTTTACATTCCTTCAGGAACGCTTTGTGAAGCTTGGTTCCCTCTTCAATCACAATGTTTTTATTTATGGTGTTTTAGGACCGTCTTCCCTTAGAAATGTGGTTTTAATGAATTTTTTAATTGGCCAGGCCAAGTTTGCAATTTATAAATCCAGGAAGAAAAAAATGGGAAACGCTTCTGACTCGCCATATGATGTACTGCTCACCTTTAAGGCTCTTGTAAATGCAAGACTAAAGCTAGAGTACCGGTTTTTTAAAATGAACAAGAATTTAACATGTTTTAAAGAAAAGTGGGTTTTTAATGATGTCATATGCACACTTGATGATGATGATTTGATAATAATTTTTCCTTGAGACCATTTTTATTGTGTTTTGTTTCTTTATGACTGAACATTACTGATTTTTTGTACTCTTGTAATAAAAGGAAGAAACAGTCAGTCTCTCTCTCTCTCTCTGTGTCTCTGTCTCTGTCTCTGTCTCTGTCTCTCTCTGTCTCTGCCTCTCTCTTTCTCTCTCTCTCTGTCTCTCTCTGTCTCCAGTCCCTTTTGTCATGTTCCATCTTGATCCATTCAGTGTACCAGCTGTTCCATGAGCCTCGACTATGTATACAATAAAAACTGTCACATTGCAGGCAGAGCGGTTCTTCAATGAGAGTATCATCCCTACATTAAGGATACATCTATTAGCATTAGTTGGTGAATATGAAAGATCTCAGTGTCCTTTTGATTTTTTTAAATATAAAATATCACTTCCTGTAAAAGTGATATGAATTGGCAAATTTAACGAATAGTAGGTGAGTTATCCGGAATTCCTATCCAAATTCTTGCCCTTATGTCGAGAGACAATGCATCATCGGCATAGCTAAATCCTAAACTAGAACAGTACTCAGTATATAGAGTATACAGTCACGTGAAAAAGTAAGTACACCACATGTAAAGTTTTGACTTTTTCAACATATTTCAACATACAGCTATTTAATCTTCATTTCAACAATATTGATAGATAAAGGTGATATAATATAACAAGTATGGTGAAACATTTACATTTTGTAGTCCATTGTATAATTTACATAAACATAAATGCAAATTTCCCTTATGGAAAAAGTAAGTACACCCCTACATTTATCACTACTGCAAATACCTAAAATTAGAATGAGGTGCACCAGCTCAGGTGCAAATGATTAGAACATCGTTAGAGAGGATCTTGGAGGAACCTGTCCTATTTAAACCTCAGACATTTAGTTTGGTTTGCTCTTTGTTGTTGGAGTGTGCGGCGTCACCATGCCTAGATCAAAAGAGCTCTCTGACACCTTCAGAAAGAAGGTTATAGATGCCTACGAGTCTGGGAAGGGATTTAAAAAGATCTCCAAACAATTTGAAATCAATCATTCGACTGTCCGGAAGATCATCTCCAAGTGGAGAACATTCCAAACAACTGCCAACTTGTTCAGGCCAGGCCGCCCCAGCAAGTTCAGCCCGAGAGCAGACCGCAAGATACTGAAAGAAGTCTCTAAGAACCCCAGAATGTCATCACGGGACCTACAGGTAGCTCTTGCCACTGTTGATGTCAAAGTGCACGAGTCTACCATTAGAAAGAGGCTGCACAAATTTGATCTACATGGGAGGTGTGCCAGGAGGAACCCGTTGCTGTCCAGAAAGAACATCATGGCAAGACTAAGGTTTGCCAATGAACACCTTGGCAAAGACCAGCACTTCTGGACAATGACCCTAAACATACCAGTAAATCCACCAAGGAATGGCTGAAAAGAAAGAAATGGAGGGTTCTGGAATGGCCAAGTCAAAGCCCGGATCTAAATCCCATCGAGATGTTGTGGGGGGATTTGAAACGAGCTCTGCGTGCAAGAAACCCCTCAAACATCGCACAGCTGAAAGAATTCTGCATGGAGGAGTGGGTAAAAATTTCTCCCAGTCGATGTCAGAGACTGGTAGACAGTTATAAGAAACGCCTACTTGAGGTTGTTTCTGCCAAAGGGGGCAATACCACCTATTTGAGCCAGCTGAAAGAATTCTGCATGGAGGAGTGGGTAAAAATTTCTCCCAGTCGATGTCAGAGACTGGTAGACAGTTATAAGAAACACCTCCTTGAGGTTGTTTCTGCCAAAGGGGGCAATACCACCTATTAGAGCCATATATATGGCTCTATATGGCGGCGGCCATCTTGGATTTTGACGTGGCGACCCAATTTTCAATAGCGTTCTTACTTATGCCTAGATACACCCACACACCAAATTAGAAGTTGGTACTTTGCTTATTTTTCAAGATATTCCGCTCACAAGGTTCAGACATATATATGGTGGCGGCCATCTTGGATTTTGACGTGGCGACCCAATTTTCAATAGCGTTCTTCCTTATGCCTAGATACACCCACACACCACATTAGAAGTTGGTACTTTGCTTATTTGTCAAGATATTCCACTCACAAGGTCCAGTGTACTTACTTTTTCCACATGCGAAATTTGCATTTATGTTTATTTAAATTATGCAATGGACTACAAAATGTAAATGTTTCATGATATTTGTTATATTATATCACCTTTATCTTTCAATATTGTTGAAATGGGTGTACTGTACTTACTTTTTCCACATGCGAAATTTGCATTTATGTTTATTTAAATTATGCAATGGACTACAAAATGTAAATGTTTCATGATATTTGTAATATTATATCACCTTTATCTATCAATATTGTTGAAATGAAGATCAAATAGCTGTATGTTGAAATATGTTGGAAAAGTCAAAACTGTACACGGGGTGTACTTACTTATTTACGTGACTGTATATACCTCTGCCAGGCTGAACAGTTTACGTTTTGTATCCCACTGATAGGTTGGATCTCGATTCAGGCCTGAACCAAAATTTAATCCTCTTGATCTTGTTGCCTTACCAACTCAGCCATGCACCAAGTTTCATCTGAATCCATCCACAACTTTTTTGAAATATCATGTTAGTGATCGTTTTTGGCCCTATCACTCAATGGTGAAGGATCACTTAGTAGTTAAAAAAAAATTCTCGGATCCGGACCAAAATATAATCATTTTGTCCGTGTCACATAACCAACCTCTCCACCAAATTTTGTCCGAATCCATCCACAACTTATTGAAATATCCTATTCACAGACAGCCAAGCCAACAAACAAATACATCGAGCATGATACTTGTGAAATCCCGAAAATACGTTGTTGACCTTTTGGCCTATGTTGACCTCAAATATACTTGGTGGTTGAATTCAGTGACCAGATATGCAAGTCCTCTTCACATTTCAAGTCAATCAGATGAAAATTGAAGATTTTCGAAATATAGCCTATGTTGACCTTTTCACCTTTAGACCTCAAAAATAATTGGTGGTTGAATTCAGTGACATGATATGTATGTAAATCCTCTTCAAATTTCAAGTCAATGGGGTGAAAATTGAGGATTTTATAAATTCCACCTAAGTTGTTGACCTTTGGCTTGTGTTCACCGTTTGGCCTTTTGACCTCAAAATCAATAGGCTTCTTCCTTTTGACCAACTCCACCATTTGGTGAAATTTCGTAAATATCAGTTTTAAATTTACCTGCAGGCGATTGTCATACAGCCAAACAGACAGAATAACGCAAAAGACCAACAAATATACTTGAAAAAATCTTCAATTTTCGTCGTAACAAACAGGGGTGAAAACATAACGTCCATCCGCATTCTGTTTGCACATAAATTGTGCAACTAGCAGCCACATGCTTCCACTTCAAAAGGAACCTATGTACAATTAATTTATCCTGTTTTGCTGATATTCCTTACATTTAGTTCATTATGATTTGTCAACTGCAGTAAAATGCATTAATTGCTCCAAATCTCCGGGCGGACTGTCTGACCCACCAGCCAAGCATGACAATGTCCTTGTCACAAATTAGTAATGGCATCAACGTGTGTGCCGCTGCCTGTTCAATCAATGAATGAAAGTCACTTGCAGTGTCAGTTCCTTTATTGATCATATTGACCATATGCCTGTAGTGTTTTGCAATGGGCAATATGCCGCAAAGATAAATCATGCCGCTCCATGCAGGTGAAGCAAACAACACACGCTAAATGTCGCCAGGTATGGATCTACTGGTTTTGGGAAGCAATGATCTTTGAGATAAAGTCACATTTGCATTTTACTTGGAATCTACCAAAATGGCTGGAACGTTGAACATTTTAATCATATTTACCATTTTCAATCATATTTCACCTACATCGGACATGAGAATGGTCCAAATCAACTCTTGTCAGATGTATGACATCACTTCCAATCTCATGCGTCACTAATTCGAAATATGGCAGCTGGTATCAAAAATACAGGAGCATGGTCTCACCATTTGCATGCAACATTTCACACACCATTTGTATGAAATGGTCTCCATACACCATTTGCATACATCTCTGTTGTCACTGGCACCTTGCAGTTTTGCCAACTTTTCCAATTTTTATACATCGTTATTATCCAAAAGTTGCATCTTCATCCTTCTCGGATAACGCCAAATGTAGGAAGATGCTTTTCTTATTCTTCCTGTGTGTGTAATATAGTTTGATTTATATCCAAACACCGTGAATTAAATCACCAATGGCAGATGGAAGAATCTGATGACATAGATAAACCATGACATTCTGCACTCAAGACTTAGACCATTATAAGTCCTGGAAGTATAGTATTTCTTTGAGTAATAACAACTGCCTTGGTTGTACCAATATCATATTACTGCACAATGAAACCTATGTTAGGCCTTCCTATTCCCGAACAAGCAAGCGTGGCCATATTACTGAGGTGGCTGCTTCATTAACAGTCGTTTTTAGTTGTTGTTTCGTGTGCAGCCTGTGGCTGCTGGTTGCATCATTTCTGGAAGCTTGGCTGTGCTACTGATGCAGTGCCCCCGTTAACAGTAAAAGCTGGTACCGGTACTCCTTTTTTCAGGATTTTTTTTACACCACATAATATACTAAGGTATGTGCAGGTAGGCTGCCATCTTGAATGGCTGCAGCCAGGTGCATCAGAAGCATTTCAGAATTGGAAATGAGAGGGAAATAGGTGAAGGGGTGTAGGGGAAATGATTCCGAGATGATTGTTGGGGTGGAAAATATTTCATGCATATACCAAGCTGTATCACATTGCTGCACCGGGTGCATATACCAAATTTTGAACATTTACATATTTAGATATATAATCTGGCACATTCTGGGTGCAACCTGCCCTCTCGAACACCAAAATCCCTCTCAACGGATCTCGACGATTCACATAGGTGGTCAATTCGAGTCCAAAACGCGTAAATCTCCGTTTTTGCGGAACAGTCGCATCCCTGGGAATGCGATGAAAAGTGAGGAAGCACAGAAAATATTATAGAATATGTTGTATTGCAAAATCAGACAGATCAGCACGTATTCCGCAACCAGTGGCAATCCGTCAGAGTACAAGCAGAAAAAATACACCGCAAATTAAAAAGATTACAATGCAAAAGGATTGGTGACACTGTAAGAGTATTCATTGTAACCGTGTTAATTCATCCCACCCACGTATGCACATGCATTTATTGTCTTTTTGCAATTTCAGTTAATTACCACCCCCACGTCAAATTGCAGGTATCGCAACTGCACTGTATATCTAAACACGGGGTGCAAAGAGATTTCTTCGCTTGCTGTCAGCACGCAGAATGGAGTCATTGATGAACTGGACCGTATTTATGGCGTCAACCTTCTCTGTCATGGCGGCACGCAGATAAGATCCCAACAATCTGAGTCTGCCAAATGAATGCGCGGTAGTCACCGTAGTGAACCATTTATAATCCACAAAACTTCACAACTTGAGGTATCATCTTTTTGACATTAGAGGAAACAATATGGTTTAAAATGTCTCGATTGATTAGAGTGTCACCACTGTTGTTGATAGGATCGTGTAGGTTCTCAAGTCCCTGAAGCTGAGATTCAAGATGGAAGCTGTCAGGATCTTCCCCATAGTGCTCTGACACGTTTCAAGACTTCATCAGATAACCTGTTTCCACACCAGGTATATCCTATAGCAAGTCGTCGATTGCTGTTAGCACCGGCAGACTCCTGCGGAAAATCCACTCCTGCGGGCTAGACGCCGTGTTATCCAACACATCGAACCAGAGGCTCTTGTACACATCCTGGGGTATGTCAAATAAATGGCTTTGTTAGAAACATCTTGGAGCACAAGGCTGATGTGGGAGGGAGTATGGGCTTCACAAATCCTAGGTGTACCACCTCTCGGATTGCTAACTCCATAGGACAAATCTTCTGTTTTCAGTGCCTACAGTTCCCTTATGGTATGCTTAGTAAAGTGGACTGTTTGTCTAATGGTTACTTGTGTTGCTTGTAGAGCTCTGATTAGCTTCCGATTATATATATACATATATATATATATATATATATATATATATATATATATATATATATATATATATATATATACATATATATATATATATATATACATATACATATATATATATATATATATACATATATATATATATATATATATATATATATATATATATATATATATATATATATATATATATACTATACATATATATATATATATATATATATATATATACTATACATATATATATATATATATACATATACATATACATATACATATACATATACATATATATATATATATATACATATACATATACATATATATATATATATACATACACACAGTGGTCCAAAAACCCTGGGCACATTTTGAAGAACGATACCTGCAACAAAAAACTAAGTTTATTATTGTTCTTTGGTGCAAAACAAAACATGACTACTCGTTAAATAGTCGAATCAGTCTGATATACATGAAACAGACCAGTTCAAATGTTCAAACTGCACTCTGACACGCAGTTCTGCATGTTTCAGTCGTTAAGGCAGCAGTCTCATTACGGATGAATCGTTTCAAGTCTCTAAGGATCGTAGGATTCCTCGCATACACTTTGTGTTTGAGGAAACCACAAAGGAAGAAATCACAGGGTGTTGTTAAATCACAAGACTGCGGCGGCCATTCAACTGGACCACGACGGCCAATCCATTCGTCTGAAAAGTTCAAATCAAGGGCCTGGCATACACTGGCAGCATAATGAGCAGGCGCACCATCATGCATGAACCACATTTGTCCATCATGAGTGGAAATACATGCTGCTCCACACTTAGAAGGTAATTTGCAGCATTCACATTTTATTCGAAAAATATTGGCCAAACAATGCCTCCGGAAGAAATGCCTGCCCAGACGGACACACTAGCTTGATACTGGACGTTGTGCTCAACAGTAAATCGTGGGTTGTCTACTGCCAATATCATGCTGTTATGACGATTCACAGAACCAGATAAAGTAAACTTGGATTCATCTGACCACAAGATCCTGTTCTGCAAATCATTGTCCATATCCATTAACCCAAACAATGTCTCACATGCCTCCACGCGCCTGTCAAAATAATCCTCAGATAGTTGGTGAATTAATCTGGGTATGTATGATTTTGCATTGAGGTATTTTAGTGTTCTTTGAATCGATGATCGGCTTATGTTGGTGACGTTTGATAAACGATGAGTTAATAATGGTGTGTTACTGTCGAGTTGTTGTTGAATGACCGCTCTGATTTCCTCTGTTTGAACAGTACGAGGCCTACCTGGTGACTGTTTTGGAAGAATGCTGCCGGTTTCATCAAACTGCTTGTTCATTCTGCCGATGGTTCTTCTGTCAATTGCGTCGGCGCCACATTCTTTGACAAGTTGTCTGTGAACTTCAGCCGAATTTCCATATACAGAATAGAAGTGTACAGCGCAAACTTTCTGTCTCACGATATCCTCCGTCATATTAGGGCGTCTAATTCACAATGAACTGAACAAATGCAAAGATAAACACATGCAGCACAGTGAGTGAAGCTCACCCCAATCCATATCACGTGGCCCAGGTTAAATAAAGACTGTGGTGTTTTACAATTCTGTTGCTGCTGATGGCCTACAGCACCTCATGGACGCTCACTTTTAAGATGCTATGTCTGTCGATACTTGACCTGATGTCATGAGATGTCACAAGATCACTCCTATCTTCTGCCACGCACCCCTAAAACTGTGTACCAAGGGATAGTGATGTCCAAAACTGTACATCCCGATTCGTTGTGGGTGTGTCCTGTTGATGAAATGGTGAATACCAAGGGACAGTGATGGAACATTTGCTGATTGGTTTTATTCTGTAAATACTGTAAATACTAAAAATACTAAATTATCAGCCTTCAGTGATGTCATTAAAGTGTGCTCCAAACGCTGCACTGGTCCACAAAGACCATCGACCCAAGTTACACCACTGCACCAGCTACACCTTCATCTATCTATAATTCCAGTAATCTCTGTACGTTTGTACGTCTGTACGTCTGTTTGTCTGTGACCGCTGTTTCTCGACAACCACGGGTCCGATATACTTTTAACTTGCCAGGTATATTGCTGGGGACCCGAGGATGTGCCTTTTCAAGGTTTCATATTAATCGGCCAATTACTTACCGAGCTATGTCCAAAAAACGATTCAACCAATCAGAGAGCAGCGAACGATCGCGTGTGCCGAACGTGGAGGACACACTCTGCCTCGGATGGCACATTTGAGAGCGTATTCATTTATTTCACGTTTGCAAACTATGTTGGCGTTAAACTATGTTTTAAAACTAATAAAACCGAATTTGCGATTCATTCGCTTTCCTGCGCGTTTGTGCACGCGATGGCGATTTCTTTACCAAACTCCGGAAGCCGTTCGCTTTGGACCAAACCATTGCATGTAAATAGAGGGGGGGGATTGTCACCGTACTCGCAAGCCGTTCGCTTTGGACCAAACCATTTCATGTAAATAGAGGGGGGGGGGGGATATAATTTTAGATATAGATATAGTACGGGCAATGCCCTAGTGTTTCTAAAACTCAACAAAGCTGTATATTATTTGAAGCACCACTATCCATTACCGTTTAAGCCAACACAGACGTAGATGCACGTAAATGCAGACTTGTCATATAATTATTGTTTTTTTTTTTGAAGTTATTACCCTCGCCAGAGGAGAGGGTATTGTATTTGGGTCGTTTGTCTGTCTGTTTGTCTGCATAGAACGTGAGTATGCTTTTCTCTGCAACCATTAATCCAATTGCCAAGAAATGTTTTAACCATAGGAGCACCTCCTGTATAATTTTTTAATCATAGTCATGACGTAATCGGTCACATGGTATGGGCGCCATCTTGGGGAAAAAAATGAAAAACTTTGCACCTCTATATCTCCAAAACCACTCCATGGAAAAAATTGAAACATAGCTCATTGTGAAATACTCCCCATGGAGAACAGCATATATTCATGATTATGCCATCAGTTCCTTCATTATGACGTCATAATTAGACAAGTGGAACGCTTGATCCCATCAGTTTGAAATTTCATCAGCTTGATCTACACAAAAATTGTATGGGGGAATTAAATTGATGCCATCATCAGTCACGTGGTTCGTAAGCCATATTGGATTGAACATAAATCTAAGTTGCCAATAAATCGCACAAACACAGCAGCTAATAAACACCACTACCCCAAATACACCTCACAAACACATCCTGGCGAGGATCTGCAATCTCTGATTGCTCTTTCTTGTCTACATTTGTATTCACTACTTCCTATTGCATGCACGAAGTTGTATCTATCGAGGTGGAGCCCACTTCTAGGCCAGAGTGGAGAAAGGAAATATTATCACGTTCACAAGGTTCATCACACACTGTTGAAATTTTTGTGTAATTGTGATGATGAAGGCCGGTAATCCCAGAAGAGAGTGGGAACGCAGTTTATTCCAGCAACATGGCCACTATGTTGATGATATAAACCATTAAACAGGACAATGCAGTGTATCCTTGTGTGTCAGCATCACAGCACCCTCTTTCACACTTGCTTCTAAGTTGTCTAGCCTCGGTTCAAATTTCGGCTCAGCTATAAACTGTCATCTTGGTGTTTCACTGGCAAAGCAGGTGCAATGTGTGTGTGTATCCTCTCTCCAATGGATGTTAAATTGGGCGTCTCATCTGCTGACATTAGTTGGTGGACGTTAAAGGTGCCTTAGTGAAGAATAGGCGAGCTACCACTGGCACCATGGCCAACTTCAAAATTCCTGCCCAAACTACTTAGTCCAACGCCAGACCTGGCCAGCCGGTTCGTGAAAGACTTGGACCAAAACCATCCCCTAGCCAACCCAACAAGAACGTGGGAATAATTGTGACTATTAAAGAAAGAGGGGGAGGAAGAGGAAGAATAATAATAATCAATGGATTGCTCCTTTTCACTTGTCCCAACATGTGTCCTATCCCTTATCATTGCCACTCGATGTTGACGTCAGCGCAGAACTTTTTTAGTTTGCTCATCTTGACTTTATCATAGTCCAAATCTCTAAATAAACCAGAGTTTTGCATTTTGATAATATTTACAACGGTTTCAGATATTTGAAAATTTAACCCTCAATGCAACTTTGACATGCAAACAATTATTGTAACTTTAAAAAGCACGACTATAGAGAGCAATTACATCCAAACATACCGCACCTGAGATGCAGTAGTCTTCAGATCAGGTTTACAAGATGAGGTTTACTACAAGACAGGCAATTTGGCCCATTATAGTCTCCAGATCAGTTTTACAAGTTTACAAGATTAGGTTTACTACAAGACAGGCAATTTGGCCCATTATAGTCTCCAGATCAGTTTTACAAGTTTACAAGATTAGGTTTACTACAAGACAGGCAATTTGGCCCATTATCGTCTCCAGATCAGTTTTACAAGTTTACAAGATTAGGTTTACTACAAGACAGGCAATTTGGCCCATTAAGGTCTGCAGATCAGTTTTACAAGTTTACAAGATTAGGTTTACTACAAGACAGGCAATTTGGCCCATTAAGGTCTGCAGATCAGTTTTACAAGTTTACAAGATCAGGTTTACTACACAACAGGCAATTTGGTCCATTAAGGTCTTCAGATCAGGTTTACTACAAGACAGGCAATTTGGCCCATTATGGTCTCCAGATCAGGTTTACTACATAAAAGGCAATTTGGCCCATTATGGTCTCCAGATCAGGTTTACAAGATCAGGTTTATTACAACACAGGCAATTTGTCCCATAAAGGTCTCCATATCAGGTTTACTACAAGACAGGCAATTTGGCCCATTAAGGTCTTCACATCAGGTTTGCAAGATCAGGTTTATTACAAGACAGGCAATTTGGCCCATTAAGGTCTGCAGATCAGTTTTACAAGTTTACAAGATTAGGTTTACTACAAGACAGGCAATTTGGCCCATTAATGTCTGCAGATCAGTTTTACAAGTTTACAAGATCAGTTTTACTACAAGACAGGCAATTTGGCCCATTATAGCCTCGAGATCAGGTTACAAGTTTACAAGATCAGGTTTACTACACGACAGGCAATTTGGCCCATTATGGTCTCTAGATCAGGTTACAAGTTTACAAGATCAGGTTTACTACAAGACAGGCAATTTGGCCCATTATAGTCTCTAGATCAGGTTACAAGTTTACAAGATCAGGTTTACTACACGACAGGCAATTTGGCCCATTATGGTCTCCACATCAGGATTATTACAAGACAGGCAATTTTATAGTCTCCAGATCAGTTTTACAATTTTACAAGATTAGGTTTACTACAAGACAGGCAATTTGGCCCATTATAGTCTCTAGATCAGGTTACAAGTTTACAAGATCAGGTTTACTACACGACAGGCAATTTGCCCCATTATGGTCTCCACATCAGGTTTATTACAAGACAGGCAATTTTATAGTCTCCAGATCAGTTTTACAATTTTACAAGATTAGGTTTACTACAAGACAGGCAATTCGGCCCATTATAGTCTCTAGATCAGGTTACAAGTTTACAAGATCAGGTTTACTACACGACAGGCAATTTGGCCCATTATGGTCTCCAGATCAGGTTTACAAGTTTACAAGATCAGGTTTACTACACGACAGGCAATTTGTCCCATAAAGGTCTCCAGATCAGGTTTACTACAAGACAGGCAATTTGGCCCATTATGGTCTCCAGATCAGGTTTACTCCAAGACAGGCAATTTGGCCCATTATAGTCTCCAGATCAGGTTACAAGTTTACAAGATCAGGTTTACTACAAGACCGGCAATTTGGCCCATTATGGTCTCCAGATCAGGTTTACTACAAGACAGGCAATTTGGCCCATTATGGTCTCCAGATCAGGTTTACTACAAGACAGGCAATTTGGCCCATTATGGTCTCCAGATCAGGTTTACTCCAAGACAGGCAATTTGGCCCATTATAGTCTCCAGATCGGGTTACAAGTTTACAAGATCAGGTTTACTACAAGACAGGCAATTTGGCCCATTATGGTCTCCAGATCAGGTTTACTACAAGACAGGCAATTTGGCCCATTATGGTCTCCAGATCAGGTTTACTCCAAGACAGGCAATTTGGCCCATTATAGTCTCCAGATCGGGTTACAAGTTTACAAGATCAGGTTTACTACAAGACAGGCAATTTGGCCCATAAAGGTCTCCAGATCAGGTTTACTACAAGACAGGCAATTTGGCCCATTATGGTCTCCAGATCAGGTTTACTACAAGACAGGCAATTTGGCCCATTATGGTCTCCAGATCAGGTTTACTACACGAAAGGCAATTTTGGCCCATTATGGTCTCCAGATCAGGTTTACAAGTTTACAAGATCAGGTTTACTACACAACAGGCAATTTGGCCCATTAAGGTCTTCAGATCAGGTTTACAAGATCAGGTTTATTACAACACAGGCAATTTGTCCAAATAAAGGTCTCCATATCAGGTTTACTACAAGACAGGCAATTTGGCCCATTAAGGTCTTCACATCAGGTTTGCAAGATCAGGTTTATTACAAGACAGGCAATTTGGCCCATTAAGGTCTGCAGATCAGTTTTACAAGTTTACAAGATTAGGTTTACTACAAGACAGGCAATTTGGCCCATTAATGTCTGCAGATCAGTTTTACAAGTTTACAAGATCAGGTTTACTACAAGACAGGCAATTTGGCCCATTATAGCCTCTAGATCAGGTTACAAGTTTACAAGATCAGGTTTACTACACGACAGGCAATTTGGCCCATTATGGTCTCTAGATCAGGTTACAAGTTTACAAGATCAGGTTTACTACAAGACAGGCAATTTGGCCCATTATAGTCTCTAGATCAGGTTACAAGTTTACAAGATCAGGTTTACTACACGACAGGCAATTTGGCCCATTATGGTCTCCACATCAGGTTTATTACAAGACAGGCAATTTTATAGTCTCCAGATCAGTTTTACAATTTTACAAGATTAGGTTTACTACAAGACAGGCAATTCGGCCCATTATAGTCTCTAGATCAGGTTACAAGTTTACAAGATCAGGTTTACTACACGACAGGCAATTTGGCCCATTATGGTCTCCAGATCAGGTTTACAAGTTTACAAGATCAGGTTTACTACACGACAGGCAATTTGTCCCATAAAGGTCTCCAGATCAGGTTTACTACAAGACAGGCAATTTGGCCCATTATGGTCTCCAGATCAGGTTTACTCCAAGACAGGCAATTTGGCCCATTATAGTCTCCAGATCAGGTTACAAGTTTACAAGATCAGGTTTACTACAAGACAGGCAATTTGGCCCATTATGGTCTCCAGATCAGGTTTACTACAAGACAGGCAATTTGGCCCATTATGGTCTCCAGATCAGGTTTACTCCAAGACAGGCAATTTGGCCCATTATAGTCTCCAGATCAGGTTACAAGTTTACAAGATCAGGTTTACTACAAGACAGGCAATTTGGCCCATAAAGGTCTCCAGATCAGGTTTACTACAAGACAGGCAATTTGGCCCATTATGGTCTCCAGATCAGGTTTACTACAAGACAGGCAATTTGGCCCATTATGGTCTCCAGATCAGGTTACAAGTTTACAAGATCAGGTTTACTACAAGACAGGCAATTTGGCCCATTATGGTCTCCAGATCAGGTTTACTACAAGACAGGCAATTTGGCCCATTATGGTCTCCAGATCAGGTTTACTGCAAGACAGGCAATTCGGCCCAATTCAGTTAACAGGAGAACCCCTGTTTAAATTTTAATTTCCTTCCACTGGACCAAGCCAGCTCAATAAAGCCTCAACTTCAGTTCGTTAATGGTGGGGAAGAACATAAAGCTTCTTCACGTTATTCTGAAGAAAAGTAATTTCATCCATAAATTTATTTTAAATAGGAGGAACACCCTGCCGATGTTCCCGCAGTTGCTCTGCTATTCTCCACCCCGCTCCTCCTTCACCACCGCCCGCTCATCCGCCACCAATAAAATTTGATTAAATTATAGAATGAGTTCGTGTCGTAGATAATTAATGGACTGATACATTGAGTTGATGGGGTGTGGATGAAGACCACAAATGATGGGTCAAATGTCCTCCTCCTGCGTTCCTTGTATTTCTTTGCATGTCCCTGTTCTTGCTTTCAGTGATGGCCAGCAGGCGTTTTCCAATTGTGCCCATGGAGGAAAAGCCATTTGGGTGTTGCTGTAATACTGGAGGAGCAATCCACCGAGCAGCAACTGGTGCCATTATCTGGCTGTTAAACCTGGACTTGGATTTATGGGTGGCTATTTTTCAAGCGAAATGAAAGAAGAAAAAGAAGCCCCGGGTCTAAAGATCAGGTATTGCTTGGTCATCTTTAGACTCCGAGGGTCTGAAACTAATTTCATATAGCCATACTCATATTCAACAATGTTCAATGCGGACATAATGCACCTCAATGTCATGAAGCCTACTCTGTGTAGCACCTTTGCATCACCTGTTCCTTTCCACTGCCCCTGGCTTCTCCCTGCAACTGTTGGATTTCCTCCTTGCAAAGCTCATGTTGTCATGCCCACATTGCCAGAAGGGCAAGGGGTCCCCAAAACAAAGCACGTCCCCAATTCATCCCAATTTTTGTAAGGTCGACGTTTTTGGCCCCATTCTTTCCCGGAGCAGCCTTGCCTGCAAAGGACCAATCAGACCATTTATTTTTCATTCCGATGTAGCGTACTCTTAATAGAGCATTGGTGCTGCCGAAGCAGTTTCTTGGTTAGGGTTGTACGGGTCGGTTTGCCACTGGCTTCCAAGCATTCTTTGTGCGTGCTCTATCCTTTTAAATGCTGAGCATCAAGCAAGGAAGCAATATGTACCATGCTTAAACTTTTTGGTATGACTCGGCCGGGGTTTGAACCACCAATCTCGTAGGCTCATAGCGGATGCTCTTATAAATAGAGAGTTCATAGAACATGATACCCCAAGCAGTGTTAAAGTATTGTCGTGTCACCAGCGATTAAGACCACTGGATGACGATGGCTGGACGTTTTTTTTACTCCCGGGGTGAACTCCCGAATTCTTGGCGGTATGACGCGTGTGAGATGGAGGCTACAAAACGTTTACCTGAATGGAACAAAAGCAACACGGGTTTGTTCCCGAACCCACGACAAAGAAGCACGACAATAAATTAAACAAATATGAATGTAATGAAAATAAACCAAAGCATGAAAATGAGTGCTGAGGTAAAACTAAAATTCTATTTTGAGGTACCTCCACACAGTTACGAATAGAACACGGAGGAAAGATAAAAAATAAAAATGAAATCCCTTTTTATAGTGCACTTAGCTTGTCCAACGAGATCGTTTGGTGAGGTCGGCAGTGGTGGCCATGTCCAATGCTTCCCAGGCCTGAGCCCCAAATATGGCGCCGGCTGACGACACGAGTGCACCAAGCCGTGAAGCGAGCAGCCAAGACGGACCTCTCAGTGTTCTCCACCACTGTTCATGAGGGACAGCATGGCCTCCAGCTCCCTTGTGCCAACAATAATCGAAGTTCCTTAACGATCGTCGCAGAAAAATGCTCTCCTCAAAAGCACAACAAAATAGCCACGCTTCTTCACCAGGACCAAGCGAGTCATGCTCTTTTTCTTCACTCTTGAAGCTTCTAGGTGACCTCCCACCAACCAATTGCGAAGCTCTTTCCAACTCACCCCATGCTCCTCTTGGCCAATTATTACCTTGGGGGCATGGCCTGCCAGCTCTTTCTCCACCTCCCCATCACACCACCCTGGGGGCGTGGCCTTTTTCATTATTAGGTCCTTTGGACAGGGCTTAGTCCAATCAGCTCTGCTTGAGTTCTGTCAGTGGTTGTTGGTGTTTAAAGGAGATTTTCATGGCCGGCCTTGTCAGCAAAACGTAAAGGGGAAATTACAGAGGAGAAATCACGTACTGGGGAAAATTAGCCTTAATCCCTATACTAATTAGCATGCCTTCACCCTCTGTGTGAAGAACACGTAAACAATCTTAAGCTACAGTTTCCCTACTTAAGTATATCGAGATTTCTCCTACGCGTCCACGGTCCATGCTACAATTATACAGTCCTCCCTTCCCTACTGTATCCACTCACCTAACCACATAAACGTAACAGTATACTGCATCGCTCTTTCACGAGCCTCGACCTTGTATACAAAAAAAAAAAAAAAAAAAAAAAAAAAAAAAAAAAACGTTAATAAAATAACAATTTAATAGATCGTTTTTTAAAATCTGGAAGTTTAGCGCTGTTGAAAAAGTGTTTACACCACCCTATTGAACATGTCCAAGTACTGCAAAACTAGAGGTTCCAGGAAGTATTGAGAAGGCGATTTGTCTTCTCGTATTCAAGTATATAATTCAATTTAAATGAAGCTATAAAGAGGTTCAAAGACATAAAATGAAGGTATAAAGATACCTGGCAATGGGTCTGCTCTTGCTTGTTTATCACATATATTAGCAGAGTAGATCGAGTTACTTTTTGGTTGGATACAGATTTTTCTTATATATATATATATATATATATATATATATATATATATATATATATATATATATATATATATATATATATATATATATATATATATATATATATATATTGTTGCGGATATGGGATTTGCATCCATCCATATCCGCTTGTAAATATTCCCCTATTTCCTCAATACTTCCCAACTATCCCCAATCCCCCATTCCCTAGTCCCATTTTCTGTAAACAACACTCTGTAGACCCGACCTCCCCCTATTTCCCCCATTAAATGTCGTGCCCAGGTTCACCGCATCTCATGTAAGACAACTATAGGACATCTTGCTAGTTATTCTTAGTCTATGTCAGTTAAGGACTCGTTTCCATTAATTCTGACCCTTCGTTGCACCAGAATGTGATTGTATGGCACCGTTAGGAAGTTTAGGACCTCCCAATACCTCCCCGCAGCTCTTCCTCACGGTTCAGCAACAACAACAACAACAGCAACGGCGGCGGCGTGCACAGGGAGTGCGCGTCCTCACTCCGGCTTGGTTGGTAGGGGGTGTTGGGAGGGCACGAGGCCTTCCCAACGAGCCGCCATCGAACATGTGCTCGACGGGGTTACCAAATAGGGGCTCCCTGTCGTCAGCTCCTCGTCAAGGGCAGAGCCCGGTAACCCCCGCACCCAATGGAAGCGGCGGACCGGTCCCATCTGGGGCGGAGCCAACCAGCCGAGGGCGTGTCACTCCCCGCTGAGCATGCGCAGGAAGAGGGAGGTGACGTTAGATGCGCGCTGAGCTTGGAGCAAGCAAGACGTACCCTCCGAGCGCTGTGAGGCCTCCCCGCATCTCTGGACTGGACCGTGCTTTATCCTGTGCCCGAGCCAAGGTGCACCTTGTGCTATCGACTACCTGTCCCTTCCTGCCATCAATCCCTGTGTAAGTCAGCCTTGTTCCGTTTGTCTGTGGTCTGTCTGGGATAAGATAAGATTGTATCTAAGTGCCTATCTCTTCTGTGTCTTTACCTCACTACCTTGTAATCTACCCCTTTTCTCCACCACTGTAATTATATCCTCCTCCGGAGGTCTTGAGAACTGTACCCCTTGCGTCGTTTCATCTATCCCAGCCGTTGTGTCCTTTCCATCATTGATTTAGCATAGCACGATTTGGTCAACGTCTGGGTGGAATCGGGGTCTAGTCGGGGAATAACTGTTCGGTCGCGGTCATACCAACCGCTCGGTCAAAATAACATCTAAACCGCGTCCGTAACAATATATATATATATATATATATATATATATATATATATATATATATATATATATATATATATATATATATATATATATATATGTATATATATATCGTAGAACCCCAACATTCGCGGGGGATACATTCCTGAAATATGCCGCGAATGTCGAATCCACAAATGCCGGGGCATTTTTTTTTCAATGGGAAAAAGGGGGATAGGTTCCTGGCAGTTTGTGATTCATAAACGAAAATCCCATAAAAACCCTCGAATACACTCCTGAAAAACTGCAAATACGTGAAGCACAGGGCCACGAATGTTGAAACAGGTCAGAAAAACCATGAATACGTGAAACACAGGGCCGCGAATGTCAAGACAGGTCAGAAAAAACACAGATACGCCCCTGAAAAACTGCAAACACTTGACAAAAACGTGAATACCTAGAAGTGAGCAAAGAACAGGGCCACACATGTAAAAGCAGGACACATTTTATGAGCCGCAAATACGTGGGGTCCACAAATGTCTAATCCTCAAATATCGGGATTCCACAGTATTGTTTCGGTCTTGAGGAGTCCCAAAGAGATCCTCACATAGTTAAAGTCAGTTATTTCATCATATACAGTTTAATTTAACTCTCTAGAGTCCGTCTTGATAGGTCTGCATTACAATGTTGTAGTAGAAATCCCATAGGCCATACGTATAATTTTCCTTATTCTACATTATTTTCTACGGGCTATTTGCTGCATCTCACGGTATCACAATCACATTCTCCACACAGACAACCCAAAAAAACGTTTCAAACAGGTTTAATGAATGCCTGACACAACATATCGCTTGCTCGCTTTGGTCTCTTTCTTTCAGGCTTTGGAGCGTTTTTCATTATTAACCTTGGAGCGACTCGATAGGCATGTTCTCTGGAGGCACAAATCGGACCCTAAGCATTTATTTTTGTCACTTGTCAGGTCAGTTTTTTGGGGACTGCCACTGGTAACATGTAACCTAATGCTACCTGCTGCATGGTCGGTTTGTCAGTGACGAAACCAACACACCTCACTGGCTTTGCTGGAGGAGATGGTGACTGTGACACCCTGCTAGAACTAAAATATACATCTGACAAAGGATGGATGAGCTCCCCATGGGAGCCAACGGCCATATGGAGATGGTATCTCTGAAAAAAAACACCCAGTGAGGGTTGGAAAATTCATTTTTCTGCCTCGCCTAGTTACCTGTGACCTGTGGTCTTGTGAAGAGGTTTCCTTGTTTCAGGACTAAGCGAAGGTTTTGCCAATTTTTCCTCTTCTTCTTCTTTTTCTCTGCAGCCCTCATACTTGTTTAGGGAAAATTTCATTTAAAAAAAGATCTCCTTCACACTTTATCTATTCATTTCTCACCACTCGCTATCTTCGCTCTACTATTAACTCTTTGTTCTTCGTTATTTCCTGCATCTCCTCTCTCTGTCCTTTCACTTTCTTCTTTATTTTTTCGCCTTCCGCCCTGTTTCAGGTGCTCACGTTTGCTAGCTGCATCGCTGGACCTTCCACCTCATGTACTTCATCTGCGTGTCTTGCCAAAAGATGCGTTGAAGGCGTGCCATGAATGATGACACTGGTCCACAAGGAAACTCCAGAGCAGCAGCTGTGTGGGAAGTGGGAGAGGAGCATGGAGGGTTCCGGTTTCAGTCACGACCATGGAGCCAGGATAAACAAGTGTGAGGTGTGCAGGCATCCGTCCTGTCCCTATCTATCTCTTTCTGTATTCATCTCATTTTTCTTGCCAATCACTCATCTCAATGTACTTGGCAATCACTCATCCTCTCCGTTCTACAACAGATGCATGATGCCGGCATACTATTGGGTTTGACATCACTGATAGAGTTCCGAAGGCACGTTTGTCGCGTAAAGGATAATTTGGGAAAGTATACGTGCTGTGATGAATTGTTCTACATATATGTCATTTCATTGTTTTTCCTCCTTGTAAATACTTGCATTTTGATTACTGTGATTAAAAGCTATTTCCTCAATAAACTGTCCAGACTTATTCTGTCTGTCCTGATGACAGCATAAGACTGCCGAGGTGTTTGGCCAGCATGGATATTTATCCAAGTTATATATCGGATGCAGTTATGCAACGTTAGTTCCGCTCGACTGTCTGACTAAGATCTGTTGCTTGACCGCCGGCACGGTACCCAATCACACTCGGGCTTTTGCGTTTGGTAACATGAATCTGGGCATGGGATCCTGCGGGAAGTTCGGGGATCCAGAGGTGACATCCATCACAACATTTTATATATATATATATAACTGTGAGAAATAGTAGAAACTCCACAGTACGAGCAGGGCGTCTCATTTGCATTGAATAAATAATCGGGAGATTGAATAAGACGCGGACGTAGCTTCAGGGCTTCGATCTTTAATTCGACAAGCTTTCGACCAACAAAGGTCTTCTTCTGAGTCTACAAAAACAGCAAAAACAGCTTCGTCTCCAAACATTATACTGTACTAGGGCATGCCCGTACTATATATATGCCCGTACTATATATATATCTAAAATTATATCCCCCCCCCTCTATTTACATGAAATGGTTTGGTCCATTCGCAACGCCAAAGCGAACGGCGAACGGCTTGCGAGTACGGTGACAATCCCCCCCCCCCCCCCTCTATTTACATGAAATGGTTTGGTCCATTCGCAACGACCACAGAACCCCCCCCCCCCCCCTCTATTTACATGAAATGGTTTGGTCCATTCGCAACGCCAAAGCGAACGGCGAACGGCTAAATCGCCATAGCTCGGTAACTACTTGTCCGATTAATTTCAAACCTTGAAAAGGCACATCCTCGGGTCCCCAGCAATATACCTGGCAAGTTTCAAGTATATCGGACCGGTAGTTGTCGAGAAAGAGCGGTCACAGACAAACATACATACATACATACAAACATACAAACATACAAACATACACACAGAGATTACTGGAATTATAGATAGATAGATAGATATATATATGGGGTGTACTTACTTTTTCACGTGACTGTATATATATATATGGGGTGTACTTACTTTTTCCACATGCGAAATTTGCATTTTTGTTTATTTAAATTATTCAATGGAGTACAAAATGTAAATGTTTCATGATATTTGTTATATTATATCACCTTTATCTATCAATATTGTTGAAATGAAGATCAAATAGCTGTATGTTGAAATATGTTGAAAAAGTCAAAACTTTACATGGGGTGTACTTACTTTTTCACGTGACTGTATATATATATCGGTATGTTTAACGCAACTACTATGGTATGTTTATACGTTTAACGGTATAAACGGTATGTTTAATGCAACGACTACGACTACTACCAGGTATGTTTAACGCAAGTGCTTTCCCACCTGTGCGCGTAGTTAATCTGCGCACTATATGCTTTTTTTCTGAAGTTCCACTTTAATCCAGTATGGGAATGTCCACTTTTTGTCATTTTTCTATTTCCATGGAACACGCTCGGAATTGCAGACATGAACGTGAATGGGCCCTGAGAGGTAAGCCACCAAAATAAATAAATAAGTAAACAAGTGACTCGTTTAATCGACGGGCCAGATTCACACCATTCACATAGCTTTATGCTCCGAGGAAGTTGGCTACACTTTGCTTTGCATCCAGCTGTGCAGAGCCCATCACAATGGGAATGTTTCATGCGAAATGAAACGAAGCGTGAAGCTCTGCTATCAAGATGATAAAACCCCTCCTGCGAGGTCACACCTTTGAGCGCAGTGGAAGCGATACACAGGAGTACAGAGTCGGAGGAAAACGATGATGCATTTTCACTCTCCCACGAAGGTGTGCAAGCCCGGGATATGAAATCCACAGGCAGTTTAACCCTTTAACGCATTAACAATGGAGTCGGGTCACGTGCTAAATGGTCCGTGTACATCTGTCGTGTTTCACTTCTTTTTGGTTAATAACCAACCGAAGGATTGGTATTCCCAGGTATCTCCTCTGCACTGGAAGCTGGATGATGGCTACAGGTGCAGAGACGTGCGGCCGATTTGTAATCTTGGACTCATGATGGATTTAATCAATGGAGACTTCAATTCTTGAAGAGAAGCCGTCCAGATAATATGTTGTTGCAAAGTCGTGGGAATTATACTCACCTTGCTCCTCTATCTTTTCCCAAGCTCGTTTATCATTCCATATACCCCTTCCGCCTTATTGGACTTCTTGTTTTCCTTTTCTCCATTTTACTTCTCTCAACTTACATCGCGCTGAGCTTTTGTCGCCTTAATATGAAGACGCCATCGGACAAACCACCACAAGGACCTGATCTAAATATTCACAATGAATCCTCCACTATTGTAGTTGCTCCTCTACTGTAATTGCGACATACCCAACTCTCCCCTCTCCTGTACCATCCAATACCCAAACCCCACTTGTACCATCCAATACCCAGACCCCTCCTGTACCATCACATACCCAAACCCCTCCTGCACCATCCAATACCCAAACCCCACTTGTACCATCCAATACCCAAACCCCTCCTGTACCATCCAATACCCAAACCCCACTTGTACCATCCAAAAACTAAACCCCACTTGTACCATCCAATAACCAAACCCCACTTGTACCATCCAATAACCAAACCTCACTTGTACCATCCAATAACCAAACCTCACTTGTACCATCCAATAACTAAACCTCACTTGTACCATCCAATAACCAAACCCCTCCTGTACCATCCAATACCCAAACCCCTCCTGTACCATCCAATAACCAAACCCCTCCTGTACCATCCAAAAACTAAACCCCACTTGTACCATCCAATAACCAAACCCCACTTGTACCATCCAATAACCAAACCTCACTTGTACCATCCAATAACTAAACCTCACTTGTACCATCCAATACCCAAACCCCTCCTGTACCATCCAATACCCAAACCCCACTTGTACCATCCAAAAACTAAACCCCACTTGTACCATCCAATACCCAAACCCCACTTGTACCATCCAATACCCAAACCTCACTTGTACCATCCAATAACCAAACCTCACTTGTGCCATCCAATAACCAAACCTCACTTGTACCATCCAATAACCAAACCTCACTTGTACCATCCAATAACCAAACCCCACTTGCACCATCCAATACCCAAACCCCACTTGTACCATCCAATAATCAAACCTCACTTGTACCATCCAATACCCAAATCTCACTTGTACTATCCAATAACTAAACCCCACTTGTACCATCCAATACCCAAACCCCACTTGTACCATCCAAAAACTAAACCCCACTTGTACCATCCAATACCCAAACCCCACTTGTACCATCCAATACCCAAACCCCACTTGTACCATCCAATACCCAAACCTCACTTGTACCATCCAATACCCAAACCGCACTTGTACCATCCAATACCCAAACCCCTCCGGTACCATCCAATAATCAAACCCCTCCTGTACCATCCAATACCCAAACCCCTCCTGTACCATTCAATAACCAAACCCCACTTGTACCATCCAATACCCAGACCCCTCCGGTACCATCCAATAATCAAACCCCTCCTGTACCATCCAATACCCAAACCCCTCCTGTACCATCCAATAATCAAACCCCTCCTGTACCATTTAATAACCAAACCCCACTTGTACCATCCAATAACCAAACCCCACTTGTACCATCCAATAACCAAACCTCACTTGTACCATCCAATAACCAAACCTCACTTGTACCATCCAATAACCAAACCCCACTTGTACCATCCAATAACCAAACCTCACTTGTACCATCCAATAACCAAACCTCACTTGTACCATCCAATAACCAAACCTCACTTGTACCATCCAATAACCAAACCTCACTTGTACCATCCAATAACCAAACCTCACTTGTACCATCCAATAACTAAACCTCACTTGTACCATCCAATAACCAAACCCCTCCTGTACCATCCAATACCCAAACCCCTCCTGTACCATCCAATACCCAAACCCCTCCTGTACCATCCAATAATCAAACCCCTCCTGTACCATCCAATAACCAAACCCCACTTGTACCATCCAATAACCAAACCCCACTTGTACCATCCAATAACCAAACCCCACTTGTACCATCCAATAACCAAACCCCACTTGTACCATCCAATAACCAAACCTCACTTGTACCATCCAATACCCAAACCTCACTTGTACCATCCAATACCCAAACCCCACTTGTACCATCCAATACCCAAACCCCTCCTGTACCATCCAATACCCAAACCCCTCCTGTACCATCCAATACCCAAACCCCTCCTGTACCATCCAATAACCAAACCTCACTTGTGCCATCCAATAACCAAACCTCACTTGTACCATCCAATAACCAAACCTCACTTGTACCATCCAATACTCAAACCCCACTTGTACCATCCAATACCCAAACCCCTCCTGTACCATCCAATACCCAAACCCCTCCTGTACCATCCAATACCCAAACCCCTCCTGTACCATCCAATACCCAAACCCCACTTGTACCATCCAATACCCAAACCCCTCCTGTACCATCCAATACCCAAACCCCTCCTGTACCATCCAATACCCAAACCCCTCCTGTACCATCCAATACCCAAACCCCTCCTGCACCATCCAATACCCAAACCCCTCCTGCACCATTCAATACCCAAACCCCTCCTGCACCATCCAATATTCAAATCCCACTTGTACCATCCAATACCCAAACTCCTCCTGCACCATTCAATACCCAAACCCCTCCTGCACCATCCAATACCCAAACCCCTCCTGCACCATTCAATACCCAAACCCCTCCTGCACCATCCAATACCCAAACCCCTCCTGCACCATTCAATACCCAAACCCCTCCTGCACCATCCAATACCCAAACCCCTCCTGCACCATTCAATACCCAAACCCCTCCTGCACCATCCAATACCCAAACCCCTCCTGCACCATCCAATACCCAAACCCCTCCTGCACCATCCAATACCCAAACCCCTCCTGCACCATTCAATACCCAAACCCCTCCTGCACCATCCAATACCCAAACCCCTCCTGCACCATTCAATACCCAAACCCCTCCTGCACCATCCAATACCCAAACCCCTCCTGTACCATCCAATACCCAAACCCCTCCTGCACCATTCAATACCCAAACCCCTCCTGCACCATCCAATATTCAAATCCCACTTGTACCATCCAATACCTTCCCTCATTATGCACCATCTCATTTCGTTTCTCCGAACGACCACTCGTCATTCTCGATTACGACCTTTTATGTTATTGTTTCAATAATATTCCAAATGTACAAAATTATCAAGAAAGTCCAGAAATGTTCCAATATTCGAAGAAAACAAAATGTTATTTTCATTATAAATATTCACGATTGCAAACGAGGGAAAAAAAACCAGACTTGAAAACATCGCACATTAACGATGACGTTGTCAAGATGCGATGATGTCTCAGCATTTCTTCACCGCCCGCGATTGCCAGTTTGGTTTGTAATGGTGTTTCCTGCGTTAAGTCTAATTACACCGCCAGTGACAAATGAATCCGTGCTGTGTGGAGCTCCCTGCACCGCCCAAAGTGTGAAAACTGAAATCTTGAGAGTATAATTACTACCACCACCACTACCACTACTACTACTACTACAACTACACGACTACGACTACTACCATTACTACACTACTACTATTACTACTACTATTACTACAATTACTACACGACTACAACTACCACCACCACTACCACTACAACTACTACCATTACTACACTACTACTATTACTACTACTATTACTACAATTACTACACGACTACAACTACCACCATTACTACACTACTACTACTATTACTACACGACTGTGACAACTACCATTACTAGCTACATGACTACGACTACTACCATTACTACTACTACCAAGCCTACTACTACTACCATTACTACACTACTACTACTATTACTACTACTACTACTACTATTACTACTACTACTACTATTACTACAATTACTACACGACTACAACTACCATTACTACACTACTACTACTATTACTTCTACTACTACACGACTACGACTACTACCATTACTACACTACTACTACTATTACTACACGACTACGACAACTACCATTACTACACTACTACTATTATTACTACAATTACTACACGACTACGACTACTACCATTACTCGCTACATGACTACGACAACTACCATTACTACACTACTACTACTATTACTACTACTACTACTATTACTACAATTACTACACGACTACGACTACTACCATTACTAGCTACATGACTACGACTACTACCATTACTACTACTACCAAGCCTACTACTACAACTACTAATATATGAGTACTACTACTACGCCTATTACTACTACGACTACTAATATACGACTACCACTACTACTAAGACTACTATTACCCCTACGACTACTACTATACTACAACTACTATACGACTACTACGATGACTACTATACGACTACTACTATACGACGACTACTACTACTACTACTACTACTACTAATTAAGCAACGTACCATACATACCGTTATCGGGCGCGATACTGTCAAAGTGCCAGGAGTTGGCTTAGCGGTTAGGGTGCCGGCTTGGGATCCTAGGATCCTGGGTTCAAATCCCGGTCGATCTCTGAATTAACACCAGGGGGGTTGACTCAGCCTGTCATCCTTCCGAGGTCGGCAAATTGAGTACCAGCAGGCTGGGATGAATGATCCCGGTGTGTACCACGATTTAGAATAGGTACACCGTATCCCTGTGCATCGTAAGAGGCGACAACCAAGGGTTGGCGTCAGGAAGGGCATCCGGCCATAAAAACATTGCCTCAAACAGGGAACCATGATTGTCATGGGGTCCGCAAGGCTAACCCCTGCTCTAGCGGGGAAAATGGCCTTAAAAACGATCATTCATTCATAGTCAAAGTAGTTTCTTGACACTTGTTATGCGACGTGCATTACTGTTGCCAACCCAGCAATCAGTCACGGAAGGAATTCGTCGCTTGTTCAGGGTGCCGGCGATAACTCGCCTCCTTCTTGGTGAAAGACCTTTAACGTTCACAAAAGACCATGCAGTGCTTGCACACGGGTCCTCCGACCCAACGTCCACAGACCACTAGGGTGGAAGTTTGTATCTGGGTCGAGATTCGAACACAGACGGGACAGCTCGGACGCGCGTGCGCACAACAGTCGGCTGTCCTGTCAACCCGACTACTCACAGATGCACTTATTTAAATAAACGTCACAATTGCAGCATTGGCATCTCGTCGTGCGGTCGGACAGGGAAGGGTTTTGGACAGGGAAGGGTTTTGGACCAAGGCGTTTTCACGAACTAAAGTTCTGAGTATGTACAGGATGCCGGTGATAACTCACCTACTCGTCGCGAGAGAAAATGCGAGCAGACCACGGTCCACCGAAACGTGCGCCCCGAGGGTCGGCAACTTTATGACGGAACACCTCGCCCATGGAACCCGAATCACGCACCTTAAAGGTTAATTGGGAATCAAGCGCAAACACGAAACCTCAAGCGCCATCCATCATCCGATGTGACCGAAAGCCGAAGAGATACAAAGTAAACTTCTCCATCTCAGATCCGCGTCGCAGGTCGTGCTCTGTAGCGCATGCGCAGAACAAACAGATGGACCGGGCTGGGTGGAGGTTAAGCGGAGATCTGTTTAGTCCCGGACACTCGATCACCATCCCGTGGACAAGAGAACATCCTCGCCCGGACACTCGGACAATGATCATTCCCATTCCGGATCCGATCGCGCATCTTCTCACTTGTACATTACTCTCGTCTCATTAACAACAAACAATTAGTTGGAATCATTGGAGATCGGTCGAGTAAAAGAAAAGGGAGGAAATAAATAAATAAATAAATACCATCAAAGGAATGTCGAAGCAACAGATGGAGGGGGGAGGGAGGTAGCGAAGGGTAGCGTAGGGTAATGTAAAGTGTCATGAAATGAGACCTTCTGGACCTCAATGCACCCACAACACTCCGGAGCCGGCTGTCTGCACTTCAATTAAGAGGAATTTCTAAAATAAGAACAATCAACAAATACAAATCACAGTTGGGGAATTCATAAACACACGCGCCCCACAATCGACGACAATGGCGTGCACGGGTGTGACGTGCGGTTAACGTGTGACGTCAGCGGTGAGGAGGAAAAGCGCGGGGCAGAACGGCGAATGCGACGGATCGAATGAGGGATGCAGTTGGGCAAGTGAGTAGTCAGAGTAGCGCGAGTAGTGTGTCGAGTATACTGAGTAGGGTGAGTAGCGTGTCGAGTAGGCTGAATAGCGGGAGTAGCGTGTCGAGTAGGCTGAATAGCGGGAGTAGCGTGGTGAGTAGGCTGAATAGCGGGAGTAGCGTGGTGAGTAGGCTGAATAGCGGGAGTAGCGTGGTGAGTAGGCTGAATAGCGGGAGTAGCGTGGTGAGTAGGCTGAATAGCGGGAGTAGCGTGGTGAGTAGGCTGAATAGCGGGAGTAGCGTGGTGAGTAGGCTGAATAGCGGGAGTAGCGTGGTGAGTTGGCTGAATAGCGGGAGTAGCGTGGTGAGTAGGCTGAATAGCGGGAGTAGCGTGGTGAGTAGGCTGAATAGCGGGAGTAGCGTGGTGAGTAGGCTGAATAGCGGGAGTAGCGTGTCGAGTAGGCTGAATAGCGGGAGTAGTGTGGTGAGTAGGCTGAATAGCGGGAGTAGCGTGTCGAGTAGGCTGAAAAGCGGGAGTAGCGTGGTGAGTAGGCTGAATAGCGGGAGTAGCGTGTCGAGTAGGCTGAATAGCGGGAGTAGCGTGGTGAGTAGGCTGAATAGCGGGAGTAGCGTGGTGAGTTGGCTGAATAGCGGGAGTAGCGTGGTGAGTAGGCTGAATAGCGGGAGTAGCGTGGTGAGTAGGCTGAATAGCGGGAGTAGCGTGGTGAGTAGGCTGAATAGCGGGAGTAGCGTGTCGAGTAGGCTGAAAAGCGGGAGTAGCGTGGTGAGTAGGCTGAATAGCGGGAGTGGCGGGGTGAGTAGGCTGAATAGCGGGAGTGGCGTGGTGAGTAGGCTGAATAGCGGGAGTGGCGTGGTGAGTAGGCTGAATAGCGGGAGTGGCGTGGTGAGTAGGCTGAATAGCGGAAGTGGCGTGGTGAGTAGGCTGAATAGCGGGAGTAGCGTGGTGAGTAGGCTGAATAGCGGGAGTGGCGTGGTGAGTAGGCTGAATAGCGGGAGTGGCGTGGTGAGTAGGCTGAATAGCGGGAGTAGCGTGGTGAGTAGACTGAATAGCGGCAGTAGCGTGTCGAGTAGGCTGAATAGCAGGAGTAGCGTGGTGAGTAGGCTGAATAGCGGGAGTAGCGTGGTGAGTAGGCTGAATAGCGGGAGTAGCGTGGTGAGTAGGCTGAATAGCGGGAGTAGCGTGGTGAGTAGGCTGAATAGCGGGAGTAGCGTGGTGAGTAGGCTGAATAGCGGGAGTAGCGTGGTGAATAGGCTGAATAGCGGGAGTAGCGTGGTGAGTAGGCTGAATAGCGGGAGTAGCGTGGTGAGTAGGCTGAATAGCGGGAGTAGCGTGGTGAGTAGGCTGAATAGCGGGAGTAGCGTGGTGAGTAGGCTGAATAGCGGGAGTAGCGTGGTGAGTAGGCTGAATAGCGGGAGTAGCGTGGTGAGTAGGCTGAATAGCGGGAGTAGCGTGGTGAGTAGGCTGAATAGCGGGAGTAGAGTGTCGAGTAGGCTGAATAGCGGGAGTAGCGTGTCGAGTAGGCTGAATAGCGGGAGTAGCGTAACGAGTTGGCTGAATAGCGGGAGTAGCGTGGTGAGTAGGCTGAATAGCGGGAGTAGCGTGGTGAGTAGGCTGAATAGCGGGAGTAGCGTGTCGAGTAGGCTGAATAGCGGCAGTAGCGTGTCGAGTTGGCTGAATAGCGGGAGTAGCGTGGTGAGTAGGCTGAATAGCGGGAGTAGCGTGTCGAGTAGGCTGAATAGCGGGAGTAGCGTGTCGAGTAGGCTGAATAGCGGGAGTAGCGTGGTGAGTAGGCTGAATAGCGGGAGTAGCGTGTCGAGTAGGCTGAATAGCGGGAGTAGCGTGTCGAGTAGGCTGAATAGCGGGAGTAGCGTGGTGAGTAGGCTGAATAGCGGGAGTAGCGTGGTGAGTAGGCTGAATAGCGGGAGTTGCGTGTCGAGTTGGCTGAATAGCAGGAGTAGCGTGGTGAGTAGGCTGAATAGCGGGAGTAGCGTGTCGAGTAGGCTGAATAGCGGAAGTAGCGTGGTGAGTAGGCTGAATAGCGGGTGTAGCGTGGTGAGTAGGCTGAATAGCGGGTGTTGCGTGTCGAGTTGGCTGAATAGCGGGAGTAGCGTGGTGAGTAGGCTGAATAGCGGGAGTAGCGTGTCGAGTAGGCTGAATAGCGGGAGTAGCGTGGTGAGTAGGCTGAATAGCGGGAGTAGCGTGGTGAGTTGGCTGAATAGCGGGAGTAGCGTGGTGAGTTGGCTGAATAGCGGGAGTAGCGTGGTGAGTTGGCTGAATAGCGGGAGTAGCGTGGTGAGTAGGCTGAATAGCGGGAGTAGCGTGTCGAGTAGGCTGAATAGCGGGAGTAGCGTGTCGAGTAGGCTGAATAGCGGGAGTAGCGTGGTGAGTAGGCTGAATAGCGGGAGTAGCGTGGTGAGTAGGCTGAATAGCGGGAGTAGCGTGTCGAGTTGGCTGAATAGCGGGAGTAGCGTGTCGAGTAGGCTGAATAGCGGGAGTAGCGTGGTGAGTAGGCTGAATAGCGGGAGTAGCGTGGTGAGTTGGCTGAATAGCGGGAGTAGCGTGGTGAGTAGGCTGAATAGCGGGAGTAGCGTGTCGAGTAGGCTGAATAGCGGGAGTAGCGTGTCGAGTAGGCTGAATAGCGGGAGTAGCGTGGTGAGTAGGCTGAATAGCGGGAGTAGCGTGTCGAGTTGGCTGAATAGCAGGAGTAGCGTGGTGAGTAGGCTGAATAGCGGGAGTAGCGTGTCGAGTAGGCTGAATAGCGGGAGTAGCGTGGTGAGTTGGCTGAATAGCGGGAGTAGCGTGGTGAGTTGGCTGAATAGCGGGAGTAGCGTGGTGAGTTGGCTGAATAGCGGGTGTTGCGTGTCGAGTTGGCTGAATAGCGGGAGTAGCGTGGTGAGTAGGCTGAATAGCGGGAGTAGCGTGTCGAGTAGGCTGAATAGCGGGAGTAGCGTGGTGAGTAGGCTGAATAGCGGGAGTAGCGTGGTGAGTTGGCTGAATAGCGGGAGTAGCGTGGTGAGTTGGCTGAATAGCGGGAGTAGCGTGGTGAGTTGGCTGAATAGCGGGAGTAGCGTGGTGAGTTGGCTGAATAGCGGGAGTAGCGTGTCGAGTAGGCTGAATAGCGGGAGTAGCGTGGTGAGTAGGCTGAATAGCGGGAGTAGCGTGGTGAGTAGGCTGAATAGCGGGAGTAGCGTGTCGAGTAGGCTGAATAGCGGGAGTAGCGTGTCGCGTAGGCTGAATAGCGGGAGTAGCGTGGTGAGTAGGCTGAATAGCGGGAGTAGCGTGTCGAGTAGGCTGAATAGCGGGAGTAGCGTGTCGAGTTGGCTGAATAGCGGGAGTAGCGTGTCGAGTAGGCTGAATAGCGGGAGTAGCGTGGTGAGTAGGCTGAATAGCGGGAGTAGCGTGGTGAGTTGGCTGAATAGCGGGAGTGGCGTGGTGAGTAGGCTGAATAGCGGGAGTAGCGTGGTGAGTAGGCTGAATAGCGGGAGTAGCGTGGTGAGTAGACTGAATAGCGGGAGTAGCGTGGTGAGTAGGCTGAATAGCGGGCGTAGCGTGTCGAGTAGGCTGAATAGCGGGAGTAGCGTGGTGAGTAGGCTGAATAGCGGGAGTGGCGTGGTGAGTAGGCTGAATAGCGGGAGTAGCGTGGTGAGTAGGCTGAATAGCGGGAGTAGCGTGGTGAGTAGGCTGAATAGCGGGAGTAGCGTGGTGAGTAGGCTGAATAGCGGGAGTAGCGTGGTGAGTAGGCTGAATAGCGGGAGTAGCGTGTCGAGTAGGCTGAATAGCGGGAGTAGCGTGTCGAGTAGGCTGAATAGCGGGAGTAGCGTGGTGAGTAGGCTGAATAGCGGGAATAGCGTGGTGAGTAGGCTGAATAGCGGGAGTAGCGTGGTGAGTAGGCTGAATAGTGGGAGTAGCGTGGTGAGTAGGCTGAATAGCGGGAGTAGCGTGGTGAGTAGGCTGAATAGTGGGAGTAGCGTGGTGAGTAGGCTGAATAGCGGGAGTAGCGTGGTGAGTAGGCTGAATAGCGGGATTAGCGTGTCGAGTTGGCTGAATAGCGGGATTAGCGTGTCGAGTTGGCTGAGTAGAGGGAGTAGCGTGTCGAGTTGGCTGAGTAGCGGGAGTAGCGCATCCAGTTGGCTGAGTAGCGGGAGTAGCGTGTCGAGTTGGCTGAGTAGAGGGAGTAGCGTGTCGAGTAGTGGGAGTAGCGTGTCGAGTTGGCTGAGTAGATGGAGTAGCGTGTCGAGTAGTGGGAGTAGCGTGTCGAGTAGGCTGAGTAGTGGGAGTCGCGTGTCGAGTTGGCTGAGTAGAGGGAGTAGCGTGTCGAGTAGTGGGAGTAGCGTGTCGAGTTGGCTGAGTAGAGGGAGTAGCGTGTCGAGTAGTGGGAGTAGCGTGTCGAGTAGGCTGAGTAGTGGGAGTAGCGTGTCGAGTTGGCTGAGTAGTGGGAGTAGCGTGTCGAGTTGGCTGAGTAGAGGGAGTAGCGTGTCGAGTAGTGGGAGTAGCGTGTCGAGTAGGCTGAGTAGTGGGAGTAGCGTGTCGAGTTGGCTGAGTAGAGGGAGTAGCGTGTCGAGTAGTGGGAGTAGCGTGTCGAGTAGGCTGAGTAGTGGGAGTAGCGTGTCGAGTTGGCTGAGTAGCGGGAGTAGCGTGTCGAGTAGTGGGAGTAGCGTGTCGAGTTGGCTGAGTAGAGGGAGTAGCGTGTCGAGTAGTGGGAGTAGCGTGTCGAGTAGTGGGAGCAGCGTGTCGAGTAGGCTGAGTAGTGGGAGTAGCGTGTCGAGTTGGCTGAGTAGAGGGAGTAGCGTGTCGAGTAGTGGGAGTGACGTGTCGAGTAGACCGAGTAGCGGGGGTAGCGTGTCGAGTAGACCGAGTAGTGGGGGTAGCGTGTCGAGTAGGCTGAGTAGTGGGAGTAGCGTGTCGAGTAGGCTGAGTAGAGGGAGTAGCGTGTCGAGTAGTGGGAGTAGTGTGTCGAGTAGTGGGAGTAGCGTGTCGAGTAGGCTGAGTAGTGGGAGTAGCGTGTCGAGTTGGCTGAGTAGCGGGAGTAGCGTGTCGAGTAGACCGAGTAGAGGGGGTAGCGTGTCGAGTAGCCCGAGTAGTGGGGGTAGCGTGTCGAGTAGGCTGAGTAGTGGGGGTAGCGTGTCGAGTAGACCGAGTAGTGGGGGCAGGGCGAGTAGCGTCAGTAATGAGACTGAGAGCCGTGGAGATATTCAGAATGAGGTAATTTTTCGGTAGGTAGTGCAATGGCCTCGTGTCCTGCCACACGGAGGTATTAGCGCACCCTGTGCACGTCAGCACGTGGATATAATTATGTATTTGATTAATCTACTCTTTCCGCTATAAACACCTTTCTTTGGGCGAGTAAACGATAAAACCTTGAAAAGAAAAAGCTCAAATCGCGCGATTGGGGCAACCAAGGTTGAAGAAGAAGAGCCGAGAGAGCCCATTTGGAAGGCAATTGTGATCGAACACTTTCCGGCGGGTATCTGTGTATCACTGAGTCATTCGTCATTTTAATTGTCCTTGTGCAAACAGCGCGTTGTGTAAAAGCCGATACTTAATCCCCGTATTTACACTTTGCTTTGCAAATACAGTCACGGCCTCTCATTTACCCGCGGGCTCCATTTTAAGCAAAATACGCGTTTTCTGTTCCGCTGACTCGACTCACTGACTCGGTGCTTTCGGCGTCTCACGGACGCACACACACACGCACCTGTCTGCATACCAAACGAGCACCTTTCAGTGTCTCACGGACGCACACACACGCACCTGTTTGCATACCAAACGAGCACCTTTCGGTGTCTCACGGACGCACACACACACGCACCTGTCTGCATACCAAACAAGCACCTTTCGGCGTCTCACGGACGCACACACACGCACCTGTTTGCATACCAAACAAGCACCTTTCGGTGTCTCACGGACGCACACACACACGCACCTGTCTGCATACCAAACAAGCACCTTTCGGCGTCTCACGGACGCACACACACGCGCACCTGTCTGCATACCAAACAAGCACCTTTCGGCGTCTCACGGACGCACACACACACGCACCTGTTTGCATACCAAACGAGCACCTTTCGGTGTCTCACGGACGCACACACACACGCACGCACCTGTTTGCATACCAAACGAGCACCTTTCGGCGTCTCACGGACGCACACACACGCACCTGTTTGCATACCAAACGAGCACCTTTCGATGTCTCACGGACGCACACACAAGCACCTGTCTGCATACCAAACGAGCACCTTTCGATGTCTCACGGACGCACACACACGCACCTGTCTGCATACCAAACGAGCACCTTTCAGCGTCTCACGGACGCACACACACACACGCACCTGTCTGCATCCCAAACGAGAACCTTTCGGTGTCTCACGGACGCACACACACACACGCACCTGTCTGCATCCCAAACGAGCACCTTTCGGTGTCTCACGGACGCACACACACACACGCACCTGTCTGCATACCAAACGAGCACCTTTCGGTGTCTCACGGACACACGCACCTGTCTGCATACCAAACGAGCACCTTTCGGTGTCTCACGGCCGCACACACACTCACGCACCTGTCTACATACCAAACGAGCACCTTTTGGTGTCTCACGGACGCACACACACGCACCTGTCTACATACCAAACAAGCACCTTTCGGTGTCACACGCACCTGTCTACATACCAAACGAGCACCTTTCGGTGTCTCACGGACGCACACACACGCACCTGTCTGCATACCAAACGAGCACCTTTCGGTGTCTCACGGACGCACACACACGCACGCACCTGTCTACATACCAAACGAGCACCTTTCGGTGTCTCACGGACGCACACACACGTACCTGTCTACATACCAAACGAGCACCTTTCGGTGTCTCAGCACGTGGTGTACTGACCATGTGCACGGAGCGGTTACGTGGTCGTACACACTTAGTATGTATATAGTCGGTATGTGCAGAGTGCAGAGGTATACACATTGCAAGCATGATGGTGTACACGTGGTATGTATCGTTGTTGTACACGTGGTATGCTTGGTATGTGTATGGTACGATATACACGTGGTATGCATAGGTGATGTACACATGGTATGCACGGTGATGCGTGTCGTGGTATACAATTGATGTGCATGGTGATGCGTATTGTGGTATACACCTGGCATGCATAGTTGATGTACAGGTGGTATGCTTGGTGATGTGTGTCGTGGTATACACGTGATGCGCATTGTGGTATACACGTGGTGTGTATGCATAGTTGATGTACACGTGGTATTCTTGGTGATGTGTATGGTACGATATACACGTGGTATGCATAGTTGATGTACACATGGTATGCATGGTGATGCGTGTCGTGGTATACAAGTGATGTGCATGGTGATGCGTATTGTGGTACACACGTGGTATGTATGCATAGTTGATGTACACGTGGTATGCTTGGTGATGTGCATGGTGGCATATACTTCAAATGCATAGTTGATATGCGAGGTGGTTTACACATGGTATGCATAGTTGATATGCGAGGTGGTATACACATGGTATGCATAGTTGATATGCGAGGTGGTATACACATGGTATGCATAGTTGATATGCGAGGTGGTATACACATGGTATGCATAGTTGATATGCGAGGTGGTTTACACATGGTATGCATAGTTTATATGCGAGGTGGTATACAGCTGATATGCGTATAATGGTATGCACATGGTATGCATAATTGGTATGTGCAGTGGTATTTTTGTCACCTGCATGGTGGGATCTGTCACGGTACACACATGCGATGTATGCATGGTGGTGTGTGGTGGTATGCATAGTCGGTATGCAGTCGATATGTGCAATGGAATGCATGGTGATGTTTGTGGTGGTTTACATGTGGTATGCATAGTTGATGTGCCAGGTGGTGTACACATGATATGCATGTGGTATGCAAGGTTGGTATTTGCGGTGGTATTATGCACATGGTATGAATGGCAATGTGCGTGGAGGTGTACATGTGGTATGCATGGTTGGTATGTGCATCGTGGTGTGCACACGATGGACGCACACGGTTGGCATGGCGATACACCTGAAGGAACACTTACATTGATTAAATCCGGTGTGTGTCCATTTCAAATTACGCTTACTCTGTCACGAAAATACGTTTTATAGTTCGTTTAGTACTTTATGAAGCAGAACGCACACTTGCTTAGCTCGATACGACATACCGAAAGCATTTTGTGGGAGTGGGGCGTTTATTCCATGTCTTCCTAAGCATTTTCTCCATTAAAATAGCACAACAGGTGCAAATTTTCTAACATGGTCAGGTGGGCAACTCGGTGATGGAGAAGCCCAAATGATTCCAATGCGGATGGTGGAAGGTTCGGCGATTGCGATTTGCCTGTGAACACCTCTCCGCGATTGATGACGAGCAAATCTCTGGCAGCCGATTTATACCTGCCTGGCAATAAGGGCACGTGCGCTATCTACAATCGCCCTCCCCACCGAATAGAATCTGCTGCTTGAGTGGCAGCCAGGTAAATATTGCTCTTAAAACTGCCTTGTTATTTATGAATGGAGATTCCACAACTGCGTTTGGCACATCATCCCTGGTGGGCAGAGGGAGGTGGCACCAATATATTGTGGACTACGCAGCAATACTGCTGCATAGAGAGATGTATATGTATAACATACACTGTATCTTACTATAATTCACCAAATATCTGTCCGTCTGTCTGTCTGTCTGTTCCCAGGTACCGCAGAAACGGCTGAACCGATCGCAACGAAATTTTGGGTGGGTAATCCTGGGACCCTCCTGGAGTAAAATAGACTATAATGTTTTCCCAATTTTTCCCATTTTTCCAATTTTCCAGTTTTTCCAAACACAATGGAATAATATTTACCGATATGAACAGTGATGTGGTTTTTATTGAAATTCTACAAATACTGCTTAGATTTTGATGATTTGCGTGTGATATGATTTAACGGATGTTTATATAAATCGTTTAAAATAAAAAAAGCCTTCAATTTCTGATATTTTGCCTTTTCATTTGAGCCTCCCAATCGAAGCCCCACCAGTAGGGTGGGTACCGTTGCTCGTGTATGTAAAGCTCTTTCTCACCACTGACTGACTGATATTAATGTTCGGTATCTTCCAGGTGTCGTAGAAAGCTGAAATTTGGCGTGCCGGCGGACAACGAAACCGGTACACCGCAAAAATCCCAGAACCATCGCAAAGCGTCTGTAAATGAAAATGTAGGTAAAAAAAAAAACCCCCATTTTTGAGAATTGCATAGCATTTGAGAATTGTAATTTATATAACTGTAAACTGTGAAATAAAAATCTCAATGAAAATTTATGTAAAAACACGTCTGTAAAATAAATAAATAAATTAATCTACGGGCAAATTGATATCAAGAAGCAGGTCGGTGATGCTTGCCTATAATCGTAGAGCTTATATTTATTATGTACCTACTGTATGTACGAAGTATGACTTGTTATTGTTTAGACAACGTGTAAGCATACCCCGCTAAATATATATTCTCCCGGGAATTTGCACTGCAAGGGTAAATGCAAGTAGGGAATGAACTGTTAACTTTGTTTGTGTTTACAGTTAGAGTATCCGTGATAGAATGCATCTCAGTGGGAAGAAAACATAATAAAGGGGAACCGGAGTGCATTGGGCCTTCCTTCCCTCGAGCAGCTATTCTTGGCCAACGATGTTGAGTGGCCACACATTGGTACTTGTAAGAGGGGGCCTGGCAGGATAGCCAAGAGGTATGTGCATTCGTCTTTGAGCTGTCTGGCCTCAGTTCGAATCTCGACCCAGCTTTAACCCGTCACCCTGGTGTTTCGCATGCAGGACCGTGCATCAATGGGTGTGCCATCCGTCTGAAGGCTGTTGAAGCGGAGGACCCGTCTGCCAACGCTGGTTGGTGGTGGACGCTAAATATCAAATGGTGTCCTTCGTGCAGAGTAGGTGACCTAAAAATCCCAGTCACCTTCAGTCGGACATGAGGCGTAGCCGCGCCGGCTTGTGAAACTCTTTTCTTTTTAAAAAAATACTGAATCGAGGCTCGTGAAAGAGCTAACATTTATTTCACAAACAAATCAACCAGACAAACAAAATATATAAAAAGAGGGAGCGGAAGACAAGATGGGGAGAGAAGGGGAAGCACACAAACATAACATTTGAGAGCAGGGAGATGTGTGGGAGGGAGAGGGCTTGGGGGGAGGAGGCGTGGGAAGGGGGGGGGGGGTGGGAGAAGTGTAAAACACAAGGACACCAAGGACTTCCAGGACAGAAGTTGGTATTTCAAAAAAGTGGATTTGGGGTGAAATTAGTGGGGGTACAAAAGATCAAGGTTTTGGATGGGGGAAGATAAGAGATGAATGAATGAGATGAATGAGAGATGAAAGAAATGAATCCAATCAGACTTGGGCTGATCCCACGAGAAACGCCTGGCGGAACCCCACAAGAGGTTGGGAATCGTTGTGGAAGTTAAAGAAGAAATGTTAGTAGTAATTGTAGTAGTAATGTAAATTGGCCCTAGACAAAGTTATGATGTATGTGCCAATGTGTTACCAGTTAATACAATTGGCCGAGAATAGTCACTCTCGGAGGACGTCCTAATGCACCCATTTTACGCTACCGAATGAATCGCACCTGTAGCGGTGTTATTGGTTCCACAAAAAGACCATAGGAGGTAATGTCCTCATCACATTCCGAATATAATCTCGCTCTGGTGAAATGGTTCACCCGAAGTAATTTAATTCCTCAAATGATGCTCTCAAAAGAGCCATCCGAGATGATGAGCCAATGGCTCGTGCGGGGTCTCTTTAGACCAGGGACTTCCTTTTATGTCAACTAGGATTCATCGGTGCAACTACCCCAGAAAACAAATTTGACAACCGGTGCCAAATACCGGCCTCGCGTCACAATTGGAAGTGCCGCGCGGATCGGTATTCACTGCTGTCATCACACTGTGACAAAAAAAGTCTTTCTCTGTGTTTCCTCCTCGTATTCTTCGCAAATACTGTGGCTCAGATCATTTGCTATAAATGATTCTCCCGACTTCGACATAACTGTCCAATTTTAAGGCCTTTCCACCTGTACGGATCACCTTGTAAGACTTACTTCCAGATAAAATGCATTTTTTTTAAATGTTCCTCATTTTCCCTTCGTTGTTTCCATGCAATTATCTTTCTCTCATTAAACAATTTTATTGTGTTATAAAGCACTCTGGGATCGATTTCTTTGAGGGGCATTGTATATGAGGGTTCAATTGTAATTACGAGTTTGTTTGCGTGAAGAGCTTAAACAGACTCTGTGGTTATTAGCGACATACAAGGGAAATATAAAGAATTATTGTACCTACCCTCTTTACCTATACATACCTAATGTCTTTAAATATTTAATGGCACATATGGATAAACAGAAACTTTATTTGCACAAACTTCCCTGCCCACCCAAATGCCTTCTACTGCAAAATGTTGTTGTTTTTTGTTTTCTTGCGGTTCTCATAAAAACCTTCTTGTGGTTCTCATGTTACCAAATTTCCCTCCTCTTTCACCCTTCCCATGCCTTCTCCCCCCAAGCCCTCTCCCTCCCACAGATTTTCCGATGTCCCTGTTCTCTGCTGTTGTACTTGTGTGCTTTCCTCTCTCCCCCCCCCCCCCCCCATATTGTCTCCCGCTCCCTTTATTGTATGTTTTGTTTGTCCGTTTTTTTTTGTGATTAATGTTAGCTCTTACACGAGCCTCGATCTTGTATACAAAAAAAATAAAAATGGCAGAACTGCTATCGTGGTTTGGAACAGATTGCCCAATTATATACCTCTTCAATGACGAAACGTGCCTTCGATACGGTCTGTCTGGCACCCCGTTCTGCTCACCAAACTCTCCTCCTTTGGTATCCATGGAAATCTCCACGCATGGCTGGCGGACTTCCTCTCTAGTCGTAGTCAACGTGTGGCCCTGAATGGGTTTCTCTCATCTCCTCTTCCTGTTCAGGCTGGAGGTCCCCAAGGCAGTGTTCTGGGCCCTGTGCTTTTTCTGGTCTTCATCAATGATCTCTCTGACTCTCTGGAAAATCCTCTCTATCTCTTTGCTGACGACTCTACTCTCTGTCGCTCCATTCCTCATCCCTCAGATCGGCAGTCTGCAGCCTCCTCACTCTCTGCAGACCTGGACAAAATCAGACTGGGCAAACAAATGGAACATGTCTTTCAATCCTGACAAATCTCACACTCTTACGATGTCTCTCCGAAAAGACCGACTGGACAACCCTCCCATCCACTTCCTGAATAATCCTCTCCAAGAAGTTCTGTCACTCAAGCTTTTGGGTCTCACTATCTGCCATGATCTTTCCTGGGAAAACCACATTTCAAATCTGGCCTCCAAAGCCAGTCGCCGACTGGGCATCCTCCGTCGTGCGAAGTCCTTCTTTGGCACACCTGAGCTCCTCACCACATGCAAGGCTTTCATCCGCAGCTCAATGGAATACTGCTCTCCCCTCTGGGCTGGTGCTCCTGCCTCACACCTAGCTCGTCTTCACGCTGTTGAAGCCAAAGCGTTCAGAATCATTGGAATCTCCCGCGATGACGCTATCTCCGAGGGTCTTTCACTTACTCACCGCAGGCAGGTTGGTGGTCTTTCCGTCTTCTACCGACTCCTCTCCGGCCTTGCTCCCCCAGCTCTCTCTGGGCTCTGTCCCCCAAATATTCCTACAGGTTGCACAAGATCTGCCTGCAACCCTCTTATGGTTAAACTGCCAAAATCCAGACTCTCTGCTCACCTTCACTCCTTCATTCCTCTTTTATCCCGCCTCTGGAACAAACTCCCTCACTCTCTTCAATCTCACTCCTCCCTCCAGGTCTTTAAAACAGCTGTTCACCACCATCTCTCATCTTCCCCCATCCAAAACCTTGATCTTTTCTACCCCCGCTAATTCACCCCAGATCCACTTTTTTGAAATACCAACTTTTTTCCTGGAAGTCCTTGGTGTCTTTGTGTTTTATACTTCTCCCACCCCTCCCCCCCCCCTTCCCACACCTCCTCCCCCCAAGCCCTCTCCCTCCCACACATCTCCCGATGTCCCTGCTCTCGAATGTTGTGTTTGTGTGCTTCAACTTCTCTCCCTACCTTGTCTACCGCTCACCTATTTATATACTTTGTTTGTCTGTTTGATTTTCTTGCGTGATAAATGTTAGCTCTTTCACGAGCCTCGATTCTGTATACAAAAAAAGAAAGTAGAAATGTACATTGTTCGTACTACCAGAGAGGGAAACCAATAGCTCACTGCGATTGCAGGATGGCCGACAGGTACTCACACTCGTTTCAAATCTATCTACCCTTGGTTTGAATCTTGGCCTAGCTATAAACTGTCATCTTTCACAGGGAGGGTGATTCATCAATGTGTGTGTTGTCCCTCAAATGGATGTTAAGCGGGGCATGAACTGGGCGTCCCATCTGCTGGCATTAGTTGGTGGGCGTTAAACATCCCACGGTGACCTTCATGAAGAGTAGGCCAGCTATCGTCGGTGCCCCGAACAAATTCCTGCCCTAACATACAGAAGGCATGGCGATAGCGGCACAGCTGCGCCCTCTGCCAATGATGCTACCCACAGCCTTGTGCTGCATACAAAAGAAGGAGAAGAACCAGCTCATTTAAACACAAGTAAGGTAGGTATGCAGGGCGTTCAAAATTTATACAAGCGTGATATTCGCAACTGCCTAAAACAAGCCAAAAAGGTAATAAACACAAATATACAGGTAGTGGACAAAATAAATGGAAACACCTGGATAAATGAGGGACACCATGCAACGGCTTCCACACAGATGTGGTTCATGTGTTAGTTGAGCATATAACATCCCAGCATGCTTAGAGTCATGTTAAAAAATTCTGCACAGGCCTGGTTGGCTATAAATATGGCTAACATGGATGCAAGAGGAGACCCCTCCCAAACCCCCATCCACAAAGCACGTGTGGTCGCCCATTGGTTTGATGAGCATGACACTGATATTATCCATACGTCATGGCCTTCTCAGTCACCAAATGTGAACCCAATCGAGCATTAATGGAAAACTAGCAAAATTTTCAAAAATTGAAAGTTTTTTTTAAAACGTTGCCGCATCTTGGATAATTGGGAAAATCCCATTTGTAGATATTTTTGAACAGCATTCAAACCAATGCTGAAGCCACCAAGACATGCCAGAACGAGAACGGCACTGAGTAGAGAGCATACCTCCACCTGGTTGGTCATATCACTCAATGGTGAAGAATCACTTTAAAAATTCTACTAGCCGGATCCGGATCCAGATCTTCACCAAAATTGAATCGATTCTTCCTTGTCACATACACAACCTGTCCAACAGGTTTCGTCCAAATCCGTCCATAACCTTTGGTTATACCCTGCTATGTATCGTTTTTGGCCCTATCTCCCAATGCTGAAGAATCACTTGAAAAATTAAATAATTCTCATATCCGAATCCATATTCAGATCTTCAGCAAAATGGAATCGATTGTTCCTTGTCACACACACAACCTGTCCAACAAGTTTCGTCCAAATCCGTCCATAACTTTTTGAGATATCCTGCTATGTATCGTTTTTGGCCCAATCTCCCAATGGTGAAGAATCACTTGAAAAATTAAATAATTCTCATATCCGAATCCATATTCAGATCTTCACCAAAATCGAATCGATTGTTCCTTGTCAGACACCGAACCGGTCCACCAAGTTTCATCCAAATCCGTCCACAACTTTTTGAGATATCCTGCTATGTATCGTTTTGGGCCCTATCTCCCAATGGTGAAGAATCACTTAAAATTTCTAGTAGCCGGATCCGAATCCGGATCTTCATCAAAATCTAATCGTTTCGTCCTTGTCGCATACGCTACATCTCTGCCAAATTTCGTCCGAATCCGTCCACAACGTTTTGAGATATTTTGTTCACAAACAAACGGACAAACGGACAGGGGTGAAAACATAACCTCCATCCACCCTCGATGGTGGAGGTAATACAATAAAGTGTGACAGTAGTACATGGGTGGGTGTTCTCAAATCAGATCAAAATAAAATATGCAAACAATATCAATAGAACAAACGATACCACGATATTTGAGATTCCATATGGATTTGTGATGCTTCGCAAGCATGGCAGCAGTTTTTTTTTGTTTGTTTGTTTTTTAAGTTTCACACTTTTTAATTTACCAACATCTCCCTCTTATATTGCTGTGTGAAGGAAAATATATAAATTGTTTCTCAGGAATAAAACTTGGTTGTGATATTATCCTAAGCATGTTTAAAACAATGCCATTCGACAACTGGTCGAAGATGGCAAGAGGATACCAAAGCCTTGACTCTCACCCGGTTGGACTTTGTGTCGCTCCGACACCTGGTTTTGGCAGGAGTTTGAAAGTTAGCAAAGGTGTCGGCACACGGACACAATGGCATACACCGTGTGAGCGACACCGCGGGATTATTTAATAACCATCCTCCGGCCAATGCTGGTAGACAGAATCCCTGCATCATGTTTCGATGAAGAATGTCACGCTCATTGATGTAACATGCTGCCTGCGAAACACCAATCCGACAATTTGTCAGGTCGAGAATCAAAAGCAGAGGAGACGGCTCAAAGGCGAGGGCACGACCACTGAGCTCTTCTGTCAGCCCAGGATTTAGGTGATTAAGTGAACGACTACAACAGCCATAAGTCCACAAAGCGTGCAGTTTTATAGAGGAGGACCCACACACTCCCACATGGTAAACTTCTTGAATTTCTGAAAATTTCTGATTCTGAAAATTATTCAGAATCATTGGAATCTCCCGCGATGAAGCTAACTCCGAGGGCCTTTGACTCACTCACCGCAGGCAGGTTGGTGGTCTTTCCGTCTTCCACCGACTCCTCTCTGGCCTTGCCCCCCCCCCCCCCCCCAGCTCTCTCTGCGCTCTGTCCCCCCAAATATTCCTACAGGTCGCACAAGATCTGCCTGCAACCCTCTTATGGTTAAACTGCCAAAATCAAGACTCTCTATTCACCTTCACTCCTTCATTCCTCTTTTCTCCCGCCTCTGGAACAAACTCCCTCCCTCTCTTCAATCCCATCCCTCCCTCCAGGTCTTTAAAACAGCTGTTCATCACCATGTCTTATCTTCCCTCATCCAAAACCTTGATCTTTTCTACCCCCGTTAATTCACCCCAGAGCCACTTTTTTGAAATTCCGACTTCTGTCCTGGAAGTCCTAGCAGTGTCCATGTGTTTTATACCTCTCCCAAACCCCCCTCCCCTTCCCGTGCCTCCTCCCCCCAAGCCCTCTCCCTCCCACAGATCTCCCGATGTCCCTGCTCTCAAATGTTGTGCTTGTGTGCTTCCCTCTCTCTCCCCATCTTGTCTTCTGCTCCCTTTATCTCATGTTTTATGTGTCAGTTTGTCTTTTTGTGATTAATGTTAGCTCTTACACGAGCCTCGATCTTGTATACAAAAAAAAAAAGTTTCTTTGTTTTATGTTTTTGCTTGCCTTTGCAATTCCTCATTGGTATCGAGTATGTACACCGGCTTAAGTGAGTTCTAAGTTTAAAGTAGGTGGAAAATGTGAAGGAGAAATTCCTAGACAGTCAGCATAAGGAACACTGATGCTAAAACGGAAACCGTCAAACTTTGGACATACAGGAAATTGAAGTCTGGAGAAGTCAGCCGTGCTGGGTGTGGATGAGGGAAGAAGAGGTCGGAGCAGACAATGTATGTGCTGGATGAATGGGGTAAATGCTGCAACCAAGCGGTCTCTGCCAGAGCATTGGGAAGCAGGGCAGGGAAGGGATGTTTAGACAAATCTGATCATGGATGTCACCAGAAGAATGACTCGAATTGACGGAACTACATAACTAGATAACCGGCTTAGGAAATATCGCCTTGGATGAAACCGATGGATGGAGATCAAAGAGTGATGGTTCACAATAAGCAGTATCGGAGTAAAAAAAAAAAAGACGGGAAGATAATTTATCCCAGCACAGAATAGCCCAATCTTTTAACCGCATACCACATAGACAGTAAGCTATCGTAAACGTCTAATACATAGACAGCATTCTGAAACCTGTGTATGTTCCACAAAGCATCACCCGACCTACATTCAAACTAATAAATACCAATTTATTCTTGAAAAAACTCGATTTGAAATCGATATGAATTTGAATCTGCAGACCCGGGCACACGTCATTACTATCCACGAAAGGGCCACGATGGCATGGGAATGGGACGTTTCCAGGGATGAACCCTGCAGAGAGGGAAGCGTGAGGCATCTGTTATTCCAAATCCAATTTTGAGCACGGACTTCAAATTGAAGGGAACTCGTTTGCAGTGACATGTTTAGACAATCGTATTTGTAGAAATCGATGCATTTAAACCTATTTTATTGTGAATCCGATTGAGGTCTCACTCGGTTATAAAACCACCTGCGTACGCGTAGGTTCTGCACAGGATTTCACGACTGATCATTCAGCTTCGAAGTTTCCAGATACACTTGATGTACTTGGAGCGTTTAGACAGTTGTTGGAATGAGGTACGACATCGATGAAGAATTTCAATTTTCTTTGATAGTCCAATGATTATTGGAAAAACGGCGTGGGTGTGTCTGTATGTGAGTATATATATATATACACACACATATATACATATATACATACACACACACATATATATATTGTTTGCTGTTTGCCTCAGCCCGGCCACGATATCAACAGACAGATTTATTCTTTGGTCCCCATTGCCTAAACATCAAGCAGAGCCACCAATCCAGATTTCGGGCTTATTTGCCCTCTTATGAGGAGCCTTTTTTAATAATAAAAAAGGTAAAAAATCAAACATTTGAACAGCCTTGGACGTGCACCATGACCCCATGGCCAAGGCACAACGTCTATCAAGACTGTCCCATTAGCATACACATGCACCTCAACCCAAAGGCTGAAGCACATGGTCATTCAAAACACATGCATCCTGACCCCAAAGGGCCAGAATGCATGGTCATACAATTGGACCCCTCCTCCATCGGAGTGAGTCCCCATGACTTCAACACCATGCCGTTCTGTTTTAGGGCCCCAGTCAAGGCCTGCCTTTTTCGCTTGTGAAAAAAGGTAAAAAGTCAAACATTCGAACAGCCTCGGACGTGCACCTTGACCCCATGGCCAAGGCACAACGTCAACAAGGCTGTCCCCATAACAATACACATGCGCCTCAACCCCGAGGGGGAAGCACATGGTCATTCAAACACTTGCATCATGCCCCCGAAGGGCCAGAATGCATGGTCATACAATTGGACCCCTCCTCCATCGGAGTGAGTCCCCATGACTTCAACACCATGCCGTTCTCATCAGGACAGCACACTGCAAAAGAAATTTAACCAATGAGGACCAAATTCGTCTATTAAGTGAATCAAGGCACCTCCTAGCTTTAATGGTGAGCATCAGCCACGGATTATGTCTCACACGGTAAAAACCGCATAACCTGCTTGATGTTTAGCCAATGGGGACCAAAGAATAAATCTGTCTGTTGACAGAGTGGCCGGGCTGAGGCCTCCGGGGCGGAGGTGACGCTTTGGTCTTGGACTTCGGTCCACAGGAGATCGGGACAGCATTCGTCACGCTGTTAAGTCATTGATTATTATCTCCGCCGATCGCACCGCACCCCCTGGTTTTGGTTTGCACTGGTGGGAACGATGGTCTGGGTGGCAGACAGGCTGTTGGTTCCTTGCGGGTCGCCGGCCCCATGAACAATTGCAAATTCCTGCCCTAACAATTGCTGGGAAGGCAATGGCAAAACACCCAGCATAAGCCTTTGCTCAGGGTTAAACTGGTTGGCAACACACCGGCACTCTGTATCAGAGTATGGTACATCAGAATCAGAATATTCTTCAATATCCATTTGCATGTTTATGTTGTTGTAAAAAAAAAAATTCTTACTTGTATTCACATTTATTGGGAAATAAAAAGCGGTTTGTGTTTCACAGAGTATTGGGAGTACCTTGTTCTTTGGCCATTCGAATGCCCATTTGTACAGGTGACTTGCAAACCATTGAAACCAGTTGAAGGCAACTAATTTTCTTCATCAGGTGAGTAGTTTTGCCTGTCCCACTTGCCCAATCTGAAAGGAGCCATACGTAGTTGCCACAATGTAGCATGGACGCAAAGTGTATATTGTTACACACTACTCGTGAGTACTACTTGTATTAAGGGGTTGTGCCGCCTGTCCCGCTTGGACAGGGGCTCTTACATGCTTCGATCAGGCCCGTGCTTCTGTGAAATGGCAGGCGGCCCACAGGGCCGTGAATTAAATGAATTTTCCGCCTCCATGTTCAGGCTCGGATGACAAGCACAAGGTGGCCGGTAGAACGTGAAATAAAACGCGGGAGCACTCTGCGTGGGGCCAACAGGGTAATTGCAGAAGTCAGAGGAAGGATGGAGGAGGGTTGGGGAGATTACCTTCGGGGAATCTTTTGGGGATGGTAGAGCACGTTAGCCACCAATCTCCTCCAGCTAAATGCCTCTCGGTTCGATTGAGCCTGTCCCGTGATCTGCATTCAAGGTTTTATTCTCGATTCCGAGCGAAACGCCATCAGCAGTACTTGTCATTCCCAACAGTGAACGGAATTGAAAGGATTATGGGAGGGGAGGATTGGGGGGTCATCATGGAACAGCTGGATGGGGTGCGTTCGGCATGGGATGGAACATGCTGTTGGATTGGTGGTGAGGAGGAAGAGTACTTGAACTGAAATGGAACTAGATGTGTTGATGATCATTAAAGAAGGAGCGAATGGTATTGGAAGAGAGAAAGAGGAGGTGGTTAACCACAAAGGAGGGAGAGAGGCATTTGGAAGGTTGTGACTCTCTCCATATTATGTCATAGAACCTCAAGCGGCAGCATTTTTGAGACAACGTGAGATATATATGCTTGTATACCTTTGTATACTTACTACGGCAGTTTTCATCAACAAAGAAACAATACTAGTTTCTCCAATAAAACCAAACCAGTGCCTACCTGCGCCCCCCAATTCCCCCAAAAGACACCCGACCTCACAATAGTCAATGTACAAGTGAAGGAAAGCAAACATCCTCAAAGCCATCCTGTGCATGCATAGTCGATCATCTGCACTCGAGCTGAGCACTGTCCACTTTGAGGAGGAAAGCCCTGCACACGTGGTCATCCATCCACACAATACCAGTAAATCAGGCAGCGAGCTCTCGACCCTCTCTATGCTGGAATGCACTTTCACCTGATATTCATACATCTGCTCCTGTCTGCTCTGGGTTTGATTCCAGAGTCATGTCATGATCATGAGAACTTATTTTTCTAATATCGTGAGAGCTGTCTTCGGAAGAAAAAAAAGAGCGGGTAGTGTTGCGGCACTGTGGAGAGATAGAGAGAGGGAGAGAGAGAGAGAGAGAGAGAGAGAGAGAGAGAGAGAGAGAGAGAGAGAGAGAGAGAGAGAGAGAGAGAGCACTCTCTGTTCCTCATCCTTCTACTCCTGGGCATTGTGAGAGCTGTCTTCCGAAGAAAAAAAGGGGGGTAGTGTTGCGGCACTGTGGAGAGAGAGAGAAGAGAAGAGAAGAGAAGAGAAGAGAAGAGAAGAGAAGAGAAGAGAAGAGAAGAGAAGAAAAGAAAAGAGAAGAAAAGAGAAGAGAGAGAGGGAGCACACACGAGCACACTTTCTGTTCCTCATCCCTGTACTCCGCCAGGTTGGTGAGAAAATTTCAAAAGACACCAACCGATCATTTCACACGTCGCATTAGAAAAAAAGAAGAAAAAAAACTCGATGACTCGGCAATGTTGTCCGCGTGGGGAAATGAGAATATATTGGAGTAAAAGTCTGGCACGTGGTGATCACACGTCACACTTACTCCCCACTTTCCTAGTTGTTTCATATGCAGCCTTTGTCTGCTGGTAGAATTATTTTCTGGAAGCGCAGCTGTGTAGCTGATGCAGTGCTCGAGCTACCAGTAAGTTGGTACTCATTTTGCAGACCTCAGAAGGATGCCAGGTTGAGTTCATCCACCTGTTGTTAATGGTACACCAGGGGCTCAAACTCAAGACCCTAAGATCTTAAACCAGCCACCTTAACCATTAAGCCAACATCAAGCTTGCCAAGATCTTGAAAAATACACCAGCCCTGGTTTATTACTTGGCAAAAAAAACATTTTTTGCCAAGTATGTTGATCATTCCGGTTTGTGTGTGCGTGTGTGTTTGTTACTTGCCGGAAAATTCTGGCAAGTATGTTGGTTGGTTGGTTTGTCTGTCTGTCTGTTTGTTTGTCTGTCTGTTTGTTTGTGCGCAGTACTACATCTACATCGTTGCACATAGCATCGCCATACTTTACACACATATTTGCCTTGCCCTGGAAAAGACTGTGTCCAATTTTTAACTCTCTAGGCCCAAGGTCAAGCTCAAGGTCACCCAAAACGTGAAATCAGGGGGTCAAGTTTTAATTTAAAATATATTTCAAACCACTATAACTCTAAAAGTACAAGAGATATGCATACACTTACTGTTACTGACATATAGGAAGTCACATACGACATTTAATTTGGCAACATGACCTTTGACCTTGAGTGACCTTGAAAGGTCAAACTCAAGGTCAAAAACTGTTTTTTTTACTAAGAACTCTGTCAAACATTATCCGATTCCCTTCAAACCAACACCCCTGAAAAAAAGTACATTCCGGCAGGTCCTCGGTCTCTGACCGTTTTCTAGTTTGTGTGTTTGTTTGTCTGTCTACTCACTTGTACTTGCGTACAGGTCACAATTTTAAACTGATCTTCACGAAAGTTCACCAAATGGTAGAGTTTGAGGTCCGACAAAATCCTGCATATTTTTGAGGTCAAAAGCTCAAAAAAGGCCAAAGGTCAACCACTTTTTTTCAAATCTCTAAAATCCTCAATTTTCATCCGATTGACTTGAAAGTTGAATAGGATTAACATATCAGCGAACTGAATTCAAACGCCAACTATTTTGGAGATCAACATAGGCCAAAAGGTCAACAACCTTTTCAAATTTATAAATTCCTCAATTTTCATCTGATTGATTTGAAATTTGAATAGGATTAACATATCAGCGAACTGAATTCAACCACCTACTATTTTTAAGACCAACATAGGCCAATAGGTCAACATAGGCCAAATTTCTAAAATCCTCAATTTTCATCCGATTGACTTGAAATTTGAATAGGATTAACATAGCTAACTGAATTCAACCACCAACTATTTTTTAGATCAGCGTAGGTCAAAAGGTCAACATAGGCCAAAGGTCAACCACTTTTTTCCTATTTCTAAAATCCTCAATTTTCATCCAATTGACTTTGAAGTAGAATAGCATTTTCATTTCAGCTAAATAAATTCAACCACAAACTATTTTTGAGATCAGCATAGGCCAAAAGGTCAACATAGGCCAAAGTTCAACAACTATTTCGAATTTCTAAAATCCTCAATTTCCATCCGATTGACTTGAAATTTGAATGGGATTAACATAGCTAACTGAATTCAACCACCAACTATTTTTGAGATCAACATAGGTCACAAGGTCAATATAGGCCAAAGGTCAACCACTTTTTTCTTATTTCTAAAATCCTCAATTTCCATCCGATTGACTTGAAATCTGAATAGGATTTGCATATCAGCTTACTGAAACCAACCACCAACTATTTTTGAGGTCAACATAGGCAAAAAGGTCAACATAGGCCGAATTTATAAAATTGTCAATTTTCATCCGATTAACTTAAACTTTGAAGACGATTTGCATATCAGGTCACTGAATTCAACCACTAATTGTAATTTTTGAGGTCAAAAGGATGCTCTACCGAGTGCCATTCTACTTTGTTCTCTTTTGCCAAGTGTCGCTGTATGAGAGATTTTTCATCTTTTGCTTTTCTCATCATCGATACACGATGATTTTCAGCCCTGAGCTGTGTTTTTTCCAGAAGCTGTGTTTTCCAGAAGTTGCATATACTTTGGAACGTTGTTGCTGTTTGCGTGCCGGACTGACGGTGGAAAGAGGGACGCAAGTTAGTCGAGAGACGAGGGCACAGTGATCACCCAAGTCCGCGCGAACAGTTCCAGGGGGTGTCAAGGCTCCGTGAAACCCTACACGGACAAATTAAATAATTCGGACATCCTCGCTTCGATCCAGTCGACACGGTCTCATCGATTCCCTGTGTGCGATTATATACTTGCGAAGGCAGCTACTTAACGGAATTACTTTTCATAGTTTGCGGCTGATCGATAATAACGTATTTATAGGGAGTCGATGTCCCGACTGCTGCGGGACCCTGTATATTAACTGCAGCCAAAGTGCAGCATCTGTTCCTAGGATGAAGGTGATGACGTTGATGTTGAGTTACTGCGCAAAAACGCCGGGATCTGTGCGAGGATCTTGTTTTCTTGCACCTTCGATGAAGAGCTTTGGCGGGGAGCGCTGCCCCACCAGTCGAGCGAGGAGAGAGGGCCGATGCGTACAGCCAAGTGCCTTCGCTGCTGGTTGCGCGTTGCCGGGTGGTTTGCGAGTCGCGTCACGTCGAGTCTCATAGCAGCTCGTCTCGTCGCATCGAGTCGCCTCAGAATCGGGTCTCGTCGGATAAAGTCTCGCCAAATTGAACATCGTCGCATCACTGTGTATGTGTGGTGTTGCATCGAGTTGCGTCGCAGGCTCCAGCCAATCGATATGATCGTGCGGGCCTCGTGAAAAGCGCTCTAGGTATAAAAAAAAAGAAGTTCAAACTGAGCACCCATGTCGAGTCTAAATGTATACACTTCCATCACCAAGGGGCCCAGTGAGGCTCACAATTCCATCAATGTGCCGTAACCGTTACCATGAAGACATGAGCGAGGTATTGTGTGTGCTACGACATATGGTGATGTGTACTGTCGTGGCACAAAATGCATGTGCAAACCCATCGTTATTGCACTTTAAAAACTGCTTGACCAAGTTTCTGCATGCTCCAGGATATTCCCTATCCGAAGAATGCCTCATCGAGCTTCCATCGGTTTCTTTCCGCTGGATTCCTGTGTCCGTTTTGAGTGTTTGTGTTGCCACACGTCCATCTGCAATGGGACGCTTAACACGCTTCATGGCTGACGATTTAAAAAAATGAACTTCGCAAGAACATTCCACGACCACTCTGTCATTTGGCTTCGAGGCCGAATTTCATTCCATCACATGAAAAGTGCTAATCGCCCATCAACCGGGTCCACGCTCATTCCGGCGCTTCGGGACTTTTTATGGTCTCATCATTTGCGCACACGGACGCGACTCTGCGGAACACTCATCGAGATTTGTGTTGCTGGGGAAATGCATTTCCGGTCATAAAACACACCAAACAACTATTAAGGGCTTGAAGGCAAAGAAAATTAACGCCCGCGCTTGTTTAATAACACGCGAGAACCCTTAATTTCATCTGCGATAAAACGCGTATTACACCGAGTGATAATGTTTCTGATGAGACTTTCTGGTTCACCTTGACAATTGTGTATGAGCACAGACATACAAATATATACATAATCTACATATGTGTGTGTATGTATGTGTATATGTATATATATATATATATATATATATATATATATATATATATATATATATATATATATACACATACATATAGACACATACATACATACATACATACAATCATGTGAAAAAGTAAGTACACTATTGACTCTAATAGGTGGTATTGCCCCCTTTGGCAGAAACAACCTCAAGTAGGCGTTTCTTATAAATGTCTACTAGTCTCTGACATCGACTGGGAGAAATTTTTGCCCACTCCTCCATGCAGAATTCTTTCAGCTGTGCGATGTTTGAGGGGTTTCTTGCATGCACAGCTCGTTTCAAATCCCCCCAGAACATCTCGATGGGATTTAGATCCGGGCTTTGACTTGGCCATTCCAGAACCCTCCATTTCTTTCTTTTCAGCCATTCCTTGGTGGATTTACTGGTATGTTTAGGGTCTTTGTCATGTTGCAAGGTCCACCTTCGGTTGAGCTTCAACTTTCCGACAGATGGCCTCACATTATCCTCAAGCACCCTCTGGTACAATGAAGAATTCATAGTGGATTATATGATGGTGAGCTGCCCAAGCCCTGATGCAGCAAAGCTGCCCCAAACCATAATATTTCCACCACCATACTTTACATTTGGTATCAGGTTCTTGTGGTCAAATGCTGTCTTTGGTTTTCGCCAAACATGCCTTCTGGTACTGTGGCCAAATAGCTCTACCTTTGACTCATCTGTCCAGAGCACATTGCTCCAGAAGTGCTGGTCTTTGCCGAGTTGTTCATTGGCAAACTTTAGTCTTGCCCTTATGTTATATCTGTACAGCAAAGGTTTCCTCCTGGCACACCTCCCATGTAGATCAAATTTGTGCAGCCTCTTTCTAATGGTCGACTCGTGCACTTTGACATCAACAGTGGCAAGAGCTACCTGTGGGTCCTGTGATGACATTCTGGGGTTCTTCGAGACTTCTTTCAGCATCTTGCGGTCTGCTCTTGGGCTGAACTTGCTGGGGCAGCCTGGCCTGAACAAGTTGGCAGTTGTTTGGAATCTTCTCCACTTGAAGATGATGTTCCGGACAGTCGAATGATTGATTTCAAATTGTTTGGAGATCTTTTTAAATCCCTTCCCAGACTCGTAGGCATCTGTAACCTTCTTTCTGAAGGCCTCAGAGAGCTCTTTTGATCTAGGCATGGTGACGCCGCACATGTCAACAACAAAGAGCAAACCAAACTAAATGTCTGAGCTTTAAATAAGACAGGTTCCTCCAAGATCCTCTCTAACAATGTTCTAATCATTTGCACCTGAGCTGGTGCACCTGATTCTAATTTTAGGTATTTGAAGTAGTGATAAATGTAGGGGTGTACTTACTTTTTCCACACATGAAATTTGCATTTATGTTTATTTAAATTATACAATGGACTACAAAATGTAAATGTTTCATGATATTTGTTATATTATATCACCTTTATCTATCAATATTGTTGAAATGAAGATCAAATAGCTGTATGTTGAAATATGTTGAAAAAGTCAAAACGTTACATGGGGTGTACTTACTTTTTCACGTGACTGTACATACATACATATATATATATATATATATATATATATATATATATATATATATATATATATATATATATATATATATATATACATAAATACATATACACAAATACATATACACACATACATACATACATATATATATATATATATATATATATATATATATATATATATATATATATATATATATACACATGCATATATATATATATATACACACACGCATATATATATATATATACACACAGACATATATATACACACATACACACACACATATATATATACACAGGAAGGGCGGCGGAAAACCGTAACAATATATATAACGTTACGGAAAACCGTAACAATATAATAATATATATATTGTTACAGTTTTCCGCCGCCCTTCCTACCCTTTCCAAGGGGAGATTAAGCCCCTTGTTCTTTCTGGGCCGGCGTAACCGAGACTTGAAACGCCCCTCCCGGGCAAAAGCAAGGTAGGGTTTCGGGACAAGTCTCGCAAGTACCTAAATACCTGTGACGCCATGGAAGCATGGAACCAAACCTCGCACGAGCCACGTGTAATTTGGGTACACCGAGCGGATTGCGTACCACGTCGTCCATGCAGTTACCGTTAGTATTGGGACCCGATTCGAGCGGTTCTATTCGTACCACACTTAGTCAATGATGGAAAACACGAGACGGTCGAATAAAGGAAGAACACTATTTAATTATTATTTACACAAGTATGTACAAGTCGGTAGAAAGCAGAGAGCTTGCTCTGTCAAGTGATGCACCAATCGAGTGCCACGATTCACGGGATGGTTCATCAAGGTGAACACAGAGCAGCCTTAAGCAGTCTTATATTAACCCCAGACATGGGCCCGATCACACTTACAAAGGGGAAATGCAGGCAGGATGTTCACGCGTTGCCTTGGTCGTCCAGGAACGGCCCTTTCCCGCGTGGCTCTCCCCGGTCACAGCACGTCCCGCGAAGATGGCAAGCAGGTGGTGGAAGGGATCTCTGTAGCGCGTCTCTCAAACAAAGGACAGATGAGGCAGGAGGGAAATGTATGCGTCTCTCGCCGGCTTGGCGGTTTTCCCCAGCGCGTTTAGTTGCCGGTGCGCTATCACTTGCGTAACCCAATGGAGGCTCGGCCTCAAGCTCAACCGAGCGTCCAGTTTGGTAAGAGCGCTTATAGCTGGGTTCATGCGCATCACCTCTCAGAACTCGTAACTCTCATCAAGCGCCTCTCCCATCACTACTCACCCCGAACTCATAACTCACCGAACTTTAATAACTTGCAAGCTCACCCCTTCGCAGAACTCATAACTCACCGAACTTTAATAACTTGCAAGCTCATCCCTTCGCAGAACTGCTAACTCTCAACAGAACTCACAAGCTCACCTTTCCACTCAACTGCTGTGGGGGCTTCGCGCAACGGGTTTTATTGCCACGCCCTTAGCCTTCTCGAATGTTCCAACCACATCCTGTGATGCATTGCCGCAGTCACTCCCTTTGAGCCGTGATTGGCGGCTCGCGCTTACCGTCAGCTTCTCTGCCGCCCTCATTCGGTCGCTGCTCGATTTGCCAGGCCTGCCTCATGTTAATTCGCGCGAAAAAGCCAAAGGCGGCATAAGGAGGCATAAGGCGGCATAAGGCAATAGAGGCAATGAAAAGGACCTACTCTCATTATTCTACTCAACACAAAACTAACACAGGAAAAGGACTATGCTCACAAATACTAAGAGATAACTGAACTATCGCGAGGCTACATGTTGTTGTGTGACTAAACTATGAAGGGGAAATTTAACCTTTATTGTACAAAACTCAAAACCGCAACTATATATACATATATATATACACACACACACACACATATATACACACATACATATATATACACACATACATATATATACACACATACATATATATACACACACATATATACACACACACACACACACACACACACACACACACACACACACACACACACACACACACACACACATATATATATATATTGTTGCGGTTCTGTCGCCGGCCTTCTCCCCTTATCAAGGGGATTCAGCTCCGCCATTATGCCATCACCACCATCACTCCCTCGCTCTGCCATCACTGTGTAGACTATCTATGGGGGGCAACCTTTAACCTTTATTAAGCTCACTGTACACATCTCAAAACCGTAGCAATATATTGTTACGGATCCGGGGGACGGCACTCCCGTTAGCAAAGGGGGGGTTAATCCCCTTGTCCTGTTAAGCTGGCCGTCCGACCTGTCCTGGGGGTATGACGTCACTTCCGGTCGATGGTAAGTAGGGTTGTTAGCCCAATTTGTCTTAATACCTCAGTACTACCACCGGCCGTAAGCGAGGAAATAATCCCACCCGGGCCGCAGCGTGATTGGATTGCACTGAGCGAAGCGAGCTGCGACTCGGGCCGTTACCAAGAGACTAAACCCGATTATAAAGCAGTTGGCCAAATCGTGCCACAGGTATTCAATCAGGAAAAGACTAAAGCGATCGGGGAAGAATGAAACCAAAGAATAAGGAGGAACAGGTATTTATTAATTATTTACACAAAACCAAAGAAAGAGAAATGAAAGTAATTTACAGAAGAGAAAGCAGATACACAGTGAAAGTCTAAAACAGTCTTAATTATTGAAAACCAGACAACACAAAGGACAGACCAGGGACTTACACGACAAAGGGAATTGCAGGCAGGGATCACTGGAGGAGGGAGAAGGGTCCGTGCAGGACAGCAGGGCTGGAAGGTTCGGCAGGGTACAGTTAGGAGGTCCGCTCCAGCTCCACGCTCCGGGCTGGAAGCGAGCAGCCGGCGACTCCACGTATTCGGTTTCACACGGCAGGGGCTTTCTGAAGCAGCTCCGCGCAGCTCGTCTCTCGTGCCTTCTCACCGGCTCTCGTACCTTGTTCGTCCCACTCACTCAACTCTCTTCGGACCCTCTCACTCCAACTCCCTCACTCAACTCTCTAAGCAGTCCCTTGCAGTTGCTTTTATTGCTCCCTCCCAAATCAAGCCGCCAGCTCCGAGAACACGCCTACCGGTTCGCTCACCGCGGTGCTGGTTGGTGGTTAGGGCTTACCGACCACGCCCCTGGCGGGTTGATGACAGGGCCACGCCTCTTCCTCGGCGTTCCGCCCCCTTTTTCCCGTCCTTGGCCTCGTGCGTAATGGAGTTCTGGCTGCTGGCAACGACGTACCACAATTTGGAGAGGGAGAGCAAATGGATGGAATGGGGCCTATCTTATTTGATTAATGCAACGTAGAGTCAAACGATTGGAAACATCGCCTTACCTGAAACACATAATAATGAAATAACTACAAAGAGGGCCTATGGTTCGCTACGTGTTGTTCATGGACTAACTAGGGGACGACCTTTGATCTTAACAATGACATGGAGATATTTACAAAGATAATTATTTACAAAGGGTATATTTACAACAATTTGCAAGTGTAGTGCAGGGTTCTCAAAACCCCAACAATATATACACACACACACACACACACACACACACACACACACACACACACACACACACACACACACACACACACATATATATATATATATATATATATATATATATATATATATATATATATACATATATATATACATATACAGTATATATATATATATATATATATATATATATATATATATATATATATATATATACATATATATATATACAAACAGCTCTGCCCAAAGGCAGATTCATGGCTGCCAGAGAAGCCTTACAGCAAAAAATACACTGGATGGTTTGCCATTACCTTGGTTAGCAGTCAATATCAGGGCAGGAATTTGGAATATGGCGAGGGTGCCAGTGAGGATACACCTGCTCTTCACGAAGGACACTGTGGAATATTTAACATGCACCAACCAATGCCGGCAGATGAGGCACCCAGTTCAACATCCTCCAGGCACATAGTGATGAACCACCGTCCATGTGAAACACCATGATGACAGTTTCTAGTTGGCTTGACATCCCGGAGGTGAGTGTTTATACCTACGGATATCCTGCCGTTGTCTGTATAATGTATATTATACTCTCATCTCTGAGGTACCACACTCTGTTACAGAGCGTCGGTGCTGCCAATGCAGTTTCATGTGGTAAGGGTCATACTCATAGTGGGACAATTCTCCACATGGTGCAATACCGTCCTTCAGGGCACTGACAGCACCTCGAGGGTTCGGACAGGAAGTTGAAATTTTGCGAGAGATTACCTAACCTAATGTACCACACAATAAAACGATTCTTCTTTACGAAAGACATCGTAGTATGTTTAAACCCACCAAGCAAATCTAGCAGAGGGGATAGCTCCCCAAACCTATCATTAGACGGACGATGCAAATGTACTCGTTATTGCAATACCCTGCACGCAAAGCACCAATCCTCCAGTCGCAAAGCACCAATCGTCCAGTTTATAGTTGGGTAGGGAATGAACCCCACACTTGACATTTCCAAGGCAAGTTCGCTCACTACCTCTGAACCCCAGTTCTTTCAACCCCGATCAGTGGTTCTGTTGCTCCGTTCCGCAGGGTCCGCTCACCTACTCCGCAAAAAGCCCGAGCGCCCCCTGTCCGCCACACTCCGCGAGCCGTCTCCCCAATATGTCGCCCCCCCACACAGCACCTTTGCCTTTTAGCCTCTGTGACACGTCATGGAATGTCGACCCCTGGGAGATTTTCAAAGTGAAAGAGCCACGACAGTTTGAGTTGGGGCCCGGTTAGGGTTGTTATGGTTAGGGCTGTTAGGGATAGGGTTAGGGTTGTTAAGGTTAGGGCTGTTAGGGTTAGGGTTGTTAGGGTTAGGGTTAGGGTTGTTAGGGTTCGGGTCGGTTAGGTCGGTTAGGTCGGTTGTTAGGCTTAGGGTTGTTAGGGTTAGGGTTGTTAGGGTTAGGGTTAGGGTTGTTAGGGTTAGGGTTGTTAGGGTTAGGGTTGTTAGGGTTAGGGTTGTTAGGGTTAGGGTTGTTAGGGTTAGGGTTGTTAGGGTTGTTAGGGTTAGGGTTGTTAGGGTTGTTAGGGTTAGGGTGTTGCCTGCTTTGAGTGTGCAAAGTGAGTGCATCCTTACTGTGTGATCCCCCAATCTGCATCGAGTGCCACCCACTCGGTTTATGTTTTCCACATGAGCGTGCTGGGTTCACCCTCCAAATATTTATTCACGGGAACCTGAGTTGTTAGGGTTGTTAGGTTGTTTCACGATGGAAAACGTCAACAGTTTATTGCAAGGACTTGGTTGGGCAAGTCGAGACTCTCTTGTATCCTCTGCCTCTTGCAATTCCACATCATAAATATCATATTGAAATCCTTGCAAATGAAAACGGTGCAGGTGGGTTCACTTACAGGTCCCTTGGATGGTAACCACACTATTTTATAAAATATTGCCCCCCACATCCTAACTACCCTGGTCCCCCCACTCCAGCCCTTTGAGAAACTTTCAAAGGCAACGTTGCTTTGTATTGACGAGGAGTGATCGAACATCCTGTTCGTACTTGATGAAACTCGGCGAACACGCCTAGCAGATTCCATACATTTAGGATTCCTCGGTACGGAACTCCCACTTCGCATGCTCATTGTGACGTATCGGAGTGAAACGCATCGGGCGACTCTCGCACGTGGTCCCAGCGGAGACGCACTGGGCTTTCAGAGAGCTCGTTTTGCAATGTTTGCTTGGAAGATCGACGCGAATCAATCACATGGGAAAGCGTAAAACACCCGCAAAATAAACCAACATTTGCCAACATCTCACAGGAAGCGTCCGTGGACTCCCAACTGCCGTTGCAAAGCCAAGTGCTCGTTTCCGGTTGCTTCAAACATCGTGTTTTCATACTAAACATACGAGTTGAAACACCGACTGCAGCAATTCCCCTCGTCCATTGCAATACACTTTGAGCATCAGAAAATTCATGATACGTCGTGGCGCCGGAAATGGGGAGGAAAGGTGCGGAGGCACGAGACTGGAATCTTGCACGTGCACAACACACGATCCGACACAACATGCTAAGAATACTACACAATATTACTATCGCAGGCAATCGCATGCGATCACTCACAATCGCATAAGAGCAACAGCTCCATATACATGCAGCACATGGATGTTTTTAAAGTTATACAAAAACACCGCATGTGTCAAACAAATGTTTGGCATGAAGTCTGTTTATACCAGGTAAATGTAAACACCATATTCCGCGCAGCTGAGTAAATGGTCGTGCTGGACCCTCCTGTAGTTTGGCAATATCGCCTCTTCATTTGTCGTCTATTTGCACTCAGCACTCATGCAATACAAGTTAACACAAATCATGGTTTGCATTCAGGTGAACGAAGTACCCCATTACATACATACGGTCTTCGGAAAAGACCCCCAGCACTAGACCTTTTGCAGCACATGCTCCGCTAGAAAACGATTCATGGTGGATGTTTTGGTGTCGGACTCAAATACGACAGATTGGATAAAAAGGAATCGTTTGCGCATTCCCCCATCGGTCGCTTTACCCGAGCCTATCATGACGTCCGTGCCCCAGGGGCACATTTGGTTAAACCCCAATGGGCACAGAAGCGATAAGACGTCTATGCGGATGCAGAGCGCCACCCGTTCCGTTCGCAGGGCGGACGCCCATCCAGGGCATCGGGAAATCCTCCCTGTGCATCTCCGGCTCCCGGTGGCCATTGACCCGGTCCTAACCCACGCACGCTAACATCGGGGTAAGGCCCGTCGGGCACGTTCAGAGCGCGGACACGAGACGCGTCCCTCCGGTGTGACCCGTCACATCGCACCGCAATCCTGCCACTCACCTGCGAGTGCCACCCGCGTAGTTGGGAGTGCAGGTAGAGGCCGGCGTGCCGTGCCGTAATGCCGGAATCAGGGTGGGTGGCGACCGGCGAGGTGCACACATGCAAGTGAGCAAGAAGCAGTCAGTTCGCGCACCGCGCCTCTTTGGGATGAGGGCGGGAAAAAAAGAAAATTAACCACCTCCCTCCCATCCCAACCCCTCTCCCATTCCCTTTCCCTATCTGTCTCTCTCTCTCTCTCTCTCTCTCTCTCTCTCTCTCTCTCTCTCTCTCTCTCTCTCTCTCTCTCTATATATATATATATATATATATATATATACATACCCCTCCCTCTTCATGGTTATCTGCGTCTAGGGGCTTTCATGCTGTATAATGGAACGCGATTAATATCGTCCCAGTGCACTTCTGATTAAAAAGCTTTCCTTACTATGGGAAATTAAAAAAAGGTGGAAAAAAGAACCACTTCCATGAGGTCTTGGTATTGCATGGATCCTTTCATTGATATAAACACAACCTGAGTGACACGACCAATGGTCACCGCTTTATGGAAGGTCCTCGCTAGAATTAAGGAGTAAAAATAAAAAATAAAGGTGTTCTGGATGAGCTGCTTTGATATTTGGATCCATCCACAGATTCCTTTTTTTTTTCTCCTCCAACACCTTTTTTTCTTCCTTTGCCTCCACAGTGTTCGATTGAAACGTCCTTCGGTCCACCTGTGATGGCGACCCGGTCATCGCATCTGGTTACCACTTACCAAGGCACTCGCTGCACTTATTCATCGAACGCCGCCAATGATACTATGCGGGTCGCATTCAAACTGGGAAGAAAATGCTGCAATCCACACGGAATCCAACATAAACGGGACTCGCAGGGCAGGAATCCCCGGAGATTGCCCCCACTCAGGTGCCAAAATGAATCTGAAGGAAATCCTAACATGAGGGATGTCTATATTATGTGTTTTTTATGGGGAATTCAAATATGAGTTTATTTTTTGGATAGGATAACTCTAACCTACATCAATTTGTATTTCTAAATTGCCAATTTTACCCTTTCGAACCCCGTTATAAGATATTAAAAGATATAAGGGAAATCATTCATATTGACACAGCCAAATCAAATGTACATATTTATTAACAGGTTAACTGCATGTATATCACTGGTTACAATTACAAAGATCAATCTCCTTACTTCTTGAACTTTACCAGGTTGCACAAGTCCTGCTTTGACTCATTCTTGGACATCAGCCTCCTGCTGGTCTCCTGAGCCCTGATGCCTCCATCCCTCTTTTCCTGTGAGAAGTACTTAGCAGAAGCCTCAGTCACCATTTTAACAACCCTCTCAATGCTTTGTGTGTGGCAAGGCCAGTTGAGCACCTCCATGGGGGTGTTGATGAAGTTCTTCACCTCCGAGGTGCTTAGGGAGCAGGTGAGAGGTGGCTCTGACAAACCTTCTGACCAGCTGATCAAGTTACCAATGCTGGAAGCATCACAGTTGATGTCAGGTGTCTTTCTGGTCCTGACAGAGGAGTCCCCCAGCTGAGTGTCTGGGTCCCCCTCTCCCCTGATGGCCAGGATTCTCTCCACCCCTCAGTCCTCTCCTTCTGATCCTCAGAGCACAGCAGTGTTTGGAGGATGGCTTCACTGTGGGCATACCAAGCAGATCTTCTCACAGTCGGCATCACAAGGTCCAGCACCTCCTTCCTCTGGGACTTGAGGCAGTCCAGCTGAAACAAGATGTGCCTCGGCCCTTCGATCCAGGAGTGCTTGACTTTCACGTTGAACCAACATGGATAATACACTCCAATGATGAATTCCACAATGAATTGCAGATTGTTCCGGTTCTTTCCTTTCAGTCCATGCTTTGACACCCAGAGCCTGAGAAGTCTGTTCGCTGTGGTGAGCCAGCGGCTGTGGTTTACTGGTCCAATCTCCACTAGAGCCAGCCTTGCAGGAAGCACTCCATCCCTGATTGCACAGACAATTTTATAGCCATAGTGTTGATCAGTTGAGAGATCTTCAATGGCCTTGTCAGACAGCTTGATCAGTGGAGGGCCAACAAAGATCCAGGTGAAGTTTGGATTGATATCCAAGTCTGTAGCAGAAGCAAGGAGCTTTCCTATTGGCCCGGAAAATGTGTTGTCTGACAGAGTAGGGCCATCAAGGTGAACAATGAGATGGCGCAGGGGAAGTTCACCAGTGTGCAGGTTGCACACCAACCAGACCAGCTTTCTCCCCAGGTGCAGCTCCAGCTTCCGCATTACTCCAGCTTTCACACCAGTGTTGACATTTGTTGAGTCTCCTCCAATGGCCCACAAGGTCTTATCAAAACCCCTCTCTTTCAGCCAGGCAAACAGGACCTTAGCAATCTGCTCCGCATGTGACTCCTCTTTAGTTGCTTTCTCTGGGGTAAAGTGGAACAGATAGTAGCTACCAGGCTCACTAACAACACTATAGTGTTCTTCCTTGATCTTTGCAGGAAAAGATTGGTCACTGCCCTCAGCTTCCATCATCACATTGGACAGGTCAATCTGCCCATCAAAGAGGATGCAGGAGATCCCCCCCTCCTCCCTGCACTTCTCATCAAACTCTTCCCCCAGCTCTGTCATCAACTTCTCCTGTGCTCTCTTGACCTTGTTCTTATGACTCACTTTACTTGTATTGTCTTCTGTGATGATCCCTGCATCAATCAGAGCTGCAGTTGTTATCGCTGCAGTTGGCCTCAGCCCTATGCCATACCTTACACTAGCAAGGGCAATGTTTGGAATCTCATCATAGTTTTTCTGGACCTTTGCTGAAGCTGCAGGCTCAGTGTCAGTTTCAGGGAAGAGCTCAACTTCAGTGACAAACTCATCTTCAGCACCACTTCTCTCCAATTCCAGATCCTCATCACCATCTGACAAAAATCTCTCAACATCCTTCCTGGCTGCCTTCTCTGCTGCTGCAGCATTTTCCTCCTTGCTCCTTCTCCTTTTCTCTGCATTCTTTTTCTTTTCCTGCCTTTCCAATGTCCTCACCTGTCTCTTGTGCTCTGGCAGATCAGGGCTCCCCATTTGGTGGGGTCCTTTACTTCCAACCTTCTCTTTCTGTCCCTTGATGTAGGCAAGATCTTTCACAGGAATCATTTTCTCTCTGCTGCAGGAACAGTTAATGTGGGCTTGGATCACACAGCCCTCACCGGCCTCACAGTCTCCCCCCTCACAACTGGTAATCTGACACTTGCAAGTCAAAATATCAAATAACTTGTCTAACTTGACAATGAACCTCTCTTTGGCATCAAGTTTGCCCTTCCCAAGAGAAAACTTCACTGCCTGATTCCAGACCTCCTTGAGCTTGGACAGGATGGGCACCTTTTCATTGATAACAGGAGGCTTGAAAAGAGCATTAGCTTTGCTCCACTGACAAATCAGACCAGGGTAGATGTCAGACACGAGCTGGTCCACTGGGTAGTTCCTCCTGTCATCTTCACTTTGCTCCCTCAAGTAGATGCCACACCTCAGGATATCCCTCACAGTTGGCAGTTCAGACACCAACAACTCCTGCCCAGTGCCAACAAGATTACTTAAATGAGAACTTGATTTCATCCTTGTTCTGACTTAAGCCATTTTTAGTAGTTCACACTGAAATAAAAACAATAATACATAGGTAAGTATCCACTACAGACAGATATTAAGGTATTACACAGGTATTACAGAAAACCATCAAAATATTCACTTCACAGGTCACTATTTTCCTTCACATTTAACTCAGGCTAGCAATAGGTAAGTACACAAATCAATTAACAAATATAATATAAAACAAGGTAATTTACATCTAAAATTATTATCTATTTGTTCCTCAGGTTCCTAATCAAAAACGTACTTACTGGCAATGCCATAAGAAGGGAAGAGAAGACGGATGGATAAGGATTGCCAACCTCCTCAACATCGAGCTTTCAGCAACAAGATGGCTACAACTGCCGTCCCAACAGGAAGCTACCAAAATAAAAGCCCTAACTTCAAAGTAAAAAACGTCTCTTTTTTTCCAGAAGAATAGCAAAATAATCAAAAATTTAATAATAAATCAACTGCAAATTGATGTAGGTTAGGGTTATCAGAATTTAAAAAAAACTCAGATTTGTGTTCGACACACCAAAATACGTAATATGAACACCCCTCTCGATTGATTTACCAAAAAAAAAAAGGATGGCCCGCCCTACCCCCACATCATCGATACAACACCACGACACCAATGTCTGTGTCGCCCAAAAGCAAAGTCTGCTTCACAAACAACTGTGCAGTTTGCCAGCTTCACAGGGGTCATTGGGACCACAGGTGCACCTAGGACCGGGATTCAATTAGAAATTTCGTTTTGCCAGTTGGTTGCATCATAATTGAGATGCGGCTTTGCTCTTGCAGAACAGGCCAGAAATTTGGACAATTTGCCGGGAAAATCTCGCCTAACTTTTTCGCGAAAGACAACGTGGGGTCCTTCAGGTCCACGAGTTAATGCTTGCAGATGAGATAGCCGGCTTAGCATACATCCAAGGGACAGCACACTTGTTCATACGACTCCATGCCTGCAAAGCACCAAACCGACATTTGAAAGTCAGATCGGGAGTTGAACACAGTAGATATTTCGAAAGTAAATGCACTACCTCTGCACCATCCTGTCACACTCCATAGTGCTCAGAATGTGAATCTGTCACACTCCATAGTGCTCAGAATGTGGATCTGTCACACTCCATAGTGCTCCGAATGTGGATCTAAGATCATCATCAGAATGTGGATCTGTCACACTCCACAGTGCTCAGAATGTGGATCTCACATCATCATCAGAATGTGGATCTGTCACACTCCACAGTGCTCAGAATGTGGATCTCACATCATCATCAGAATGTGGATCTGTCACACTCCATAGTGCTCAGAATGTGGATCTCACATCATCATCAGAATGTGGATCTGACATCATCATCATCAATGTGGATCTGTCACACTCCATAGTGCTTAGAATGTGGAGCTGTCACACTCCATAGTGCTGAGAATGTGGATCTCACATCATCATCAGAATGTGGATCTGTCACACTCCATAGTGCTCATAATGTGGATCTCACATCATCATCAGAATGTGGATCTGTCACACTCCATAGTGCTCAGAATGTGGATCTCAGATCATCATCAGAATGTGGATCGCACATCATCATCAGAATGTGGATCTGTCACACTCCATAGTGCTCAGAATATGGATCTGTCACACTCCATAGTGCTCAGAATGTGGATCTCACATCATCATCAGAATGTGGATCTGTCACACTCCATAGTGCTCAGAATGTGGATCTCACATCATCATCAGAATGTGGATCTGACATCATCATCATCAGAATGTGGATCTGTCACACTCCATAGTGCTTAGAATGTGGATCTGTCACACTCCATAGTGCTGAGAATGTGGATCTCACATCATCATCAGAATGTGGATCTGTCACACTCCATAGTGCTCATAATGTGGATCGCACATCATCATCAGAATGTGGATCTGTCACACTCCATAGTGCTCAGAATGTGGATCTGTCACACTCCATAGTGCTCAGAATGTGGATCTCACATCATCATCAGAATGTGGATCTGTCACACTCCATAGTGCTCAGAATGTGGATCTCATCATCATCAGAATGTGGATCTGACATCATCATCATCAGAATGTGGATCTGTCACACTCCATAGTGCTTAGAATGTGGATCTGTCACACTCCATAGTGCTGAGAATGTGGATCTCACATCATCATCAGAATGTGGATCTGTCACACTCCATAGTGCTCATAATGTGGATCTCACATCATCATCAGAATGTGGATCTGTCACACTCCATAGTGCTCAGAATGTGGATCTCAGATCATCATCAGAATGTGGATCGCACATCATCATCAGAATGTGGATCTGTCACACTCCATAGTGCTCATAATGTGGGTCTCACATCATCATCAGAATGTGGATCTGTCACACTCCATAGTGCTCAGAATGAGGATCTGTCACACTCCATAGTGCTCCGAATGTGGATCTAAGATCATCATCAGAATGTGGATCTGTCACACTCCATAGTGCTCAGAATGTGGATCTCACATCATCATCAGAATGTGGATCTGTCACACTCCATAGTGCTCCGAATGTGGATCTGACACACTCCATAGTGCTCCGAATGTGGATCTGTCACACTCCATAGTGCTGAGAATGTGGATCTGTTACACTCCATAGTGCTCCGAATGTGGATCTGACACACTCCATAGTGCTCATAATGTGGATCTATCACACTCCATAGTGCTCCGAATGTAGATCTGACACACTCCATAGTGCTCCGAATGTAGATCTGACACACTCCATAGTGCTCCGAATGTGGATCTATCACACTCCATAGTGCTGAGAATGTGGATCTCACATAATCATCAGAATGTGGATCTGACACACTCCATAGTGCTCCGAATGTAGATCTGACACACTCCATAGTGCTCCGAATGTGGATCTATCACACTCCATAGTGCTCATAATGTGGATCTCACATCATCATCAGAATGTGGATCTGTCAAACTCCATAGTGCTCAGAATGTGGATCTTGGCTGTCTTTGCAATCAGGTAGATACGCCCCAGATTCATTCACATGCTGTCCATAGTTGATTTACAATATGTACAAGTATAAACAGTACTATATATACATATTTTTTTTTTTTTCAATAAAATTCCAAGCTGGTCAAACACATGGAACATGTCTGTCAATCCCCCATGTCCTTGCTCTCTACTATTGTTGTGCTTTCTTTTTTTCTCTTTCTTTTTTTCTCTCTCTCTTCTCTTCTCTTCTCTTCTCTTCTCTTCTCTTCTCTTTCTCTCTCTCTCTCTCACTCTCTCTCTCTCTCTCTCTCTCTCTCCTCCCACTCCCCTTGTTATATGTTCTATGTGTTAGCTCTTACACAAGCCTCCACTTGGTATAAAAAAAAATCATGACAAATCTAACACTGACCTTTCCTCTCCAAAAAGACCGTCTGGAAAACCCTCCCAACTACTTTCTCAATAGTTTTCTCGAAGAAGTTCTGTCACTCAAGATTTTGGGTCTCACTATTTCTCACTATTGTCTTGGGAAAACCACATTTCCAAGCTGGCCTCCAAAGCCAGTCGCCGCCTGTACATCCTCCATCGTGCAAAGTCCTTGTTCTTGGCACTACTGAGCTCTTCACCACATACAAAGCATAATGGAATACTGCTCTCCCCTCTGGGCTGGTGCTCCTGCCTCACACCTAGCTCGGCTTCATGCTGTTGAAACCAAAGCATTCAGAATCATTGGAATTTCCCGTGATGAAGCTGATTCTAAGGACCTTTCACTCTCTCATTGCAGATAGGTTTGTGGTCTTTCTGTCTTCTCCCGACTCCTCTCTGGCCTTGCACACCCTGCTCAGTCTGTGCTCTCTCCCCCAAATATTCCTGGAGGACGCACAAAGTCTACCAGTAAATCTCTGTGCTCAGCTTCACTCTATCATTCCTTGTCGATCCCCACTCTGTCCAATTATTTTTTGTATTTTCCTACTCTTTTGTCATTCTCCCAGTTGTTGGTGTATATTTCTTGGTATTTCTTTTTATATATTTATTTTGCCTTTTTTGCAATCACTGGGGCTGTATTTGTTGCTGTTTCATTTTCCTGTGCGGCATCTTCTATTCGCACCTGTTTCTGGAAATTATTTGCAAGGTGAGCTAGGGATGCTTTTTCAGGTTTGTTGTGTTCATGTTTGTTTACAAATAGCATCAGATATTCTGTTGAGCATTTCACATACTCAGCTAGTCCAACACTCGCCGCTCTGTGCACCTGGTTGAGTTCCATCAGGCTTCTCCGTGTGTGTGTGTGAGTGTGAGTGTGAGTGTGAGTGTGTGTGTGTGTGTGTGTGTGTGTGTGTGTGTGTGTGTGTGTGTGTGTGTGTGTGTGTGTGTGTGTACGCGTGCACACAAACACACATTCATCTTGCAAACATGAATTCGGAAAATGTGGTGAGTATGCCAATACCCCAACGTGATTAGAGGGAGGCCTTCGTCCTGTGATGGACTGAAAATAGGCTGAATAAATGAAACATTGTAAGCACGTACACACACGCATGCATATACGAGCATGTTTGTGGAAACAGTATAGACCATACATGCAGTGCCTCAGAAAATATTCACACCACTTAACTTTTTTCACATTTTGTTATGTTATAGCCCGAATTAAAAATGGATTCAATTGAGATTTTTGTCACTAATATCTATCTATAATTCCATTAATCTCTGTGTGTATGTGTGTATGTGTGTATGTGTGTATGTGTGTTTGTATGTTTGTCTGTGACCGCTGTTTCTCGACAACCACGGGTCCGATATACTTTAAACTTGCCAGGTATATTGCTGGGGACCCGAGGATGTGCCTTTTCAAGGTTTGAAATTAATCGGACAAGTACTTACCGAGCTATGGCGATTTAGCCGTTCGCCGTTCGCTTTGGCGTTGCGAATGGACCAAACCATTTCATGTAAATAGAGGGGGGGGGGTTCTGTGGTCGTTGCGAATGGACCAAACCATTCATGTAAATAGAGGGGGGGGTTCTGTGGTCGTTACTGCCACGTGGTTTCAAAGTTTTTTTTTGTTGTTGTTTGCACGCATGTTTTTTTGCACCCACGTACGGGCACGCCCTAGGATGTTTACACACACACACCCCTACACAAATTTTTTTTTTTGGCAAGGAACGGGCACCCACGTACGGGCACGTCCTAGCTTATATATAGTACGGGCATGCCCTAGTACATATAATACCCCATAATGCCAATGTGGAATTATTTTTTGTTTTAGAAATTTTTTATAAAATAATTTCAAATGAAATACAGAAATATCTAATTTACATAAGTATTCAATCCCCTGAAACAATACTTCGTAGAAGTGCCTTTGGCAGCAATTACAGTGTTGAGTCTTCGCTGTATGTCCAACAGCTTTGCACATCTGGATTTGGGGAATTTCTTCCATTCTTCCTTGCAGATTTGCTCAAGCTCTGTCAAGTTGGATGGGAGCATCAGTGATCAGAAATCTTCAAGTCTTTCCACAGATTCTCAATGAGTCTGGACTTCGCTGGGCCACTGAAGGACTTTCACATTCTTGTTCTGAAGCCATTCCAGTGTTGCTTTGGCTGTATTCTTGGGGGTCATTGTCCTATTGGAACGTACATGTTCGCCACAGTCTAAGCCCAAGGTCTTTTGCACTCTGAAGCAGGTTCTCCTCAAGGATTTGCTTGTATTTGGCTCTATTCATTGTTCCCTCTATCCTTACAAGTCTCACAGTCCTTGCCGCTGAAAAGCATCCCCATAGCATGATGCTGCCATAACCATGCTTCACGGAAGGGATGGTGTTAGATGGGTGATGAGCCGTTCTCAGTGTCCGCTTGACATAGCACTTTGCATTCAGGCCAAATAGTTCAATTTTGTCTCATCAGACCACAAAATATTTTGCAGCATGCTCTGAGTCTTTCACGTGCCTTCTTGCAAACTCGAGGTTTGCTGTCACATGCCTTTCTCTCAAGAGTGGCTTCGTCTAGCCACTCTCCCATAAAGCCTAGATTTGTGAAGTGCTGCAGGCTATTGTCTTCCAGTAGGTTCTCCCTTATCTCTGTAGTTCTCTCAGAGTGAACATTAGGTTCTTGGTCACCTCCCTGACCAAGGTCCTTCTTGCCCAGTTGCTCAATTTGGTCAGACGGCCAACTCTAGGAAGAATGATGCAGCTCACTGGGCTCTTGGGAACTTTCAAGACGAAAAATTATTTTATACTCTTTCCCAGATCTATTCCTCCTCACAGTTCTATCTCGGATTTCTCCGGAGAGTTCCTTGGACTTCATGGTAGAGTTTCTCCTCTGACATGCACTGTCATCTGTGGGACCTTATATAGAAAGGTGTGTTTCTTTCTAAATCATGTCCAATCAATTGAATTAGCCACAGGTGGACTCCAATCAAGTTGTGGAGTCATCTGAAGGATGATGAAAGGACATTGGATGAACCTGAGGTCAATTTGGAATGTCATAGCAAAGGGGTTGAATACTTATCGACTCAAGACATTTAAACTTTTCATTTTTAATTATCTGTAGAAATTGCTGAAAAGAAAATTCCACTTTGACATTATGGGGTATTATGTGTAGACCAGTGACAAAATCTCAATTTCATCCATTTTAAATTCAGGCTGTAACAACAAAATGTGAAGAAAATAAAAATCAAGGGGTGTGAATACATTCTGAAGGCACTGTATATATGAACACGTAATAATATATACATATACATATACATATATATATATGGTAGTCCAAAATGATGTGCAACCTTTTACTTAACTGCAATATTTTATATTATTGATCAACGTTCTTTGTTCTTGTCTAATAATACACAGGACAAATTAAATTTGTTTATTTTTATGAAAACATGCTTCAACAAGCAACAGGATGCGATATCACTCGTCCTTAATTGAATGCTCAATCAAAGCCCCGCATCTTTAGATGAAAGTTGCCATACAGACACCGAAGTTGTTGATGCCTCAACTGAGAAATGGAGCTGGTCGGCATCTAACTTCCAGTCTGATGTTATTTTTCAACCTCTGCAGTGTATGTGGGTTGTTTTCGTAGACTTTAGCTTTGAGTGATCCCCATAGGTCATGGTTGGGAGGAGGCAGATCTGGAAAGTTGGGAGGCCATGGGTTGTCCATCCATCAAGAAATGAGTCTGTGCACACAAAAAATGTCATCTCAAAACTCCAAAGCACCAGTCATTGGACGCATGCGGTGGTGCACTCTCTTGCTGGAAGATGACTGACTTCATGGTGATGTCTTACCTTTTTGTCAGTGCAGAAAGGAATTGTCTATAATTTGTGACTTTCCACACTTTCCAAAACTCACCACACTTTCCAAATTCATATATCGTTTGGGTGCCAGTATGTCCATGTTTCTAACTGTGTTGTCTGTCACTGTTTGTCCGGCTTCACTTTTGAAGAAAAAAGGTCCGATTATACTGCTACATCCAGTAGCACAACAAACTCTTACTTTCGCTGCAGAAACTGGTTGTTCCATATGTCCATGCGGTTGGTGTTCTCCCCCAAAATAACATATCAGTTTGTTCATGTGGCCGCTGAGAGAGAAATGGGTCTCGTCATTGAAGATGTTGTCTCAAAAGTCCTGATGTTCTCCGATCCACTGGGCAATGGTGGTGCAAAATTCAATTGTCTCCCTCTTCTTTATTTTGGTCCGGTGTTGCAGTAACTGGATGTTGTGGGAAACAGTTTGAGACCGTCGTGTATGATTCTGCCAACAGTCGTACAAGTTGATGTGTCCACTTTTTCAAAGAAGCTTACAAAGCTTCTCTCACAGCCCCTATCTTGCCAAGTGTTCTCACTGAAGGTGTTCGACTACTGTGCCCTTTCATTTTGTCTTTCGCACTTCAAATGTCTCTAAACTTTTCATCAATATGTTTGATGGTTTTGTATTGTGGAATTCTTACATTTGGATTGACCCTACAAAACTGACTTTGTCACAAAAATGTCTCTATAATGAGTATCTGCTGGGGCACAGAGAAATTGTTCGACATGGTTGTAACTTCTTTGGAAAAAAACAAAAACAAATCCTGTTCTTTCGATGACCTGGAAAAAAAGAGGGTCACATTCGTAAAATTGTGACAGCTGTTTCAAAAGTTGCACATCGTTCTGGATCACCCTATATATACATAATATCCACGGACACTTGTTTTGGGCTTGTTGGCCATCATCAGCATGGAGCAGAAGTTCATCTCCAAGTTAAGCTGATGCCTAATCGGCAGGGCTGATGCAACTGTTGAGCCAGAAGAGCCTTTTTATTTAAATTATTCCTGGCTGCTCCAATTATAGCCTGGTGTTGTTGGCTTAGCGGTTAGGGTGCCGGCTTGGGATCCTAGGATCCTGGGTTTGAATCCCGGTCGATCGCTGTATTAACACCATGGGGGTTGACTCAGCCTGTAATCCTTCTGAGGTCGGCAAATTGAGTACCAGTTCACTGGTAATTCCCTGTGTGTCGAAGAGGCGACTAACAGGGATGGCAGCAGGAAGGGCATCCGGCCATAAAACATTGCTACAAAAAGGGGACCATGGTGCCTGAAAAAGGCCAACCCCTGCTCTGCGGGGAAATATGGCCTCTAAAGGCGGTTCCTATTCCTGGCTGCTCCCAGAACTGTTTTATGTACTACAGACAAGTTAATGTGTGGCAGGCATTTCCTGGTGGTCACGATGCATGCAGCAATATCTGGTGTGGGACTTGCTTCCTGGTACCCACTGCAGTAATGGGGCTGACTTCGATATATATTGTTTGGGTGCCGGGTTTTACCACGAGGGAACTTCTCGGATTCCTTCAGAATTCTGGCCCTGAGGCCACTGGTGATGGATAACTCCGCAGTCCGTTGGGTTGCTAGTAATTGATACCGCCAAACCTCGCTCTTCTACAAATCGCATTACCTTTCCAGTGGGTTAGTGATGTCAATTGGGGCACGTACCCTGTGTGTGTATTTGTCGACTTAATCAGGTACGGTCGAGCGGAACCATCAAGTATGTACCGGCTGAATTACGGAGACAATCAGTGGGGCAGAACTTCCCGGCGACCTGGACTACTTAATCGAGCCAATAGGAAATGAGATGAAACAGACGGAAACAAACCGTTTACCAAAGAAGCAAATATTTACAAGGATCAATCATCAAAGAGACACATTTATACAAGTACATTCAGCAATGAAAGAAAAAGTACAGTCAAAAGGTTCTTACCCTTAGTGCTTATCCGATTCTACAATCTTACTTAACAACGATACATGAGTATGTGAGCATACATGAGTCTGCATGCCAGCAGACCACACCAAGGAAGATAGAGAGAAAGAGGAGTTGGTAATGGTACAGATGAGTGTGTGTCGGCGACCCTTTGATTCACTGGGGACATCATCTACAGATGTGTACCGATCCTGATACAGGTAAAGAAGGAGTGGGGGGTTATTAAAGTAGGGAGTGTAAATGTCGAGGTGCCAGTGTATGTGGTGTTTGCTTTGGAGGAAAGGTGTGAGGTGCACATATACGGCTTGCCTGGAAGGGTCAAAAGGACAATTGCCGATAGCTCCTTTGTATCGGTCGACAGCTCTTTATGATGTGAATCTTGCTAGACGAATTAGAAAGTTAATCAGAGCGGCAGCAAGAGAAAGTCATGTATATCAGTTCTGGAGCTAACTCCTCATGCCAAGGACATCCTGCCTGCTTGCCCTTGTTCTCTGGACCCTCGTCGCAGCTCTCCTTGCTCAGCACAGCACAGCTCCAGCACACTCAGCCTCGTCTCCAGCGCAGCTTCTTGGCACTGCTCTCTCTCTCTTTTGGGTCCGAGTGGGCAGGCAGCACGAGCCACAGCATAGTTAATGACAAGGTTCAACAGCAACGAATGGCTCACCGTTCTGGCTTTAAATCCGCTTGCTTGGAGTGGAGACTCTGGGGATCAAAGTTCATGGGAGGCAGAATTCATGGGAGCAAAGTTTGTATCTTGTCCTTTGACCCATGACAGCACGCTCCCATTGGTGCCTCCTGAGGCACCACCTCCTTCCCCTGTCAATCATATCGGGCTGGAGTTCTCTCATGCAGAGCATCCACTCGATCCCCAACAGACTTTCCTTCCCAGCAGCATCTGGCCAAGTACATTCAAACAGACAGAAGGTTCCTGCTCCTTTTCCCTCCCTGAATTGTAGTTTGTGTGAGGTGTGGTGTGCGGTGCATGAAAAACTGGTAAATCAATGGCAGTTATGAATGGAGAGTTGGATTCCATGAGGTGGTGCACCAATGTCTAAATGTGTTTGGAGAGATGGAAAAACCGAATTGGTGCTGTATCTAAAGGTGCAATGGTAACTAGCCTATATGGACCATGAATAATGGGTTATTGAAAGAAGAACAGGATTATTGAGCGGGGGAAGAGGTAGTGCACGGAGGAGGAAGAGCACCAAAGAGGAAGAAGAAGAAGACCTATCTGCAGCCCCTCATAATGCATGCATATTTCCCATTTCCCTTAAACCATGGGTGGGGGGGGGGGGGGGGGGGGGGGAGGTCAGAGAGCTTCCAGAAGACCCAGTGTCAGAGAGCTTCCAGAAAATTGTTGAAATTAAAAAATATTTTGGTATCCAGGTGATTCTCCTTTACTTTGGAATTGAACTCACCTGTGGTGAGTTGCACATGCCTGCAATATAAAAATCACTCATTCAACCAGTTTGAATAGAGAAAAGGAGTCATTCTGCTGTTTTGTGTCACTGTGTGTACTGCAATGAGCACGGAGGAAAGAAAGAAAACCAGAGAATTGTCTGAGGAAGTCAGACACAAGATTGTTGGCAAGCAAGGACATTCTCAAGGCAACAAGTCCATCTCAAAAGACCTTGATGTTCCTGTATCCACCGTACGCAATGTTATCAGGAAGTTTAAGGCCTATAGCACTGTAGGCAACCTCCCTGGACGTGGCCGCAAGAGAAAACTTGATTGAAGATTGTAGCAAAGGATTCTTCGAATGGTGGAGAAAGCACCTCAATCAACTGCCAAACAGATTCAAGCTGACCTTCAGACACAAGGTACAATGACTTCAACTCGCACCATCCATCGCCAACTCAATGAAATGGGGTTCTAAAGGATTTCTGGTCTCTGGTCAGCGTGCGCATCGATTTTTACCCTGCGCGTCAACAATTTTTTTTTTTTAAATTTCCAACGGTACCTACAACAGCGTGCGCCGTCTATATTTAAATATAGAGCAGATCATAAATTATAGAGCACATTAAACATAAACAATGCCGCGCCGCCTCAAGTATTCGCGTATACTTGAGGCGGTGCCGAGACGAGATAATTGCAATTAAGTGAGCCGTGACGTCACGTTCTAGCCGAAAACGCGAATTCGAGCGTGAGGAGCCATATAATGTATGCATGTTGCTGGGCCAGCACGCTATTTCGGGGAATACGGGTCTGTGAGGGTCGCCTCCCCTACATAACTATGTATGCATTGGTATCGACGTTCGCGCACGGTTCTCCCCTACAGAACTACGTTTAGTTTGTCCAAATCCAACCAGCCGTTCCAAAGATATGAGTAGTTTTGTGTGCCGTGCCGTCATGAATCCAATCGGCTGGATATTGTCATTTATTGAAACGAAAACGTTCTATGTCGGGTTCATGTGAAGCAACCAGAAGGCCTAGAGAGCTGCGGGTGGTCTCGTTAGTTAGGCCTGGATCCTATCTCGTTTGTCATGAACTTGTAAGTGTCTGTGATAATCTGGTGGACTGGGAGAAGAGATCGTGGGAGTTGAACCACACCATACAGCCCATCTGCGCATGCGCAGATTTGATACACGTGCAGCATCATCCCGTACACGAAGATCGGTCCGGGGTGTAGTCATTTGCGCATGCGCGGTTTTTTCAGCATTCAGATGCTTCGGCAATCGCCTGTAAGACCACTTGCGCATGCGCAGTGTTGACGCAATCGACGCATTGGAATGTTTGACGGTACGGCGAGGCGATCTCGAGAACGAAATGGCAGTCGATAATATGCTTGAAGAACTTAATAATTTTCAGAATAAATACATTTTAAAATAACTTATTAAGCTTGTGTTCATTATTTACAAAAAGGCCGACCAGTCCCATTGGCTGTCTTTAATTTTTCTCTGGATGGCACCACGGCAGATGAGGAGAACCGCAAGGCATGAGGACACAAAAAACAACACCTTTATATGTGCAATTCATGCTTTTCAAAAAAAAAGAAAAAGAAAAAAAAACCGCATCGCCGCATCAATTCTGCAACTTTGGTCTGACCAGAGACCATCAATATATTTTTTTCGGCCTTATATTAAGTTCTGTATCAAAACAAAGGTTCTGTAATATTAACAGTGAAATAAAGGATTGCGGAGACCAAATACTTTTGTCAATTTCATCTTATTTTTAGAGAAAATTGTGAGTTATTTGAAAAAAGTGCAAGGGTGCCAATATTTTTGGCCACCACATATATACTGTGTATATATATATATATATATCAAGTAATGAACGGCGGTTGGGAATTATATCCACGATATCCATTTTTCCGTTCTCCAACCTATAGCTTTGTCTTTAAAAACTCAACGTTTCGGCCAGCAACCCAGCGTGCGCCGAGCCTCCACTAGCCTTCATCAAGAGAAGTTCCCTTGTTCACCTCCTCCCAGATATATCTGGGGGGAGGGGTGGGCCTATTCTATCAACCAATCACAAAGCTGCGTTGCGAGACCTCGTGACCATGGACCCATGCTCGGCTTATGTTGCAAGTGTTTTGTGCGTGATTGAGCGGTGTATTGTATTGACACAGGCAACACGGACAACAAAACACAATACACCGCTCAATCACGCACAAAACACTTGCAACATAAGCCGAGCATGGGTCCATGGTCACGAGGTCTCGCAACGCAGCTTTGTGATTGGTTGATAGAATAGGCCCACCCCTCCCCCCAGATATATCTGGGAGGAGGTGAACAAGGGAACTTCTCTTGATGAAGGCTAGTGGAGGCTCGGCGCACGCTGGGTTGCTGGCCGAAACGTTGAGTTTTTTAAAGACAAAGCTATAGGTTGGAGAACGGAAAAATGGATATCGTGGATATATATATATATATATATACATATATATATATATATAAAAATAAATATAGTCAAAAGTAGTGCCCGATTTCTGTTTTTTCGGCTGTCAGATTCTTTCTGGGATGTCATGTTGTTAATAATTGTCGGGTATAATTGTTGTTAATAATTGTTGTTAATAATGTTGTTGTTAATAATAATTGTTAATAAACTAGGGCATTGCCCGTACTATATCTATATCTAAAATTATATCCCCCCCCTCTATTTACATGAAATGGTTTGGTCCAAAGCGAACGGCTTGCGAGTACGGTGACAATCCCCCCCCCTCTATTTACATGCAATGGTTTGGTCCAAAGCGAACGGCTTCCGGAGTTTGGTAAAGAAATCGCCATCGCGTGCACAAACGCGCAGGAAAGCGAATGAATCGCAAATTCGGTTTTATTAGTTTTAAAACATAGTTTAACGCCAACATAGTTTGCAAACGTGAAATAAATGAATACGCTCTCAAATGTGCCATCCGAGGCAGAGTGTGTCCTCCACGTTCGGCACACGCGATCGTTCGCTGCTCTCTGATTGGTTGAATCGTTTTTTGGACATAGCTCGGTAAGTAATTGTCCGATTAATATGAAACCTTGAAAAGGCACATCCTCGGGTCCCCAGCAATATACCTGGCAAGTTTCAAGTATATCGGACCGGTAGTTGTCGAGAAACAGCGGTCACAGACAAACAAACAAACGTACAAACGTACAGACGTACAGAGATTACTGGAATTATAGATAAGATAGAAATCGGGCACTACTTTTGACTCACCCTGTATGTATGTATGTATGTGTGTGTGTGTGTGTATATATATATATATATATATATATATATATATATATATATATATAGGTATATATATATATATAGGTATATATATATATATTAGGTATATATATATATAGGTATAGGTATATATATATATATATATATATATATATATATATATACAGTATATATATAAAAATATATATATAGGTATATATATATATATATATAGGTATATATATATATATATATAGGTATATATATATATATATATAGGTATATATATATATATATATAGGTATATATATATATATATAGGTATATATATATATATATATATATATATAGGTATATATATATATATATATATATATATATATATAGGTATATATATATATATAGGTATATATATATATATATATATATATATAGGTATATATATATATATAGGTATATATATATATATATATATATATAGGTATATATATATATATATATAGGTATATATATATATATATATATAATATATATATATATATATATATATATATATATATATAGGTATATATATATATATATATATATATATATATATATATATATATATATATATATATAGGTATATATAGGTATATATATATATATATATATATATATATATATATATATATTGTTACGGCACCCAACGTCGGCCTCTTTCCCCCTTGTTGAGGGGGGATTAATCCCCTCGTCTATGACTGACCGACGTGGTCCTGGGGTATGACGTCACGCCCGGTCAGCGCTGAGTAGGGTATTAGGCCCAACCGTCCTATGACCTAAATACCAGCGCCTCCCGGTACGCAAGGAAACACCCCCGCTCACGGCCGCAGCGTAATAGATTGGTTGCGCCGAGCGAAGCGAACTGCGGCATGAGCCGTTTATCGAAGGGGCTAAACCCGATTCATATGCGTCGGCCGAATCGCGCCACGTACACTCAATTTGGAAACCTCTAAAGCGACCGAATGTGAAGAAGAAGACAAAGTAGGAAGAACAGGGATTTATTACTAATTATTATTATTTGTACAACAACCAAAGAAACCAAGGGAGAAGGAAAGATAACGAAAGTAACTGGAAGAAGAAGAAGAGGAAGACAGTGCAAATACTAGCTTATACTATACAGTCTTACTTATACCCCAGGACAACATAAAAGACGGACGACAATCAGACTTACACGGGGGATGATGGCAGGAACGAATGGCAGGAGGTGGATGGCTGGACGGATGAGAAGGTGGGATCACGGGGCGGGAAGGATGCGGGTCCGGTTGGTGTGTGCTAGAGGTGAGCGGCCGCCGACCCTCCTCGAGCGGCTTCGCACGGCGACGTTGCTTCGCGGCCGCGGGTCGAACCGCCGTTAAAGCTCAAAGCTGCGGTGGTGAAAGCTGCCGTGGTGAAAGCTGCCGTGGTTCAAGCTGCGGTGGTTCAAGCTGCGGTGGTTCAAGCTGCCGTTCTCAAAAGTTCATCTCCCATCTCACCCCGCAGTCCTTCCACACCCCCTTTTTATCAGGCGCGTCGCGATCAAGCCGCCGGCCTCTTAGGAATGCCCATCGGTGAGCTCGCCTCGGCCTCGATTGGTCGTGAGGGCTCACCGATCCCGCCCCTCGATGAGGCGCTGGCAGGGCCACGCCTTGTTCCTGGCGCTTGGCTGACTCCTCCCACCTTCTTCCCCGAGGCTTGACCACGTGCGTAATGGCGGGCGAATGCAGTTGGCAATGAAGGCTGGCAATTGAAAGGGGATCTATCTTATTTGAATTCGATGCAACGCAATGAATTAGTGGACCACAGAGCCTTATACTGACATTTACTAAGGACATAACTACTGAGGGAAACTTATGATTGGCTACGTGTGTGCGATGGCCTAACTAAGGACGACCTTTGACCTTTACAATTGGAGGTATTTACAAGGAATATTTACAGCACACAAAAGGGTATATTTTACAGCAAATTACACACACAGTTCCCAAATCCTCAACAATATACAGTATATATATATGCTAGCAGAAGTACCCGGCATTGCCGGGCGGGGGAGGGGAGGGGGAGCGCTGCTCTGCCACCGCCTCAGATTCCGTGTATAATATTCCTCGCTGAAAAAAAATATGGATCTAAAGATGAAAGGAAAAAAAACCGATGTGGTGTGAATGGCAATGTTCCTCGCTGAAATGTGAAAAAACGCAATCGCTTTTCGCTCTGAATTACGTGCGAACGCGTAACTGTGAGTTTATGGCGGCAAGGAACATCACGTGATCGCTCTGAGCGAATCAGCGCGATGCTCTGCCACCGCCTCAGATTCAGTGCATAATATTCCTCGCTGAAATGCGCTGAGGTAAAAATATGGTAAAAAAATATTATGAAATATTTTTTTTTAGGTCAGCCATGTTCTTCCCAGGCTCAATGGCCATGTCTTTGCCAAATATCAAGCATGTGAGCCTCTCCGTTTAGGAGTCTATCGGTAACATTACACACACACACACACACACACACACACACACACACACACACACACACACACACACACACACACACACACACACACACACACACACACACTGTGTTTTATATATATAGATATATATATATATATACGTATAAACATAAGATGATTACTCGTTAAACAGTCTACTCAGTCTTATATAGATGAAACAGATCAGTTCAAATGTTCAAACTGCTTTCCTTCATTGTCTATGCACAGCTGTAGCCGTGACGAAACACTCTGACACACAGTTCTGCATGTTTCAGTCGTTACTTCAGCAGTCTCATTACGGATGAATCGTTTCAAGTCTCTAAGGGTCGTAGGATTCCTCGCATACACTTTGTGTTTGAGGAAACCCCAAAGGAAGAAATCACAAGGTGTTGTTAAATCACAAGACCGCGGCGGCCATTCAACCGGACCACGATGGCCAATCCATTTGTCTGTAAAGTTCAAATCAAGGGCCTGGCGTACACTAGCAGCATAATGAGCAGGCGTACCATCATGCATGAACCACATTTGGCCATCATTGAATGGAAATACATGCTGCTCCAACATTAGAAGGTAAATTGCAGCATTCACATTTTATTCGAAAAATATTGGACCACAAGATCCTGTTCTGCAAATCATTGTCCATA
>NC_136263.1:81188940-81191440 GCF_964187855.1 Myxine glutinosa
CGGGCGGCAAATTACCGGCAGAACCCGCCCCCTTCGTGACGTCATCGCGTCGTCGTGTGAGGTAATGGTCAAGGTGCGCAGTGGTGACGCTTTCATCGGGGAATCCAAGCTTCGTTTCCCATCATGACATTTTGAGTCCAAGACATTTTTCACCAAGCGCACGGATTTGATGAGAACGGAGCGGAGAAATCAGCGCAGACCGTTCGTTTTCATCATTCGAAACAAGCATGTCCGAATTGGCACTGAAACAGTTCGCTCGTTATAGTTTGCAGGTGACACACCGACGGTGCTGCCAAAGGTTATTTATCTCAGAGGTCAGGTGGCTGATGAGCACAAAACACGATAAGTGTCATTGAGAATCGATGAAGCTAATTAACACACATCTTGCGTCATTCAGGGAGCAGACAGCGCCGCACAGGACGATTCGACGCAGCCGTCGGTACAGTGAGCACAAGTCGCCATCTTGTGTTCCTCTGGAGCCAGCACAGCACACCTGCCAGGGTGTGAGTACGGCAGGTCCATCGTGACCCAAATGTCCAGCCAGGTGATTGTACTTTCGTACAGGGCAGGTACAACCGCTATTTGGTCGTTTCCAAGTAAACTGACAGAGATATCATCCACCTTTGACAACCTTCACCAAGATCGACGGTATACCTGTTCGAACACATTCCTGGACCTTGCTGTGTTCATGTGCTGTCCAAGGTGGCCCGAAAGTCCCTTTACCCCTGCTGAAATGTCATGCCTCCCTCGTCGTGGTATGACGAGTCTGATTCATGACGTGGGAGTCAGCAGCAAGTTAGACAGTATGGCGGACACAAGTTGTCGCGTTGTCGAAGTCGCTTGTGTCTAGGTGCATGAAAGGGCACACGCAGGTCAAACGACAGCTTTCACGGAACGCTTTGGAAAAAAAATCTTGTTAGAGTGGGAACGAGAGAGTTCATAGAACACCTTACCCCGCTAGGTTTTCAAAAAAGGATATGGTAAGGGTCTTTTAAACTCGTGCTTTCCGTTTCGGAGTGCGACCCATATTTCCTACGACCTGCAATATTGTCTGAACGTCGACGTTCCCAAACGGCGAAAGCACAAGCGACAAATTCAATTGGTCAAGATGGTGTAATGTTTAGTCAGGTACTGATAAAGTGGAGGTCTTTGGAAATTCCAAGAAGGTGATTTTTGTTCTACAATGTTCAAATATATAATTAAATTAAAACGGTTTTAAAGGACAGAGAGAGAAAAACTTTTATCGGAAGTTTACTGCTGTTGATGCACCGTCTGCTACACCACCTTATTTAACACATAAATTCGTTATTCCTGTTATTTGTGTCCTTTATGATGCCCCTAAAAACAGTAACTGTCCTATTTTGAATGATTTTCAATTTTGTTTGACTGCTGGACATGCAGACAGACTAAAACTAGAACGACACTTTTTGACCGCATAATTACATCATTATAATACTTCCAGCTATTCTCGAGCATCACACTTTTACATCACATGACCTCTGACCTATTGACCCCATAATCTAATCAGTTTATCTTCACGTCATTATACATACTTTTACCAAGTTTGGTCAAAATCCCATCACTGGTTCACAAGTTTGCTTGGTAATAGAACTTTCACCTAATGGGACATCTGACGTATTGACCCCATACTGTTACGTTTGTGGTCGGGGTAGTGATGAAATACCTTAGTGAAGGCAGGAATGTATATAGTTTAGCATGGACCGTGTGATGCGAAGAACATGAATCTCCGTGTAATAAGATTGTATATGTGTCTCCATTCGAGGGGTGGAGTTATGCTAATTAGGTAGGGCTTAAGGATAATCCCGTGTGTAATTGCCCTCCTGTGATTTTTACCCTCGCCAGAGGAGAGGGTATTGCATTTGAGTCCGTTTGTCTGTCTGTTTGTCCACACAGAATAGATATGATTTTCTCTGCAACCGTTGGTCCGATTGACGGGAAATTTTCACCAAAGGTGCAACTCCACCTGTATCATTTTTAATGAGAATTATGACATCATAGGTCACGTGGTTCGGCCGCCATCTTGGAAAAATCAAAAACTTTGCACCTCCACATCTCCGAAAGCAGAATAGAAAAAATTGAGACATGGCTCATTGTAAAGAACTCTCCATGTGGAATAACATCTGTCAATGATGATGTCATAGGTGCCTCCATTATGACGTCATAATTTGACAAGTGCAAAATTTCATCCACTCAAGATGAAATTTCTTGAACATAATCTAGGAATAAATTGGAGAAAAAAAAAAAGATGACGTCATCAGTCAAGTGGTTCGGCTGCTATGTTTGTTTTAACACAAAAGCTTTAACCCTTTGAGTACGGATGACATCCAGTCCCGCAACCCACGAAAAAGTTTTGTGTACGGATGACGTTACTACACGTCATCGACTATACCTATAAATAGATCGTCAGTACGTGGTTGCATTCCCGTACCAAAATGCCAAATTAATCCCGTATCGGGGGTATTTTTATCAAAAGAAATCC
>NC_136263.1:81196440-81198940 GCF_964187855.1 Myxine glutinosa
CCTCACTTTGAAGTCTGCATCCTCTATCTCTCTTCCTGGCTTTTATTTTGCTGCCTTGGCTTTTTTTTGGTAGCTGGAGATGTAGTCGTGCTCTGACTAGTTTGATCAGTCCAACATTCAGCAGAGCATAGAACAGTGACATTACACTCCATTCCAACCTCCTCCGTTTGTCTCGTTAGATAATCAACGCCACACCACTTCATATTTCCTGGATGTTGCATTTTCCAGTTGCAAAGACTGGAAGAATACAGCTCTGCCTGTTATCATGCGTAGCACTTGATCATTCCAGCAGTTGCAATTCGGGAACTAACCGCAATCCAGATTTCACCAGCACTCTAATGCCACCATCAAATGGGGGACGACAACACAATACCCACTCATATACACTGACTGTCAAAAGCACTTGGCCTCACCAATTCCTATCTTCTTCGTTCGTAAGCAGCACAAGGCTGTGGGGCAGCATCATTAGCTGACGGTGTGACTGTGCCACTGATGCAGTTCCCCTCTGTAGGCTAGGGCAGGAATTTGTCCAGGATGTCGGTGATAGCTCGCCTGCTCTTCGAAAGACACTATGGGATCTTCAACATCCACCAACTGATGCCAGCAGACGGGACGCCGGGTTTAACGTCCATCCGAGGAACAGCACACACATTGATGAATATCACCCCGCTGGTGAAACACCGGGATTACAGTTTATAGCTAGGCTGAGATTCAAGCCCAGGACAAACACCTTTGAGGTGAGTGTACCTCGAGGCCATCCGAGCAATTCTAAGAATGATCATCCGAGTTGTCAATTCCTGTACAAGCAGCATAGCTTTACAATCCACTGCAACTACATTCACTGCAATGCTGCAAACAGCCTCCACAAGCATGCACATGTTCCAACACCTGATATTTATCTTGTGGCATTGATAATCATACCATGTGTGTGTATGGTCTGCCATACACAGACATGGTCGATCTAAGGACCGTCACACTTTTCTGACTGGCCACCAAGTCCTGAGACAATCTTCTAGCTCAGCTTCTTGTTCAAAGTCAAATTGGGCTTGCAAGGCCACTGCAGTGCAAAACCACAGCCCTTTCACACAACTGAAAAAAACCTGGAACGAATACTTTGTGACAATGGTGCTGTGGGTACCTTCCAGTTCTGTTCATCAGCAGAATAAAATCTAGAAAGAAAAATTGAGGTGAGGGGGGGCGAGTGGGGATGGCCTGTTAAATGTCCACACATCACACAAAGATAATTAATGCTCAGATGTGGAGGGGGGCAAGTGGTCTGAAAATTACAAACTGCAATAAATAATTATTGTAAAATGGATAATCCGTTTATTTCAAAGAACTATAAAATCCATAAGTTCACTTATGAACAACAACAACAACAACAAAGCAGCACATTTAACCCAAAACGTCCCAATAAAAGTCAATATAGAAACCATTCATGGAAATGCTGTGGAAATGAGCCATGTGGAAATGCTGACTACAAAGTAATACACGTACAAGTTGCAACAAAGTATACTTCACATTTGACAAAATCCGGACCGGGCTGCTGTACAGAATATCACCCATTTGATGCCTTCATGGGTTCAAGCATTGTATGCTACCCGATATTAATTTATGTAGTCCATTTGAAATAAAATTGGTTTAACATCAGGGGTGTTCATTTTATTCTGGCAGGGTACTGTCCGCATGGGTCAGGATGCAGATTATCGAATAGGACCACCCACGTGTGCTTTCAAGGGTTCCGAGTGCAGCAATTCCAAAATGGCAGTAACAAACAAGCACATCACAAAGCATTAACCATGGCAAGAGTTAGTTTTTCTATCTCGTCGGGGTTTGGCCAAATGCTGCATGGCGTGTGGAACGTCGCAGAGAACGCGGACATGAATGCCTGGGAGAAAAGGAAATGGAAAAATATGACAAAACAATAGGCATGTGTGCTGATGCACAACAACAAACAATGCTTCACAAGCATTAGAAAAATATCAAGATCGATTCGTCAAAACTTACTGAAGAGATTAATTAATTTCCCCATCAAACAGCTGTTTGCACAGGGTGTCCCAGATTTTAAAAAAAAGAAAAAAAAGAGATTTACATTTCTTTTAAACAAAAAAGAAACAAGAAGACATTATGCAGAGCACAACACTTGCAAAATCCACCCCTCCCCCCATCAAAAGTTGCCATGGATACATCAAATTCTCCATTTCATTAAGATTAAAATTGATCTCAATCAAAGCTTGGGTCAATCGGATTAAAATTGATGATTTATCAGATGAAAATTAATATTAGAAGTTTGACATCGAGTTGACCTTTGACCTTAAAAGAGCTGGTTTCCCAATTCAGTGAGGCACTATGCAATTGCTATTTAATTTTCAAGTCAATCAGATGAAAAATGACAATTTTAAAAATTTGACCTCAAAATCAAAAGGCTTCTTCCTCATGACAAACTATCATGTGGTGAAGTTTCGTGAAGACAAGTTTAAAATTGTGACCTGTAGGCGAT
>NC_136263.1:81206440-81241440 GCF_964187855.1 Myxine glutinosa
CAAAACAAACAGAACAAACTCACGTACACCAAAAGGATGGAAATTGCAGGCAGGAATGACAGGAGGTGGATGGCTGGAGGAAGGCACGGAGCTGGCTGGAGCTTGATCCCGCACGGGACGTCGGGCTGGACCTCGACGGCCGCCGATCCTGTCGTGTGCGCGGGGTAACGGGTCGGAGCTGCTTGGTGGAGCCAAGCCAACGCTGCTGGTGGGGGGTCTGGCGTGACGGGTTCTCTCTCCCTCTCTCACTAACTCCAGGACTCTTTCTCTCTCTTGGTCCAATCTTCCTCTCTTGCTTAGTCCAACCACTCTTTCTCTCTCTCTTGGCCCAATCACTCCTCACCACCGACAACTCGACGCAACCAACGCAACCACTCGACGCAACCACTGACCACCTCTGACGACCAACCCAGCTCTGACCAAAACCACACAACTCAACTCTCCGCAACTTCTTGCGCGCGCGCCTTTATAGCGCCTCTGGCGATTAAGCTGCCGGCTTTGAGGACACGCCCATCGGTGTGCTCACCTCGGCCCTGGTTGGTCGCGCGACCCTCTGGCTCCGCCCTTGATGACGACGGGCGGGCACGCCTTTCTTCCCCGACCCGAGCACATGTTCAATGGTGGTTTTGGGGCGAAAACAACCCACAGCTGTAACAAACTGGCAAACTGCCCAGTGCAGTTGGCAATGGAGACTTGGAGGGGATGTAGCTGGAAATTGAGGCTTGGCAATGGAAGTTTTGGGAGTGGGAATGGGGAATGAAAGGAATCTATCTATTTCACTTGGTGCAATGGAGTGTCATTTTAATGGAAGACAAAGCCTTAACCTATACACAGAATAAGGAAATAAACTACTGAACAAGGGTATTATAGTGTCCTTCAATGTATGCTTTATGGAATTAACTACCGGAACGCCCTTTGACCTTTATACACACTGGAGCAAGGAGTGCTCAGACTAAACAATAATTCATAACAATTTACAATACAATACAACACAATAAAAAAACACAATCCTCATTTCCACAACAATATATATATATACACATATATATTGTTGTGGTTTTGAGAACCCACACTTGCTTGTAAATATCACATCATTAAAGGTTAAAGGTAGCACCCCATAGTTAGGCCACAAGCAACACGTAGGTCACCATAGGACTTCAGTTATTTCATTAGTATGTGTATAGATAAGGCCATGTTTCCAATAGTTGAATCTGCGTTGTGTCAATCAAATAAGGAGTAGGCCCCATTCCGTCCATTTTGACAGCCTCCCTCTCCAAGCGACGCCATTAAGCGCGCCCTCCTGTCTGTGCCCCATGGCCCTCCCAATTTGGTACGCTCCTCAGCCAGCAGCAGCCGCCTTCGCTGCCCGTGAGCTTGCTCAACACCGCCATAAGCCACGAGGTGAGGCCCGGAAAAAGGGGGCGGAGCACAAGAATGGAGGTGTGGCCACGTCAATCCACCATCAGGGCGGGGCCGGTAAGCGATGACCAGCCAACCAGGGCTGAAGTAAGATCGCCTGATAGGCGTGGCTTTTGGGCTGGCGGAGCGATCGCTGGTTCACTTATAAAAGCGCGAATGCAAAGCCCTTTCACAGGACTTACCAGGGGACTTATGCAGCGGCACTCATTAAAGAGGACTTGTGGGTACATGCGCTTGGCAAAGGACTGATGAGAAGAGCTCGCCTTGAGAGGACTCGTTGAAAGATTGGTGTTGACAGGACGTATTGGGAGAGCGCACATTACAACGAACTCATGGGTACATGCGCTTGATCAGAGAGGGCTCGTTGGCATTGGGAGCTCAAAGCAGGACCTTGGAGAGGGGGCGTTTGGCGCGAGTGTGCAACTATTACGTACGCTAGTACCAGCCTTCCCCCCCCCCCCCCCCCCCCCCGTCATTATAACTGTCCGTTCGCGTTACACTGAAGAGCTGCCTGCCGGGTTTCGTCCGCTGGACCGGAGCCTGGACCGGAACGGAGCCTGGACGCGCTAGTGACCATCAACCTGTTCCACCCTACCATCTAAAATCCCCGCGTGAGGGTGTATGTGAGACTGGCCCGTTTGTCCAGGGAATAAGATAAGACTGTTTAAGGCTGCCCTATGTGCTTCTTCTTCCTCTTCCTTGTACATTCCCTTCTTTCGTTTCCTCTTCTCCTTGTACATTTGTAATAAATTGCTTTGTTCTTCCTATTTTCTTGGTTTCCTCTCCATCCAATCGCATCAGTCTTTTCTCCAATTGGGTAAGCGTGGCACGATCGCAACCGCTATAATCGGGTCGAGTCACCTGTTAACAGCTCGGATCGCGGATTGCTAACCGCTCGGCATTACCCATCATATCCGTGGTTCGAGCGGGAGTTATTCCCTCGTTTCCGGTCGGCATTAGTAATTAGGTAGTAGTGAACCCCTAGGCCTAACAAACCCTACTTAATGCCGCGCCGGGAAGGACGTTATAACTTCCAGGACTCGCGTCGGCAAGATAAAAGGACAAGGGGATTAACCCCCCCTTGATAAGGGGAGAGCCGATGTCCGAGATCCGTAACAATATATACATATTGCTACAGTTTTGAGGTTTGTACAGTGAGCTCAATAAAGGTTAAAGGTTGCCCCCCATAGATAGTCACACAAGCAACATGTAGCCTCATTTGTCGTATAGTTATTTCTTAGTATGTGTGAGAGTAGGCCCTTTCCAGTGTTAATTCTGCATTGTGTAAAGACAGGAGAATAGGTCCTACTTCTGCAAACCATTCTACCTCTATAGGCGGAATCCATTTTGCTACCCATTGGTTGTTCACTAGTCGAGTTAACACGAGGTAGGCCTAAGAAGGTGGGGGCGGCGTTGAGGGTCAGGGCGGAGTCAAGGCAGAGCGGCAGAGACGATGACAGTAAGCATGAGCCGCCAATCAGGGCTCAGAGGTGGTGGCGTCAGAGGGCATGGTGAGAAGAGTCTGGTGAGTTCCAGAAGGTTCGCGGGGCGTGCCTATATAACCCGCTGCGCAAAGCCCTCAACAGGATTTGCAGAGAGGGAGAGGACTGCAGCAGGGAGGTAAAGGACTGAAGCAGAGGACTGCAGCAGAGAGGGAGATGACTTGATGAGAGAACTCGCATTGTACCGCTTGATAAACTTGACCATCGCATGAGAACACGCACGCTAACCAACACCCAGTGAATTGAGGAAGAAGAGTTGGTCGCTAGATATACGCGGGCGCAGCCAGGCGCATTTATAACGAACTTGCGCATTTCAGCCAAGCGAGTGAACGAGGCTGAGTAACCGCCGGCCGCGATAAAGTCCACCCCGATATATCGCTTTTGCTCGAGAGACGCCCTACGTGGCCCTGCCTTCACCTACCTCCATCTTCACGGACGTGCCGGGGACCGTGGAGAGCTGGACGAGAACCATCCTTGGATGCGCTGGGGAACACCTGCCCGTCTGCAATACCCCGTGTGAGTGTGAGTGAGAGTGAGAGTGAGACGGGCCCGTTGTCTCTGGGGTAATTAAGACTGTATAAGGATTTCTCTGTGTCTCTTCGTCCTGAACTGTTTATACGTGTAATAATAATTAAACCTATCTGTTCTTCCTTTCTTCTGAATTCGATCGTCTTTGTGGTTTCATCATTGACTAAGCGTGGCACGAATAAGATCGCTTAAATAGGGTCCATTAATTATAACTGCGCGGATCACGTGGATGCAAACCGCTCGGCGTACCATTACACGTGGTTCATGCGAGGCTTGTTTCCTCGCTTCCAGGACAGCACGAGTACTTAGGTACGAGCGAGAATTTGGTCCCGAAACCCTATTTGGCGCTGTCCGGAAGGGACGTTGCAAGCCCCGGTTCCGCCAGGCCCAGTAAAGACAAGGGGATTAATCCCCCCTTGGTAAGGGGAAGAAGGCCGGCGAGAGAACCGCAACATTTGGTGTCAGGAGTTTGGGATAGGACCCGAAGTGCGCTTAACGCACTCAAATTACGAGCGACCGAAATTTAGTTTTTAAGATCCAAAAATTAAATTCGTGCCATGGATAGTCAAGGCGGTCGAATGCCGGTGCGGGTAGAAGATAAGATAGATGAGGAGAGAGAATCGATAACCCAGGACCCACGGGAAGAATTGGAAGAGGACAGTGACGAGGGGCCGGCAGTAGGGGTAGAGAATGGCGGCACCTCACACGTGGCGGTGGTAGCCGAGCCCGCGATGCCAAGGTACATGCAACTATTCCTGACCCAAATGAAAGAGATGAATGCGAAAATGGACGCCCAAGGTGACAAAACCACGAAAGAAATGAGGGAAATGAAGGACGAAACCCGGGAAATGAAAGAAATGATGGGCGCCCAAAAGAATGACATAAATAAACTAAATGAAAAGATGGATGCTCGAAGTAATCAATTGGAAGAAATGGGGGACAAATCCACCCGGGACATTAAAAACATGGGTGATCAATTGGACGAGGTGAAAAAGGGGCTGGGAAGCAAAATGGACACCCAAAAAAACGAATTGGGAAAAATGAGGGTGGCATCCAAAAAGGAAACGAAAGAGATGGGGAAGGACATAAGGCGCAGGTTGAGCGAGGAGGTCGCAAAGGGACGCGACGAGGTAACGCGGAGCGAGGAACGCAGGGAGAGCGGGGTAGAGCAGAGCGCAGCCAAGTTGACCGAGGGGATAGACATCGCGACTCGGGGTGTAGAAGGGCCGACGGCCGCCGAATTGGAAAATAAAATTTTATGCGCGCCGGTGGTCGTTGAGCTAGAAAAAGAAATGGTTATAATTGAAATTGGGGCGTAAGAGACGGCAGAAATAGTCAGAAATAGGAGATAAATCGCGGGAGGAAGAAATGGAATTTGCACAAAGTCTGGATTTGCATTGTGATGTCGTGCTTCCTAACAAAAATGAAGGTTTGCAGGTGGTGCTGCCGCGGAAGAAGGTCCTTAAGGTGAGCAGGAGTGTGTATTGCGGGAAAGGATTTTTGGTGCGCTTGGGATCGAGACGCAACCCGGGTGCTCGTGGTGCGATGTGTGAGAGCGAATGGCGCACGTGTGCGAGAGAAGTGTGCACCGGAGCGCGAGTGTACGACAGAGTGCGTCGAAGGAGAGTGTGAAACAGAGTGTGCGATGGCCGTGAGTGAGAGAGGATGCACACCAGAGCGTGTTGCAGAGAGTGTGCAGGAGTGCACACCAGAGTGTGTGATTGGGTGTGCAACAGGAGAGTGCAAACCCGTGGGTAAGTGTGTGCTTATTGGGTGTGTACCGGGAGAGTGCACACCTGTGGTTGTTACTGAGTGTGTAACAAATGTGTGCGCGAGGGTGTGCGATGGCCAATGGTGTTACGGAGTACGTAACGGAGGGGTGTACGTGAGGGTGTGCGGTAAAGGAGTGTGTGGAGGAAAAGTGTGTAAGGGAGTGTATGGGGGGGCGCTGGAGCGCCGTGGTGTGCGAGAGTGGAATGAGTCGCGAGTGGTGAGAACGCGGCCTGAGCATCGACGCAGACCGGGGTAACGTTTAGCGCGACGTATAGCCGATGCGAGCCCTCGGTGCATGGTGTGCGGCAGGGATCGATACCGCAGCGGTCTCAAAGAGTGGGTGAGCTGGCACCATGGCCGACTTCCAAATTCCTGTCCTAACCTACAAAGGCCCTATCCTGCCCATCAGCGGAACAGCCGTGCCCTCAGCCAATGATGCTACCCCACAGTGTTTTGCTGCATACAAAGAAAGAATAACAATTTTGATTGCTTGGCCAATGCAAACAGCTCAGTTCACAAGATTTTGAAATTAGCAAACCTTTCAAGCTTCGCATTCTTCACGAGATAATCAAGGAGGATTAACCGTCCCGCATATAATGTGTACAAGACATGTTTGAAGTACTCCAGGTAAGCACTTTACTTGATCATATCTTGTTCACCGACTAGGCAAATTTATGGAATTTTGTCAGGACATCACAATTGAACAACTGAGGATTGCGTCGCAGAAAAAGGTAACTATTTGAGGAAACAACAGTGCGAGGAGGTACCGTCTGATTTTCCATGGCGCATGAGAAATGCAAGTCATGAAATTAAAATTTTATTTAAGCTATTCTTTTTGAACAAAAAATATATATCTTGGCTTTGAGGAGATGAGCAACAAGAGGGAATTATTTTCATCAAATGACAAAGCATCAAAGAAGAATAGACGAGGGACAAGAGGGAGTAAGGAGGAAGCCAAGAAGTGAAACAATAGAAAACAGTTCACCAGACCTTGGGGTGGGCGAGAAGCAGACGTTGGACCACGGCCTCCTGCTGAGATGCCAACAAAGCGGCATTGACTTGATCGCATTTCAAGGGAGCAAGATGGGAAGCAGCTACAAAAGCTCAGAGTGAACTTATACTCGATGATACTTTGGACAAAGGCCCCAAACAATGTAATGAGCTCTGAGGTTCAGAATAGACTTGATTGCTACAGAGAATATAAAGGTGACACCCAGCCTACCGAAAACATGTTGTGACAGGCCTTAAAATTTAACAAGTAAACGGGGGAAGTGGAAGGGGGTACACAATAGCTGATCCATGTGGAGGGTCAATGAGAGCATGAGATTTTCCTGCATGAGGACATTTCTAAGAAGCTAACCAATTACATTTTCCACATCTGCATTTATTCTTGCAATACCCAAGTAAAATCTTTCTGCTCATCTCTCCTCATTGATGCAATTGCCTCCCAGAGTTTATTCGACATTTCTCTTCTGCCAATCTCTAAATATAACACCAATGGACAAACTCGTATTTACAAGAAGTAGTGTCTGTCTACATGAGCTAATGATAAGGACAATGTTTCTCAACAAGATGTTCATAAAGGTATGCCAACTGCTGCAGGAAAAATAGGTGAAGAGACATTTCGGGTATGAGCCATTCTTCGGTGCAAGAGTTAGCCCTCCTGCTTTGAAGGTTAAAAATGTTTTTACAACAAATCGACAATAAATAAATAAATTGACATTACAAAAATAGTTCAGTGAAAACACTGCAAATGTTTCGACGCAAAAACAAAACAAAAAAATTCAGTTACAAGTAACACCAACAGCCAAACGAGACCACACACTGATAGGTAAACATTACATTGCTCCGAGAACACCAACGTGTATCAGACTTGTAATATGCTGCTGCCACCTAGCGAGCGTTGAAAGGAACGACCGTGCCAACCTCGACAGAAACATCACCAAATCATGCACTCACTCCATTGCCAAAGTAATTTTGGGTGTAATGGCCACGCCAAGGCATGGGTGTAAGGGCTGCACCACCACTACCGCTGTATGAGATCACATCATGCATTCTGATATGCAGAACAACTCTTTCATTCCTCACTTCTTCAGTTTATAGTCCCAACAGTCTTCCAGAAGTTGTTCTGTCTCACTCTTTCCACGAGGGATTAAAGGAAGCAGTGCACAACCACGTCGTCATCCCCACTTCTGACCAATGATCTTTATTACCCCCATTAACCTTTCCTAACCCAACCGTCTCACTTGCTAGTTTCAGTGCTTCCTCCCATCCTACATTTCCTCTTTTCCCGTTCGTTCATTCCCTTGATGTTTATCCCATTGTCAGTTCGACCTTGCTCTTCCATGGGCCTCACCCCTACTAAAAAAATAAAAATTATATATATATATACATAATATATAAACTCGAATGGCACTCGGTAGAGCGCATACGTCCGCCAGGCTGAACAGTTTACATTTTGTATACCACTGATGGGTCAGATCTGGATCTGGACCGGAACCAAAATCTGATCTCCTTGTTCTTGTCACTTCCCCAACTCATCCACAACTTTTTGAAATATCATGATACACGTCGCTTTTGGGTCTTTTTGGGGTTTTGAAAGTGCCAAGATGGTGATTTGTGTTCCAATGTATTCAATTATATAATCCAATTAAAATTAAACATTTTAGAGATTGCCGTAAAAACTTTTTTGGGAAGTTTACCACCACTGATGCACAGTTTTTAACACCACATTATTTAACACATTAAATTAGTTATTCTGCGTGTTGTTTGTGTCCTTTATGGCACCCCTAAAAAAACAAGCTTCATGTTTGGAATGATTTTCGATTTTCTTTGAATGCCAGACAGGCAGACAGACTAAACTAGAATGGCACTCTTCGACATCGCAACATCGACCGATAATGCCTCCACCCACATTATTACATCACTATCAAAGGTAACCGGAGTTGCTTATTACAGCGGCACAATTCACGCGCAAAATGTGAAACATCACGACACACACGACGCTAACATGGAGGGTTTCCAGAAACTGAGGAAGGGGAAAGCGAGGTAAAGGGAAGGCAATCTAGCTGGAATCTCGGTGTTATCGCAAACATGTTTTCATATTGTTTTGTGCAAAAATTTTATCGTAGCGTTACTCATGCACTCGAGTTACGTAATTCAAAAAATGCTATAAATGACAGGCGTGCACAACTCCAAAAATGTGCAAACACGTGAAAAACGTGAGCTTCCTGTACTGAAACTGCAATACACGCCATTAACAGTGTGGTGACGTCACACGCCAGGAAATGGTAATTTTTTTAACATTTAAATACCATGTTTTAAAAAAATAGCATTAAATTCTACACATACTTTGACTAAACGTATTGCAATGTGTACACTTAAAAAAAAAAAAAATCTATCAGTCATGATGGTCCCAATGCCGGGGCACCATTGGAGCCATTGATAATTAGAATATAATTGAAACTCAACATTTATTGTTTTTAATACTGATTTTTTCTCTATCTTTTTGACTGCACCGCCAACTTCTAACTTTTTTTGCCAATAAAATGTGGTTATAATACATCAGAAAATACGGTAATTGATTAATCAAAAAACAAAAAATACTGTTTATGCCAAAGCACGTGCTCACTATTGTACCCAAATTTCAGCTTCCTAGCTCAAAGGATGACAGATATTGCCCGGACAAGCAAACAAACAAATAAACCAGAAAACAGTGAAAATCCATAACACTATATAAATTTTCTACTCTCTTTTAAAAATATCAGAACTTTGATTATATATTTTTAATTCGTCTTTGAGAGGACATTGTGGAAAATCGCATCACATAATGCATAAAATCGTTTGAAGCTCCTGATGTGAAAACTAAAGCACCTACAATAGAAATGTATGCAGCGATTCATAGGTATGAAGATCAGACATTTGATGATGCGAGTGACTAAAGTGAAAAAAAATTCATTTTGAGCAATTTAATCGGGCAGCACCCATTGCAGTCTGTTCAAAGGAAAGGTGTTTTTGCGAAAAAGCATACGACCCCTGCGAGGGACAGTGGACTGACCAAGAACAAAGCCTGTTTTTGTTTTAATTAAACAAGGCCATTAATCGTCTTTAAAAAGGGTGTTTTAACAGATCCAAACACCCAGTTTTCATTCATGCACTCCCTTGGAGTTTGAGAAGTATGCATGCAAAGTTTGGGGCTACAAGGTTTCATGGTTTGGAGTTATGGAGGAGACAAACACACACTGCCTTTTATTATTAAAGACTAGCTGAAAGCACCCAGCGTTGCCCAGGTTATTTTTGAATGAATTTACTACTCTAATTTAGCTTTTTTTTTTTTTTACTCACGGCCGTAGAAGATTGACTACTATAATTCAGCTCAGCTTTTAATTGCGAAATGGGCCCAGCCCGGCCGATGCGGCCTCGACCGGCCTTGCCACCTAGCCTATAACCTTCCCGGGGCCCGTCCCGACATTTTTGGTTCTTTTTGAATGAATTTACGACTATAATTCAGCTTTTACTCATGGCTGTAGAAGAAAGACTACTATAATTCAGCTTTTACTCGCGGCCGTAGAAGAATGACTACTATAATTCAGCTCAGCTTTTGATTGTGAAATGGGCCCAGCTCGGCCTCGCCACCTCGCCTATAACCTTCCTGGGGCCCGTCCCGACATTTTTGGTTCTTTTTGAATGAATTTACTACTAAAATTCAGCTTTTAATTGCGGCCGTAGACGATTGACTACTATAATTCTATAGAAGTCACTACTACTATAATTCAGCTCAGCTCAGCTCAGCTCAGCTTTCCTCCTATCTTTCACCGTTCAGGAGATTAGCTTGCGCAGACAAACAAACAAAAACTTTCTTTTATAATATAGATTATACATACTCGTACCAAGTTTGATTTAAATCCCTTCAGCTATTTTCAAGTACACTACTCACAATAAGTTATGGATATTGTTGGAGTGAGTTTATTTATTTTTCTGGGGGTTAGGGTTATGGTATTGAAATCAAGAATGCTGTGTTTTTTCACACTCATTAATAACCATAGAATTAGGACCAACAACTTTTTTCAACATAATTAATACACAAAATCAACCACACCGAAGAACCTGCCAATATCCCTAACTTATTGTGAGTAGGGTGTCATATTTTACCTGACATGACCTCTGACCTTTAACAACAAAATATAATTAGTTCATCTTTTCATCATACAGACATACATACATACATACATACATACTTGTTCCAAGTTTGACTTGGTTCCCTTGAGCAGTTCTTAAGTTATCGCGGGAAGAAAAACCTATTACAGACTGACCTTTGACCTCCTGACCCCAAAATCAAATAAATAATCTCTGCATCATAATATACTTTTACCAACTTTGGTCAAAATCCCATCACCATCTCAAGTTATCACGGTAGCAGGATTTTTACCCATGACCTCTGACCTTTGACCGCATGAACCCAAAATCGAATCAGCTCATCTTTACATCATTATACAAACCTGTACCAAGTTTGACTTAGATCCCCCAAACGACAAAACAGACAAATTAGAAAACATAATGCCTCCAGCGACTTTGCAGCAGAATTAGCACTGAGATGGCGAATAAACTCAAACTTAAGCTTTACATTGCAAGAATAGTTGGTCTAACACATTTACTCAAAAGAAAACAGCAATGTCCCACATACTAAGGTCAGTCTCACATTTTTACTATTGAACCACAATATTTTTTTGCCAATTTCGGATTATGCTGCAGCAAAGAACACGAATGGTTAATTTAGCATCTTACGTGGCATTTCTGGCTAGCTTGGCTCGAGGGAAATGGATTTATACATTCAAACAACTCAAATATGAGCCTGGGAAGGTGATTGTCATTTTGAAGTAAGGAAACATTCAATTTCATAAGAAGAAAGGAGATGGACCTGAAACTCAGAGCCTCAAGTTCCATTCCCAAAAGCAAGTTTAAATGGAGCAAGGTATTTTTATTGGAAACGGCAACAAATTGGTACAAGTTCAAGCGGATAAACTGAGCTCACGTGGATGATGATGAGACGAGAGTCGACAGTGGACAAATGGCAGGATCAGCGTTTACCTCTGGAATACACACACAAGCACGCACAGTCATGGTTGCTCTTCATAGCTCAAGACGGCCGTTGAGATGTAAAACACAATATGGGAACGTAAACTGTTTATAGTGCGGAAACTGTGGACCAGAGAACAACTACACACTAAGATAGCAAGCAGTGAAACCTCATATCAAGTGATATCAAAAGGTGGCCAGACCACTTGCTTGCAGGAATTTAATTTGTTAGCGAGCCGGCGATAACTGGCCTACTCTCCACAAAAGACACCCTGGGATCTTTAAAGTCCACAGCAACCAGTGATGGGAGACGGGACATCCAGCTTAACGTCCTTTGGATGGATGGTGCACACACCTTGACACCTTGCTTGTGAAACGCAAGGAATAGAGTGACCGTTTACATCAGGGTTGAAATGGAGCTCATCTTGACAGCTGAAATGTGCACACAATATACTTGTAAGGCTCAAGCTATCCTGCCAGTCCACAAGCACGCACGGTAACTCCCAGATAAACGTACAGCACAAGATAACGTATTCAGTTTGAAACTTTAAGTTAAATTTTCAAAAGAAACAGCATGCCAACATCTAACCAATTTTTTCCCCTTACATTTCACATCTTTTTGTGTATGTATATATATATATATATACCACGTAGTAAAACTAGCTTCCTATGGGGGGGGGGGGCGAGGGAGAGGGGTTGGGAGGAGGTAAGTGGGGGAGGAGAGGGTAGGACAGATGGTGTGGGAGAGGGGCAAATACATTTTGTGTTATTGATTAAAATTGTAAGTAGTCCCCCTCCACCTCGCATGAGAGGGTGGGTGGGGAGGAGTGGAGGTGAATGAGATTATTTGTGCCCATGACCTGGCCCAGGGTACTACCAACACGTATTCAAAAATGTGGTTGATATCGGCCTAGCCCTGTTTTTTCTACGATTTTCAGACGTAAACACAAACACAAACACACGTCATATTTAATATGGTACAGGATATGTATCCTTGCATCTATTTTATGGTCTGACATGAAATGACCGAATAGCCAACTGCATTTATAAATCCACCCTAAAGCATCAACATGTGGTGAATAACTTGTGATTGAACCATAAAAGAGAATCTCGGTAGACTTCAGAATATCAGAGAAAAAGGATATTTTTTTTTTATAGAATGGGGTTCACGAAAGCTCTTCTGTTGGCTTTGTGCCAACGGGATCCTAACGAGGGATCCCAACGAGGAAATACTGCAAAATCCTTAAAATTACAGTAAATTAAAAGTCGACGTGCCCCATAATAGCAGTCATGATTTGATTCCTATTTTGATATCTTTATTTATATATTTAATACTTTCAGTAATACGTATTTCAAACACAATCAAAAGATCAATACAATCATGAAAATGCCCCAGTAGAAGAATGCAGCCAATCTCAATACACGTAATCAGGCAAATTCATTCTATATTTGGCAGGGAAATCGATTGAAGATGGGATTTTTTTTTTTCTTTTTCGATAAAGCATATGAAGTGAAAATTCAGATCTAATCCTGAGTTTTTGAAATTTTATTAGCTCCACACAAAAGCATCAGCAAGATTAATATACTGCCGAAGCTTGAAAGACCAACAGATAGAATAAAATATGTTGACATCCACACCCACTGTGAAAGCAATTACAGAGTGCTCGACAGACAGAAGCAGAAAAAGAAGTTAAAGCAATAAATTTCACACGAGCCGGCAATGGATTATTGGAACTGCCTAACAGCACACCGCACCACTCCCCTTTCGACGGCAGTACATTATAGGTGCAGCAAAAAGAAGCAAAAAAAAGGAAACACTGATAAAGTGTGGGGTAATTGCTGTTATTTGTCAACCGGCCTGGGCAGCCCATTTGCCATGGCAGACAGCAGAAGCAACACTTTACTGTGACATTAAGGTTGCATGGTGAATCATTCTGCAACCCCCAAGGTATAGCCAGATGCCCACAACAGAGTCCGGCAATAAGCCGTCCAAACAATTGCCTCAGAGGTTGCGGCCAATATGCGGCCCAACCAGTGTAAACGATTCAGGTGGAGGTACCTCAGGTGAAGAGCACGCGAACAAAATGGATTATTTCGATGAAGTAAATTAAATGGAGAAAATTCCAACAAGTCTCCACTGCAATACCGAAAAAATGGCAAATGTGAGCTTCCCAACAATGCATCACATTTGTGTGCTTTTGTGCACTGGAACGTTTACAACCTGGTGCATTGATGTGAGAAGTGAGAAAATAGAGAGAAAAACGAAGTGGGATTGTCTTTGAGGAAACGTGGGACTACAGGTTCAAATCCCATTTCCCGTGTCAATTCGTTCATTCTCGAACGTCCTTGTCCTCATCTTACGATAATTCACCAAATGTCCGTCCGTCTGTGTCTGTCTGTCTATGTCTGTCTGTCTATGTTCGAAGGTACCGTAAAAACTGCTGAACCGATCGCAACGATATTTTGGGTGGGTAATCCTGGGATCTCCAGGAGTATAATAGGCTATTTTGTTATTCCAATTTCAGCTTTGGTCTCCAGCATTCTCAGGTTTAGACTCCCGCATAACATTCGCGTAACGTTCATTGTGACGATGTTTCCATTGTGACGATGTTGTTTTCCCGGGTGCCGCACAAACGGCTGCACCGATCGGACTCGGTGACCTCGGACAAAGACCTTTTATAAGGACACGGGTTGAATCCCTGCTTGAGAGAATTCCAACCCCCTCCCCGCCATCACGGCCGTCTCTCCAACTCACAATCCCACGAGATATGCGGAAAGGACGACCCAAAACCAATATAAACATCATTCGTATATAATCATTAAAAGTAGATAATGACCTCGGCCAAAGTTCAAACGCCGTTTAATCCCCACATGAGAGAATTCCACGTAACTATTTGGGCGGTGTATATGCTAACAGATCGCTGTCTCCATCGATCTTGCCAAGGCTGTAACACCTATCGGCTCAAAATCCTTTTAACTGTTGATTTGGCAGTTTTTACAATGAAGGAAACACGTATCGGGAGTACATACGACATCGGGAGTACTAACTGCACGCATCTTCAGTATCAAGCTTAAATCTCTCATGGCGGATCTGAAGAGCGGAATTCTTGGAGAAGTGGTGGGCTACTTCGGCATGAAGGAGGATCAGAGACGTGGAATCCCACACTGCCACATCCTGCTGATACTTGCTCCCGCATGACGTTATTTTCCCGGGCGGGTACCATTGTTAGTGTGCAAAATGTACAATCTCCTCCGCAATACTTTTGATGCTGCAGAAAGTGCCATAGAAGCCAAATAAAGACAACAAAGGATGTTGCCCCAAATCCATTTTGGAAAATATTGTTACGGCCCAGGGTTCGGGTCAATTATGAGGGTGTTAGCCTCCGTTCCTTCCTGAACTTACCGGACCCGAGGCTGCCGCACACGAATAACTTCGTACTTCGGGAGGTTGCGAACCAGCAACTACGAACGCCAATTGGATCCGTCGTGCGATAGCAGGGTCCAATCGTCCAACGCCGCTTAACTGTACAACGTGACGGTTTCAATCAGGGAATGTACCCTCCGGCAGTGTACCACTTTTGTTACTGGGTGAAAATTTAGACGGCCCAGCAACCGTTGGTACCCGCCGGGCTGATGCTAATTTTGTTACGGCCGATTGCTACTCTGGGTGCGAGCGATGGCGGACCAATGAAACAAAGGACATTCAAGGACAGTTGGAAAGGAAATGTTTAACGATTCAATTTATTTACAAGTATTTACAGTGAACTTATCGATTGTAAAGAAAAAAGGACAAGAGGCAGAAACGTAGCTTATTCTATTCCTTTTGACGATTACAGCAAATAAACAAAAAAAGGGCACTCACACATTCACGGGGAAGGGGAAATGAACGTTGGGATCCTGTTCGCAAAATGGTTACGATTTTACTAGGACCTTGTTGTGTCCACTGCAACAACCTCATCTTGTCTTCACCAACGAGCACCATGCCAGCAAGATGGCCACCCCCAGCATGAACACAAAGAGGCAAAGGCGATCCCCAGCACAAACATAAAGAGGCAAAGGCGATCCCCAGCACAAACACAAAGAGGCAAAGGCGATCCCCAGCACAAACACAAAGAGGCAAAGGCGATCCCCAGCACAAACACAAAGAGGCAAAGGCGATCCCCAGCACAAACACAAAGAGGCAAAGGCGATCCCCAGCACAAACACAAAGAGGCAAAGGCGATCCCCAGCACAAACACAAAGAGGCAAAGGCGATCCCCAGCACAAGCACAAAGAGGCAAAAGAGATCCCCAGCATGAACACAAAGAGGCAAAGCCGATCCCCAGCACAAACACAAAGAGGCAAATGCGATCCCCAGCACGAACACAAAGAGGCAAAGGCGATCCCCAGCAAGAACACAAGCAGGCAAAAAGCGTCGGGAACTCGGCAGAGTGAGTATGTCGGGAACCGTGCAGGTAAGAGTCAGTACACGTGGAGAGAGCACGTCGTGGCCTCGTGCAGAAAGTCAGATGAACACGTGCCAAGTGAAACCGGCAGGCAGAGACCTGAGAGAGGGTCTGGCCAAGAGAGAATCAAGTCTGCCAGGCCTTTTTGTCTGGCCCTGGCGAGGGTGGGGGGGCTGTTTGAGGGTCTTTTCCAGCCTCCCGATTGGTGGAGTTTGTCACCCTGCCACAAAAGCCCTCTCGGAGGGACTTTTACCATGACACTCTTTGGCGAAGGGACTTCAATTGTGACGCGCTTTGGCCCCTATGGGACATAAGGCTGCCTCATCTCGTGGACTACAGCACGACAGGTAAATTTGAGCACGCACTTGGCTGGCGTGCTTTTGAGCCTGCATGCACTGCCTGGCAAATTATCCCCTTATGAGTGGAGGGCCTTGCTTCCCATCTCGAACACATAACGACATACTAACCCATATAAAGGGAAGGGACTAAGATAATGTTCTGCTATGAAATAACTATTCTAAGGGACCTGTATGGTGGATGTCATTACTTCTTCGCAGTTTCCCAAAACCGCAACAATATCAATAAGTTCTCAGCTGCATTCCAAGCCACCAAACAGAATTTACATCAGTGAAAACCAAAGAACAAAACAAGAAGATGTCATGCAGAGCATGATACTTGCAAAATCCACCACTCCCCGCAAAAAAGGTGACATGGATACATCAAATTGTCTTTTTCATCAAGATTAAAATTGACGAATTTTAAAACTCGGGTCAATCGGATTTAAATAGACGATTTTTCAGATTAAAATGGATGATTTTGGAAATTTGACCTTCAGTTGACCTTTGACCTTTTGGTATCAAAAATATTTGGTTTCCCAAATTCAGTGAGGCACTATGGAATTGCTGTTAAATCCTCAAGAGCAAATTACTCCAGGGGATTTAAATTGAAAGTGAATGCTGGTTGGTTGACATTACTGCAGCAACCTGTTGGTGTGTGCACGAATACACCCTTTAAACAGTGCATGTTCCACTCATACAGAGTGGCTTGCTTCGCCTGATCGTGATTACGCCAATTGGAAAAATAAAGAAAGTAAGCATTTCAAAGTGTGAGAATTGATCGAGCCAGCCTGGCATGGTGTTTGAGCGAAACAATTGTTTCACCTTTTAAGTGGTGTTATATTACCAATGCTCTCGACAGAACAGAAGATTTTGTGGGAGGAGCAGGATGATGATGTAGCAGCCAATGATGAGGACAGTAGCGAGAGAAGAAGCTCCGATAGTGAGCGCGTTGTTGCAGACCATAAGTGTGGTGTACAAATAATTATTTCAAGCCTAATTTTCCTTTTCTGACATTTCTATTCAATAGTTTCTCTGTTGGACTTGGTGAACCTTAAATGAAGGTGTGCCTTGCATTAATAATTATTGTTTTATATACTTTTTATAAAGAACTAGAACGATACCTCTGTGACGTCAACCGATATGCCTCTGCCCACATTTCAACATCATTATACATATTTGTACCAAGTTTTATTTAAGTCAATTGAGCTGTTCTCAAGTACCACATTTTTACCTGATATGACCTCTGACCTCACCAAAATCACAAAACCACCTCACTCCTCAAAAATATAATCAGTTTCATCTTTGCATCATAATATATACTTACACCAAGTTTGGGCAAAACCTTATCACTGGTTCACAAGTTATTGCGGTAACATGATTTTTACCTAACGACCTCTGACCTTTGACCTCTTGACCCCAAAATCGAATCAGTTAATCTTTACATGATCATACATACCTATACCAAGTTTGACTTGGATCCCTTCAGCCGTTCTTAAGTTATCGCGAGAACGAAAACCTATCACGGTTGACAGACAACCAAAAAACATAATGCCTCCGGCAACTTCGTCGGCAGAGGCATAAATACATTTTCATGATCAAAGTACCCCCAGTTATGAGGAAACTTTGAAAGCTACAAAATTAGTATAATGCCAAAAGTAGCCCCAACCATGCATGGGGTAATGTTGAAAACAAGAAAAAAAATTAATTGCCGGGGCACCTTCAGCACCCGGCGATGCCGCTGTGAGCACATGGAGATGGAATTGGGAGGAATCGGTGTACAATAATTGAATGATTAATTGTATAATTAAAATAAATAAATAATCATAAAATAATTAATGTATTAATCAATTCACTAATAGCATACGTAAACCACCACCGTTTCATCCAAATCTGCAACTTTTTGAAAAGTAACTAATCGACAAATTATATAATACAATTGATCGATTAATTAATAAACTAGATGGTGTTCATGGAATACTAACCCTGCAGTCAGCTTGGTGCGAGCAAACTTGTTTTTGAAGGGTTTAAAAAAAATAATTTGATCCAATATGGCTACCAGATCACGTGAGTGATATCATAAATTTATATTCTCTAATATAATTGTTGGGTAGATCACGCTCAAGAAATTTCTAACATCTAGGAATTGTCCTTCAAATTATGACGTCACAATTAAGGCACCAATGACGTCATCGTTAACACTTATTCCCCATGCGGATTTCTTTACAATGGGCCACGTTTCAATTTTTTCCATGGACCAGTTTCAGAGACAGAGGTGTAACATTTTTCCAAGATGGCGTCCATACCACATGACCTAAGACGTCATAATTACGATTTAAAAAATTAAACAGGCAGAGGAGCTCCTGTGGGAAAATTGTGTCAATCGGACTATCGGTTGCCGAGAAAATGAATATTAAAAATGCAGACACGTACACCACACGTACCCAACGAATTGACCTTTTTTTTTTGTATACTGAATCGAGGCTCGTGAAAGAGCTAACATTTACTTCACAAACAAATCGACCAGACAAACAAAATACACAAAAAGAGGGAGCAGAAGACAAGATGGGGAGAAAAGGGGAAGCACACAAACACAACATCCGAGAGCAGGGAGATGTGTGGAAGGGAGAGGGCCCGGGGGAGGAGGCATGGGAAGGGGGGGGGGGGGGGAGGGAGAAGTATAAAGCACAAGGACACCAAGGACTTCCAGGACAGAAATTGGTATTTCAAAAAGTGGCATTGGGGTGAAATTAGCGGGGGTAGAAAAGATCAAGGTTTTGGATGGGGGAAGATAAGAGATGGTGGTGAACAGCTGTTTTAAAGACTTGGAGGGTGGAGTGGGATTGAAGAGAGTGGGGGAGTTTGTTCCAGAGGCGGGAGAAAAGAGGAATGAAGGAGTGAAGGTGAGCAGAGAGCCTTGATTTTGGCAGTTTAACCAAAAGAGGGTTGCAGGCAGATCTTGTGCGACCTGTAGGAATATTTGCGGGACAGAGCCCAGAGAGAGCTGGGGGGGCAAGGCCAGAGAGGAGTCGGTAGAAGACGGAAAGACCACCAACCTGCCTGCGGTGAGTGAGTGAGAGGCCCTTGGAGTTAGCTTCATCGCGGGAGATTCCAATGATTCTGAATGCTTTGGTTTCAACAGCGCGAAGGCGAGCTAGGTGTGAGGCAGGAGCACCAGCCCAGAGGGGAGAGCAGTATTCCATTGAGCTGCGGATGAAAGCCTTGTATGTGGTGAGGAGCTCAGGTGTGCCAAGGAAGGACTTCGCACGACGGAGGATGCCCAGTCAGCGACTGGCTTTGGAGGCCAGATTTTAAATGTGGTTTTTCCAGGAAAGATCATGGCAGATAGTGAGACCCAAAAGCTTGAGTGACAGAACTTCTTGGAGAGGATTATTCAGAAAGTGGATGGGAGGGTTGTCCAGTCGGTCTTTTCGGAGAGACATCGTAAGAGTGTGAGATTTGTCAGGATTGAAAGACATGTTCCACTTGTTTGCCCAGTCTGTGATTTTTGTCAAGGTCTGCAGAGAGTGAGGAGGCTGCAGACTGCCGATCTGAGGGATGAAGAATGGAGCGACAGAGAGTAGAGTCGTCAGCAAAGAACCAACCCTGCTTTTCGCTTTGTAAGTGCAAGGTAATCAAAAATACCCTTTTATAGCCAAATCACTTGGCAACTGATGTCCAAATATCAGATTTCTAACTCAAAAGGTGCCTGAGATATTGCCGAAATGAGAAAGAAAATAGCATAATTCATAAATCGATAATAACCAAGTAATTAATCAATTAATTGAATAATAAAAATATATAAAAAACAGTTTTGCCAAAGCACTTTTTCACCACTGTGTCCAAATTTCAGCTTCCTAGCTCAAAATATAGCTGAGATATCACCTGGCCAAACAAGAAACAAAACAAATGGAATGAAAACCGAGTACGCCCTTTAGGTGTCGTGATTCATCGCCTGGAGATGGAATAGGCAGAGTATATGCAGAGTACAACAACCAAGAAAGAAAGAAAGGAAGAAAGGAAATAAAAGAAAGTGAAAATGACGCTGCATGAATGACATCATGCAGTGCCTGGAGATGGAATAGAGAGAGGAGTACAAAAATGTGACAAAGTGTCAAACTAGCCCCACTTTATGGGTACTTCTCCAGTCTGCATTGCCATAACTTTGTTACAAGGAACGTTTTATAGCATTTTCCATTTTGGAGAATGGTATATCAGTGATGTAAGCCAACATAAAAAATGTGTTCTCAAGGAGCATTTTATTGAGAAGTTAACAGTTAAACATAAAGCAAGTGTTCCTAAGGTAAGGCGATGAGTTAGAGTTATTGCAAGGCTCGATCTCTCAAAAAGGTGGCAGTGATTAATAATAATCTTAAAGCCAGCGAGTGATGATGGACATTGTTCAATAAATTTGGAGTAGAAGCTTTGACCGTCGTTAAATAAATGGAGAACATGAAAGATGAAAATGCACAAAGGGCGAGCCATGAAGGAACAGAAGTATAAAGGGCGGGAATGTTGAAACGGTCCGAGAACTCTTCGTTAATTTGGTGTCAATTGATGAAGGAAGCACAAGTGACATGTTCTCTTTATGGCTTGAACATAGAGTTCCCTGTTCCAAGATCCATGCAGTTTATTTTGGTCAATCGCATGCTCCTCATGATCAATCAAGAATATGATTGTACACTTGCTGTCTTTGCAAATAATTTTCAAAATGGGAAGGCCATTTACTCATTTTGAAATGGTCAGATGTTTTGTCACAAAGGAATGAGAGATGCAAAGTTTGCTTTTGAAAAATCTCAAAAACAGTTACAGGGAATTCTAGAGCAGTGCAATATTTAGATTGTGGATCGAAAGTTCCTATTATGGGTGTAACGGTAAGTCTGTCGAAATATGCTTCACAATACATGCCTTAAATGGAAACGCAGAATACTGCATACATCATCATATCTTGAAAATCACAAAGCATGTCAAATAACACGTTTAGTATGCGATTAACAGTTTGTCAAACTGTTAATTACATTCTACACACCAGTCAGAAAACAGATGGCATCACTGCCCATGTTCTCAAGTCCTGCTCTGCTGTTCGTCTTTTATCGCTGCCCTATTCAGTCTGTCCTCTTTTGGCCACCTCTCATTGGTCTGGAAGTCAGAAAACATCACTCCCATACACAAGAAGTGTTGAGATGGAGAGACGGGGGAGGGGGGGGGGGGGGGCGGGGAGAGGGGAGGGGGGCTGACCAACTCTACAACCTGACCAGTGAGTTTGTTTCCAATTACAACCAGTAAAGGATTTAATCATCGCTTCTGATGTCAAGGCATTGCTGTTCTCAAACAAGCCGATCTCTGACCATCACTTGCGGTTCCGGGTCTGCTGAATGCTTTGGAGCGGCTCAAGTTTTCAGAACCAAATCTATCATCCTTGTTATATTTTAGTTGGTGTGTGGTTGGTTGTGTTTTCGTGCAATTTTCCACATTTAACCCAGCTTGTTGTGGTGTTTTGTCAAATTTGTGCCAAAGTGTGTCTAATCTGCTCACCAAGCCCTTAAGCTTGCAAACACACCAATTATGGCCGTGTGCTATATCTTGAGTTCTCTGTCATGCTCAAACCACATATTTTCCCCCTCCTCACTTAAAAATGATAATCAATTTTCACACCAGAAAATCATAAACTCATTCTGCCTGATACTTCCTTCCTTCCATTGTTCTTTATCTCTTCCTTTCTCAATTGCACCAACATCCCCCTTTAATTACATTTTAAAATGTTCTTCTGGCCTCATTTTCTATCAGGAACACCACGTGTATTCCTCTTCTGTTTTTACAACGTTTTCTTCACAAATCTGTCCAACTCAAGTTCTCTGGTCGATTGCACCCACCCCCCAGCCCCCGCAACTACAGCACTACTTTCTCTGTGCCTTTAAAAAAAAACAAATCATTCATTTCACCCCTCCCCTCCCCCATACCTACAGCACTACTTTCTCTGTGTCTTAATCATTCATTTCACTCCCTGCCAACAATAACTCACGCTTGGTAATTAAACCTGAGATGCAGGTTTAATTGAAATCGCAATATAGGACGATGTCGCGGGCCATCCCTTTCACGGGAAGCCTCAACTCATTCGCGACCAATATCAAAAAAGTCCGCCCGCAGCCTCGATGCGATTCACGGATCACGATTCACGGATCTCAGTCAACGGAGCATCTTCTCTTCTGGACTTGGTTATGACTAACTTCCCTGAAAATGTCTGCTGCTCTTCTTCTGCTCCAATCGGCTCATCTGATCATGTGCTTGTTAAAGTGGACATCTCTCTGACCATTCTCAGAGAGCCTCCTCAGCGTCGACGAGTCTGGCATTTCACTCAGGCCAACTGGCAAGGTCTTCAAGCAGCCATCAATCATCTGGACTGGTCTCCCATCTCTACCGCTTCTGACATCAACTCATCCTGGGAATTCTTCCAAAGTAAATTGCTCTCTCTCATGCACAGATTTATCCCATCTCGTATTCAGTTGTCATACCCTTCCTCCCGTCCATGGTACACGGAATCTTGTGGTGAGGCTATTGCCCAGAAACAACTTGCTTACGTCTCCTGGAAAGCAAATCCAACGGAAGGAAATCTCATTTCCTTCCACAAACCCCGAAACAAGTGTGTGTCCACCCTCAGGAGAGCCAGGAAACAATATCTCTCCGTTCTCAGGACAGAACTCTCTCATCTGCCTCCCTCTTCCAAATCCTGGGGGCATCTGGTCAAATCTGTTTCTGGTGTTTGTTCCCCCTCCATTAGGGTGCATCAAACGCCCCATGATTTTCAAAAAGTTGTTGTATTTTAATGTCTATTCCCTCAAATGTTACACTTGTTGGTAGAAGTATGTATGCAAAAAATAGATGAAATCAGAGGTGGTCCTGGGTGGCCACCGGCCATTTTTATATATTTAGGGCCATTTAGGGCCACAGCTAAACTACTTTACAAGATAATGTAAAATTAACTACAAGATAATGTAAAATTAACCATTATACCTATATACAAAAGTAAAGTCCTACTTTTACTAAATGCCTAATATCAAACAGTTAAAACAACCTTACATGTCAATGTAAAATTAACCAAAATCGTTCTTCATATTACAAAGTTATAGTACAGTGTTGTAGTATTGTACTTTCATTGATTAAAAGTTTGAAAATGTATTAAGCACAACGCCAATGTCACTACTCCAACTTTGCTCGTTTCCGCAAATTTGGCCTCGCTTTGCGGTCACATTCAACCACTTGAAGAAGATTTTGGAAGTGGTCTTCTCTTCTTGCAGTTGAGACAAAATCAGTTGCGAGCTTTACTGCTCTCTCCGCAGGGTCATTCACAACATTAAGCCCATCCACAATGGACTTGGCTGCCTTGAAGTGCTCATTGTTCTGCCAAGTGTCAACATCCTCTGTTAGGAAGGTCATATCTAGGTGAAGAAGGTTTACTGTAAACCACGAGTCCTCGTTCACAAGATCAGCCAGGGTTGTCGCTTCTGTAATTTTTGGAAATGACGGTTTGCCATATCCAGAACCGTAGCGGTGTTTTGGAGTGCTTGGCATTTCATCTGGTTGTATGGCCAGTAACACATCTGCAAGGGCACGACGATCCTTTTGAGGAATTGCATTGCTGAACAGTGCCAAAACAACCAGTTCTGGGGTTAAATACCACAAATGTCTATCAAAGGCTTTCACAGCGCTGACTGAAATGGTTGAGTTGACAGCTTTATAGTTGAGCAGAGTCTTGTAAAAGCACAAATCAAACCATGGGGCATTTGAAGCAGACTGACATATGAGCCACCAATCACAATAAATATAAACAACAAAAACAACAAACTCCTTCAGTTTTTTCTGTTGATGTTGTGTTGTTACAGTTCCTCGAGGTAGTAGAGAAATTTGCTCTTCAAGTAGGCATATTTTGATGGAATAAAGAATCTTTGACATCCACCTTGCTTTATGCATGGCCCCTGGTCTGTGGAGTGTTCCTTGTTTTGTGACATCATCATCGAGGACTACCTGGCAGAGTTGTGCCATTTCCTTGTAGTCTTCCCTACAGTATGAAGCGCTTGTGCGGATTGTGCTTAAAACCTTGTTTTTGCAGGATAAAAGCAGCTGTTGTGCATAGTCATTGTACATGGAAATGTCAATTTTGGTTAAACTTTCATTCTTTGCATGCGATATGCGTTCCCAATTCTTCTGGAATTTTTGGAACAAAGATACTTCTGGAGACTTTGATGCCTCAATTTTGAGAACGTCAAACACATGATCCAGGATTACCTCTCCAACATGATGGCGACATGCACACCACAGAAGAGCACGGTCCAGTTTTGATTGAATGGTAACACAGGCAGCTGTAACGTGTCCAGTGTTTGATGCTGTTGTGTCAAAACATAAGTTGACAACTGATTGTTTGCACTTCCATGAATGTAGATACGTGTAAGTGTGCTCGGCAATGATGTCACCTGATGACCTATCACTTCCAGGAGGATATCTAGCCACCCCCAGTAGCTTTACATCAGTGGCATTCCCAACCAACACTGGCAATCTTTCTTCCTTGACATTCTTGTTTGTGAGCGTTGGTATCTGCTTGCCATCCCAGTGAAGTGTTGCAGCTGTTGGGGCGATCCAATTTTCTTGAATATCTTTGGCGATAGCACTTGTTATTGATCGTCGAGCCTTATCAGCAGTTGAGTACGACTTGGCCACACGACGTGGATCACCTCCTGCCTCTTGAATTACAGCTTTGGTGAGCGCAACCTGTTGAACAGGAGTTATGTTTAGTCGAGTAGCAACAGACACAACTGAATGTCTTTTCAGAATATCATGAGGAATAAAGGCAGATGTACCTGCATATGTTGATCTGTGGTGACTACGCTTCCTTTGAAACTCTGGAATCGCCTCTTCTTCAGTTTCTTCCAAGCTATCTGCAGAGTCACTATCATCAGAGCATACAGAACTAATTGTCATCTCTTGTACACTGGATGATTCATGACGTTCTCATCTTGAAGCTTCCGCTAAGAGGCGTTTTTCTTTTCTATGATCTTTATCAACTTTCTTCTTGTCAACACCACCAAATGAGGCTACTCTGTCAGATTTCATTGACTCTAAAAATACTCTATCTTCCTCATTCTTAATGTTTGTCATTGCATCTTTTGTCCATACACCAAAGGTCTTATCAAGACGTTCATTCATGGTTTGCAACTTAGCCAAAGTGCTTGGAGATTCTCGGCGAGAAACAGGTATTTGACGCAATTTGTTATTGTCATTAAGAAGGTCAAGTATTAGTTTGCAGCATTGATGGTCTGAAAGCATAGGAATATTTGCTTTAGTGTAGAATTTTTTCAGCTGGATAAGGACGATGCTGGCAGATTTCCATTTCAGTGGCTGAGTTTGTTTGCCTTCACATATTTCTTTCTGGATGTACCACATCACGCATCGAAGAACCTGCCGGCAAGTTGGGAGGCGGACTCCTGTCAATGTACCATCTGCTTCTGTAAAAGCATTGCCAAGACCAAAAATGGCACTTGCTAATCTGGTCTTCTTATCTGCCATCTGAAAGAAAATAAAGGATATTATTAGACTACTAGTATGGGACCCACGATTAGACCTCCGATTTCATTCATGTAAAAATACAAACTAATTATCAAACCATCGTTTTTTGCATAAAATTGTTATATTTGTATTCCTCTCATCAAGACCTTCAATTTGATACCAAACATGACTAGGTTTGGGTGTAAAATAACAAAATCAAACATTTTTACATAGTGCGGCCCCGAAAATGGCCCTAAATATATAAAAGTGGCCGGTGGCCACCCAGGACCACCTCTGATTTCATTTATTTTTTGCATACATACTTCTACCAACAAGTGTAACATTTGAGAGAATAGACATTAAAATCCAAGAACCTAAGGGCGTTTGATGCACCCTACCCTCCATCCCATCCCTCACCTCAAAGGGCCACACAGCTGACTCAGCACGTGAAAAAGCTGAATGCCTCAACTCTGTGTTTGCCTCTAAATCTTGTGTCGAAACCCCATCTCTCTCTGTACCCACCGTACCCAGTCGTACCCAGCTGCTCCTGGACTCTGTGTCCTTTCCTCCTGACAAGGTGGAAAGGTTTCTGTCAACCCTCGACTCTGATTCTGCAACTGGACCTGACGGCATCAGCCCACAGGTCCTAAAATCCTGTTCTTCCGCTCTTTCACTCCCTCTCTCTGTTCTCTTCACCCTCTCTTTTGCTCAAGGTCATCTGCCATCTGCTTGGAAATCTGCCAACATCACCGCTTTGCACAAAAAAGGTGCAAAAACAGATCCCCGCAACTACAGACCAATCAGCCTTCTCCCAATTATCAGCAAAGTCATGAAATCCATCATTGCTTCAGATATGAAATCTTGCCTCTTCTCCAATGGCTTGATCTCTGATCAATTTGGTTTCAGACCTGATCACTACTCTGGACATGCTGCTTCTGCTTTCTCAACAATGGATGGAGGTCCTCAATGCCAAACAGGAAATTAGAGCCGTCTCCCTTGACATATCACGTGCCTTCGATACGGTCTGGCACCCACTCTGCTCACCAAACTCTCCTCTTTTGGTATCCATGGAAATCTCCACGCATGGCTGGCAGACTTCCTCTGTAGTCGTAGTCAACGTGTGGCCCTGAATGGGTTTCTCTCATCATCTCTTCCTGTTCAGGCTGGAGTTCCCCAAGGCAGTGTTCTGAGCCCTGTGCTTTTTCTGGTCTTCATCAATGATCTCTCTGACTCTCTTGAAAATCCTCTCTATGTCTTTGCTGATGACTCTACTCTCTGTCGCTCCATTCTTCATCCCTCAGATCGGCAGTCTGCAGCCTCCTCACTCTCTGCAGACCTGGACAAAATCACAGACTGGGAAAACAAGTGGAACATGTCTTTCAATCCTGACAAATCTCACACACTTACGATGTCTCTCCGAAAACACTGATTGGACAACCCTCCCATCCACTTTCTGAATAATCCTCTCCAAGAAGTTCTGCACTCAAACTTTTGGGTCTCACTATCAGCCATGATCTTTCCTGGGAAAACCACATTTCAAATCTGGCCTCCAAAGCCAGTCACCGACTGGGCATCCTCTGTCGTGCGAAGTCTTTCTTTGGCACACCTGAGCTCCTCACCACATACAAGGCTTTCATCCGCAGCTCAATGGAATACTGCTCTCCCCTCTGGGCTGGTGCTACTGCCTCACACCTGGCTCGTCTTCACGCTGTTGAAACCAAGGCATTCAGAATCATTGGAATCTCCCGCAATCAAGCTAACTCCAAGGGCCTCTCACTCACTCACCACAGGCAGGTTGGTAGTCTTTCCGTCTTCTACCGACTCCTCTCTGGCCTTGCCCCCCCCAGCTCTCTCTAGGCTCTGTCCCGCAAATATTCCTACAGGTCGCACAAGATCTGCCTGCAACCCTCTTATGGTTAAACTGCCAAAATCAAGACTCTGCTCACCTTCACTCCTTCATTCCTCTTTTCTCCCGCCTCTGCAACAAACTCCCTCACTCTCTTCAATCCCACTCCACCCTCCAGGTCTTTAAAACAGCTGTTCACCACCATCTCTTATCGTCCCCCATCCAAAACCTTGATCTTTTCTACTCCCCCGCTAATTTCACCCTAATTCCACTTTTTTGAAATACCAACTTCTGTCCTGGAAGTCTTTGGTGTCCTTGTGTTTTATACTTCTCCCACCCCCCCCCCCCCCCCTCTTCCTACACCTCCTCCCCCCAAGCTCTCTCCCTCCCACACATCTCCCTGCTCTCAAATGTTGTGTGCTCTCAAGTGTTTGTGTGCTTCCCCTTCTCTCCCCATCTTGCCTTCCGCTCCCTCTTTTTATATATCTTGTTTGTCTGGTTGATTTGTTTGTGAAGTAAATGTCAGCTCTTCCACGAGCTTCGATTCAGTATACAAAAAAAAACAAAAAAAAAAACGGCTGTCTCATGGCCGTCTCTTCCTCCTCTCTCTTCTTCACCGCGTTTTTTTTTCTTTTTCCTCCAGAAACATTTATTCTTAACTTTTACGAAAATGATCTCCATTTCACACAAAAATCTTAACAATATTACCTGAAACTAAAAATCCTACAAGTATATAATAACAACAAAGACGGAAGTGATTCAGAATTCCGTCATTCCACCATAGACCTTCAGCAAGACTTCCGTGACTCCATGGGCCTGACTCAATCTGTGAATATTCCAACCTGGACTTCTGCCGATGGCAAATCTGTTGGGTGTGTGCCAATTTCCTTCTGGACTCAAATGAGCAACTTTCCTGCTAATGTCACCGGTTCTTTGTCTGCACCAATTGGTTCATTCAAAAAAAAAAAAAAGTGTGTATGTATATATATATATATATATATATATATATCCGTGTTATAACTAAAGTGGGTGTGTGGGTATGTTATAACACCCTTTTTGAAGATGATTAACGAGGTTCTCATAAGAAAAAAAACCCGATGTGGTGATTTACCAATATGGCGGCCCGCCATCTTGGTCAGCCCACTGCACCTCGCTGGGTTATTAAGCCGCCATTTAGTTTCGGCCTACTCAAACGTGCCTTGCCTTGGAAACACGTTCGATTATTATCATTACATAATTGAAGCATATCATCAAAATCTGGATTTTGATATGAGGATTGGATGCTGGAGATTAAATAATGTCCAAATCTGGAGTGAAATCTGACAAAATTTACCATATCTGGCTATTGGTGAAGGCTATTCAGGCTATTCTTGCAAGCCATGGCGTTACAGTAGACAGAGCTCACATTTTTGTGCGATATACTTTCATTGTATTAATAATTAATAGATAGTTATATTAATGTACCTACAAAAATACACTTATTAAAGAAAACAACAAATCGTACGTCGTGTTTGGAACTTAAATCAAACGTCCGCAATGTCAAACTAATTTTCATTGCAAATGTGAAGCTGACATTTTTTGTTTGCTCTCAATGGTTTGCACATTTCGCTGATTTGCTGCCTGCTCTCAGTGGTTTGCACATTTCTCTGATTTTCTGATTGATTTTCACATTTATAGAAGACTATATTTAAAGGTAAATCTTTGTGGTTGCCGTTTTTTTTTTACCGTTTTTGTTACCTTTGACCTTTTGACAAAATTATTAATTTGCCTTCGCCATATTCTCATAATAAAGCTTTGGTGAAAATTTGATGACAAAACTCAAATGGTAAAAAGGTTACTCTGACACGAACACTGCACATATGCACGCACACGCGCGCACACACACACACACACACACACACGGGGGGGGGGGGGGGGGTTGGGGAGACACACATACACATATACAACACACAGCTTTCAAAGACATGGGAAGTTACGAGGGGCAGCAATTTGACAACTCACCCCGAGCGTCATTTTTCCTTGATACGCCACTGCTCCACTACACCTGCGATCTGTTTTTTTTAAAATTCCCTCTAGAATCGAGATGGACCCAGATTGCATACATCATGTTCCTGTCAGGAAACCGATTCATTGTTAACCGGCAACGCCAGGTAGTTTTGCGAATATATGTAAATATATATAGTTATGAATTTTGGGTAGGGGGATATGTAGATTCAGGTAGATCTGCATAGGTAGGAGATCCGATGTCGTGAAGAAGAAGAACCATTTCGATGTACAGTAAGTCAGGGATCTGTTTAGGCGGTTTGTCAGATTAAGTGTATATCTTTGATCATATAAGGATGATGGTGTGATAGGTAGAGTAGGGATCATGCTAACTCCCAGGTATGTCAAACCTGTGTCCCATATGGCAATGCACTAATAGCCAGTAGTTAGGCCCATTAGAACCACACTAATTAAATTCCCCCTCGGTCACAATAACTTACGGAAGAACAGACCGGAAGCGGCCGCGCAGTATTACACCATGGCAATGAAACATCGATCAGGCAGGCAATAGCCACGCCCAGAAGGACTCGTGATTGACAAGAGGGAGGGGTGAGTAGGAAGCAGGTTGCCAATTGGCAGAGTAAGAAAGGTGAAGGACGTGCCACACTGATTGGCCAACGATAGATGGCATGACACCAAAGGCGCGAAGCGCTCGGCTAATCAGAGAGGAGGGCGCAAAAGACGAGTAAGAAGCTACGCGCTGATTGGAGAAGCGCCGGTGATGTGAGGGCGCGAAAGACCAGCAAGAAGCAACGCCTGGTTGGAGGGGAAGAGAGCTGACGTCACGAGACGGCCAGTAAAATGACTCGCTGGGGAACATTTCCGCTCCTCGTTGTTGGATTCCTTCCTGCCCGGACCTCTCTTCTTTTCTCTCCCGTTTGGACTTCTTCCCGTTTGGACCTTTGATTGTTGGGCGACGACGAGCGGTGGAGTGGGACGAACCTTGCAGCGAGGCCGGTGTTCGCGCCAACGCCCAAGCGGTTTGTGCCAACCGGAGCTGTGGTCGGACGATGTGCTCGGACCTGACGATCCCCGACATCACATCCAGACAAAACGCACCACACGAACACGATTGTTTCATTTATCCTTCCATTTGTCCTGTAGTTGGTCTGTGTAGGAGCGCTCATCAGAGGAGGTTTGTTTTTACCTTCGCGTTCTTTGTTATCAGGTTCCGTTTAATAAACCTTATTTTTGTACACTTTAATTCCGTTTCGGGTTGAATCGATTTGCAGGGTGAAGACGCCTGCGTGTGGCGGCCGTCCATGTGAGTCGGTATTCTTCATTCCGTCTAGCGTATCATTCGCCATCAATTGGATAACGCCTTCATTAAGCTTGATTGCCATCCGTGGCGTAGTCTCGTTGTTAACTGAGAGCCAGCCACAGGACAATATATATATGTATATGTGTGTGTATGTATATATATGCGTGTGAGCAGGCGAGTAAGGCATCGACGTTAAACGGGGCAGCGTTTAGGGCGACGAATAGCCGACGCGAGCACTCGGTGCGCGGTGCGCTTTGTTGGATGCGAGGCTCGGATCGGTGCTGCGTCGCTTCTCTTCGAAGCGTCGTGCACGATTCGGGCCTGGCCCCGCCCCGCACGGTCGAGTCCGGGCTTTGCCGGGCAAAGCGACCGGTCCGGTTCAAGGGTAGGTAGGAGGGACCGGAGCGGCGCCCCCTTGTGGTTGCGGCGTTTCGGCCGGGCGGGATCGAGCCATCGGGCCGGAGACCGAAAGGTTCCGCACCGAGATGGTGCGTGGAATCTCGGCCCGAGCATGCCGACTCCCTTTAACCGAATGCCAGACAGACTCAACCTGCAGGCAACCAAACCACCCGAATTCATTGCTCGGCTTTGCGAAGCCGAGTTTTAATGATGTCATGATGGACCGAGAGGCTCAGATATAGCGGACCGTGATGGTAATAGTGTTGTGGATTCAAAATTTTGGAATAGTGAATAGGATTGGCAGTAATGATTGGCAAATTGATGGGCAAAATTGATAGTAGATAGAAGATGCCCGATGTGGAGGAATGGTAAACCCACCATCCCTCACATCCCGTGGGGCACATGAGCTATAGATTATGGGGATTGGCGGTGAAAACCTAGCCAGGGAGGGCTTGGTTATTGTAGGGATCTAGAAAAATGACCATAGGTGACATAAGGAGTAAGTAGCGACATTGTACAGGTAGTCGGGGACGTAGGTAGATTAGCTGGTTGATAACGACGAGGGAGCGCAATAATATAAGGGGCGACTGGGAAGCGCGAGTTTCAGAAGGGAGTAGCTAGATCAGATGATGCTGTGTGTGTGCGTAGAAGAGTATGGAGCAGAGTATTGTGAGTGTGGGTGAGTGCATTGTATGGAATGAAGAAGCCTGGGAGGAAAGAGGGTGCAGGAAGCACCAGGAAGCACCACCTGTGCCACGAGTGATGGCACAGGTGTGCAAATACAGGTGACCATGGTTGTGTGGAATAAACGGTCTGGAATACATGGAGTATGGAATGGATGGTGTGGAGTGAGTATGGTGGAAACTGTGGAGTGGATGGATGGTGCGAAGGAGAGTGTATGGGGAGGATGGACCCTCATCACGAATACCCGGGGAGGGTAGTTTAAGAGTTAGGTAGAGGGCATAGGTAAATTGTGGTTGGATATTGGCATCTGTGGTGCGCGTGTGGAAGAATGGTGTTTGGATGAGTGCATTAGTGACGTGGAAAAGACTGGGCGTGTGGCCTGTTAGAGGGATGGTTGGTTGGGCGCTCCGCCACTGGTCGTCTGTCGGCCAGGTGAGGCCGCAGGTAGGCTCTGGGAGCCAGTTAGAGTTCAATGGGGCCCAAGGATCCAGAGGAAGGACCCGGGTAGCCCAGTGCCAGAGAGGGCACCGAGGGGGGTAAGCGCTAGGGAGGGCCTTCCCCAGGTAGGTTAGCGAGGTGCAGGTACGCTCGGGAGGCAACTTCAGTGGCGGAGGCGCACAGGTAAGTAGACCTGTTAGGGGAGCCACACGACTCAGTCCCGAAATTGTGCAAAGGCACAGGGAGTTGAACCGGGGTAGTGAGACCCCATATTGATGAGCACCATAGTGTTTGGTCAATGGGAATTTGGTTCTTAAAACCGCATAGAGTGTAAGATGGCCAATGGATTGGCAGGGAAAGACCCCGTGTAGTGTAAAGTGTGTTAAAGTCATTTAGAAGGTAGATAGGATTGAAATCTCCTCGCACCATCTGCATCCACTCACCTGAGGCGACGTAACTCCACACCATGCCATGGGTGTTATTGTTTTTTTTTTGTGCAAATGTTTTGGATTGGATGAGGCGCATCACGACGTGGGTGTGACATTGGGCTGGTTGTTCCATCTCTTCCTCCTTAAGAGGGATTGATGATGAATTGGTGATGGCAAATTTGGATTAGTGGGATTGTGACGAATTTGGTATAGGGGAGATAGGGGGAAGACGTGACATTAGTGACGAATTGGTAAGTGTGTAGATTCTGTAAATACGGGGGTAAGGGGCAAGGGTAGAACAGGTGACGGGTGGGGTGACGTACGATAGGGACGGGCTTTTCTCCGCTCAGTCTCCAGGCGCACCTCACCTTGCATTACCTTTGTTGATGTATACCCTTTTGACTTTACCCCTCGCGAACGCTGCGTCTTTGTCTTCCTTCCCCGACCCATGGATCGTGATCTCTGGGCACTGAGGGGGAGCGTGCGGGAGGCCGCGTCTGTGTGCCCGGATCCTTGCTGCCAGCTGCCTGCATCGATGCACCACTTCATGGATCACGTTGTTGTGGCCGAGCACCACCATATGGACCGCATGTGTTGGGGCCTAGCCCCTCTGCTGGGACCGGCCACGATGGCCCAAGGGAGATCTTGCTTGCGGACCTCGGTAACGTGGCACCTATGCCATACAGGTGAACCACCCATAGTCGGCCCCTGTTGGCCGTAAATAAAAAGACAAACGGACACGTTTTGTGCATTTTTGCTTTATATTTCCAAATAGGCAGCAAGCCAGAAGACCAAAGAAGACCAGACATGGGGCAGAACATCGGCCGGCTGGAGGGGGCGCCAGTGAGAACTTTTAAACATCTTTTCTGTGCATTTTGGTGCTTATTGGTGCTGGTGCATTGATGCAGTGCATGCTGTCTCCTCCCCTCCCACAGGATTTTCTTTTTTGTTCCCCCCAAAAGAAAAACAACAGGTCCTGGGTTGCGTTTTGTAAATAGTCAAAATAGCGTCACTTGTAAATAATGCTCCCCACCGTTCGTTTAGTTTGAGAATTAATTCCACAATTCGGTTATCCTGTGGGTGTGAATCTGTTAGGCAGGGTGCAATGCAACAGCGGGACATACTTATTTGTGTTTTAAAACTGTCACACTCAGGGTCAGATTAATTGTAGAGGGAATTACACCTACGACCTACGTGCCACATTAAGTAAAGTTTTATAGGCCCGGGACGTGCCTGGAGGAGGAAGGGGGGCAGTGTAACGGTTTTGGGAAACCGTGCACTGTGTGTGTGTAAATGATTGTAAATATACCCCCTTTTGTAGTTTTTGTAAATGTAATGATTCTTGTAAATACCTCCGTTTCATGTAAAGATCAAAGGTCGTCCTTTTAGTTAGTCCATCGCACACACGTAGAGAACCATAGGATCCCTCAATAGTTATTTCTTTATTTTATGTCAGTATAAGGCTCTGTTTTTTCCACTAGTTCATTGCATTGCACCGAATCAAATAAGGTAGAATCCCTTTTTAATTGCCCAAGAAATTGTATTGCCAACCGCAATTACTAACTGCATTACCTTTCCTTTACCAACTGCATTACCTTTTCATTGCCAACTGCATTCGCCGCCATGCCATGTGCTCTAACTCGGGGAAGAAGGGCGTGCCCGCCCATCGTCATCAGGGGGAGGAGTCAGCCAAGCGCCAGGAACAAGGCGTGGCTTCGCCAACGCCTCATCAAGGGGCGGGATCGGTGAGCCCTCGCGACCAATCAAGGCCGAGGCGAGCTCACCGATGGGCGTTTCCAAAAGGCCGGCGGTTTGATCGCCACGCGCCTCATAAAAGGAGGTTGAGAGGGACTGCTTCAGGAGGTGTGTGAAGGACGAGAGAATTGAAGGAGCCCGAATCGAGAGTCCTGTCAAGAGAGACGCGCAACCTGCGGGAGTACGAGTTCAAGGGAGACGCTGTTCCAACCAGCCTTGCCACGACAAGCTCCGACGCGCTGCTGCGAGCATCCCGGCGGTGTGGACTCGAGGGTGGAGAGTCGGAGGCTGCTCGCTCCCGGCCCGGCCGTTCTGCAGTCCCACCTGAACCTTCCTCCCCTTCCAGCCATTCGTTCCTGCCTTCATTCCCCATTCGTGTAAGTCTGCCTGTCATCTGTCTGTCTGTCTGTCTGTCTGTCTGTGTTGTCTGGGGTTTAAGTTGAGCTTGTTATAAGAATTGCACTGTGTCTTCTTCTTCTTCTGCAAGTTACTTTCGTTTCTTTCCTTCTCCCTTGGTTTTATACAATAATTA
>NC_136263.1:81246440-81263940 GCF_964187855.1 Myxine glutinosa
ATATATATATATATATATATTAATCTACTTTTTCAAAAAATATGTGGCAGCAACAAACTTCTCAGAACAGAAAACTTTAAATAACAACCTCGCGATTCAAAACTGCTATTTTGACGAGCAAAGGCCATTACTGCAATTTAAATATATATATATATATATTGAAACTGTAGTGTTCAAGGCAAGCCAAACATTCCACTGCAGAATGAATACATAATATTAGAGGTCAAACTTAGCTTCATGGTACTGTGCTCAAACAACAAAGTAGGTCAGTCATTTCAAAGATGACAAAAGAAAATCTACAGTTAACCCAAGGAAGATTGCAGCCAAAACGCTGTTATTTTGGTAAACCCATTGAAAAAGATAATAATTTTTAAAAACACTAAAAAGTTGCAAGCAGAAGGCAATGCGATAACGCATTCAAAGAGAAATCTGTCCTTGCAATGCAGGTCGTCATACCCAATTCACAAACAGGCAGGCACAGCCACCGCACTGCCACTTACCATGTCGGAAGTGCATGGAAAGGCAGCAATTGCTATGCAGCATTGGACCCTTACTTGGCACAAAAGCCGCTCAGAGTATCTCCTCAGCACAAACACTTTCAAATTAGCAATTTATCGCTGCATATGAAAAAAAAAAAAAGGAGATTTTGCTCCATTTCAAAATGAAAGATACAATAGATTTCAAGGCTAACTTAACCAAACTAAGAGGAGAGGCTGAAGTGAACAGAAATTTATACATCACAAAGGATGCAATTACGAGGGTTTCTGAAAGATGTTTAACAAGATGAAGGGTATAAGGATTTTGTGCAGAAGAGGTTTTCAGCAGAATGGACAGTGAAAGGACCAAGCACTACAGCCTGTGGCAGTAGAGAAGTTCAGTTCTTTCTCTGCTCTGGTAGTAGTTGTTTTGTATGCATCCTGTGACTGCCGATTGCATCATTTTATGCAAGCGTGGATGTGCCGCTGATGCAGTGCCTCTTATTACCGGTAAGGAGGTACTCATTTTGCCGACCATGGAAGGATGACAGGCTGAGTCAACCCACCTGATGTTATTTCAAAGGCACGACAGGGGCTCAAACTCAAGACCCAAAGATCTTAAGACAGCCACCTTAACTGTTAAGCCAACACCAGACTTTGCTTTGGTAGCAAAGGAGTCGTCTTTGACCGAGAGTAGTTTCCTCTGCCAACGAAGGTGGATGAGGTTATGTTTTCACCCGTGTTTGTCTGTCTGTGAGGAGTATATCTCAAAGTTAATCGACAGATTCAGACGAAACTTGATGGATAGGTTGGTTGTGTGCCACGGACTAATTGATTTGATTTTGGTGAAGATCCGGATCTGGCCTATCAGTGGGATACAAAACGTAAACTGCTCAGCCTGAAGAAGGTATGTGCTCTACCGAGTGCCGTTCTAGTTAATGCATGGAATAGTCGCTCGGGAACGGTCGTGAAAACGGATGCAGTAGACAGGTTTCCATAGGTGCCTTGAAGCATTGGGGATGGAGGGTCAATGGATTTTGGTTGGTAGTATGGATGGATATCTGTGTCATGATTGTGATTTCTGAGAGAGAGTCTCATCACACCGCCCCTCACTCCCCACCGCCACAACCTACAATGAATTCAAGTCTAAGCCGAAAATATTTCATCGTTAATGTTGTGCAGAAATGGGCCAAATGACCTTCTACAATCTACAACATCAACATTCCTAGTGTTCGTGATAATGAGAAAGTGGGCAAGTAATGGAGCAGAAGAGATGACTACATCTATACATGTTGAAAATACAAGCAAAAAATGAAATGAACCTCCATACTTGCCCACTCGTTGGGCTAACCTGTTGTGCATGCAACAAACTACACGTGCCAAATTACTTAAAAAGTGAAAGGTGAGCCAAAAATGAAATAGTGATATGGGTGCTTTCAAATGCCAATCCCCATGGGCCAGATAGGTTGTCGGCTTGGTTTTTCTGGTTTCTGAGCGAAAAACAACCGAAGCAAATGAATAGCTTTCCATAATTCCAAGTCCTGGTAATGCAACACCAACGGTTGTAAAACCAGGTAATTGCCAGCTTTGAACGGTCTCAAAAGATTAGATGGTCCAGGACTATAAAATTTGATTCATGCCACAAAGATTAATACATCACACAACCTACGGGTAACAAGTTCCTTTGACACCACATAGCATTGATAATACATCAAGCTACGGATAATGAGGCCTAAAAGAAGCTTGCAGGACAAGGACAAAGCATTGCTGCACAGTATATAAAATCAGGCTTTGCCTGTTGCACTAAGTGACGGAGTCGGCTTCTCAAAAAAAAAGTCAGTGCAATTAAAGCCAACACAAACAACTCACCCTAATATATTTCCAAAAGCATTGGCAACCTTGAAGCTTCAGAACAGCCTGCAGGACAGGAACAGAATCCATTCACACAAAAAGGGTCAAGTGGGAATAAAAGAGTTCTTGGGTGATCTCAACATCCCCTACAAGAAAGCAATTAACCCAAGAACACCTCTTTGTGACAGCAAGTGATGAATGGCCGAGCACTTAGGCTGCCACTCCAAACTGCACCGTGGTTTTCCTTTGAGACAAAGCCCAGGGTTCTCATCAAGTATTTGAGTAAACGGCCAATATGACAAAGTAGGTGGACGACTTTTTAATCACCGAATGCAGCAAGGCGCAGTCTCAGCTTTTCAACAAGATTGTTTGCAACACGCTTGAGAATACTTTGAAGAGGTCAGTAACTACCACCGATGGTACGGTTTTGCGACCACCACACTCGGCATGGAGGGTTTGAAACCATTTTCAGTAAGTTTCACTTGTTCTGGAATTTCAAACACTGCCGAATACATTGTGGAAATGTGTGACACTGGCAAAGGTGTGCGGTTACGTTAAGTTGGCATTCTTGGATTAAATAAATAATCATCTTGACTTGGTAACTGCAGTGTTTGAAAACACAAGGAATGCGATTGATGTTCAACCGCTATAAAACCCCCGTCTACACAACTTCGAGGCTGACAAATAGAACCTGCCATTGCATTTTCACGATTTCCTCATGCCACATATTTATCAAAAGAATTCAGGTCATCAGAATTTTTTTGCGACGATTTTCTTGCTGCTACTGGGAATTTATGACCTGATGTCACTTCCAGGGCACCATATTTAAATTACAGTTCATTGAAGCTTGACAGGAACTACAAAGTGCTTGTGTTGTAGTGCATGACAAAATGACGAGGGATCCCCAGAATGCAAAATATTTATTCTGACATTTACTTAATGTCGAGATAAAAATTGCAGCTCTGCAACCTTTTAGGTGTGAAGCTTCGCCTTCATCAAAAGGAATCTGAGCTTTGGCCCCGACAGTACTACTAGATACACGGTACATTATTTGGTTCATCCTGTTGAGCTTGGTCTGTCGACAATTCATTACTAAGGCGAAGATTCACTTTTAGCCTCAATTCAGCAGCAATGGTAAAGTAAGAATCAAAATCAAGATTATCAAGAACAAAAACAAGAAATAAATAGGGGAAGGGGTGAAGGAAGATCATTGCATTCACATATCTGGGATGCAAATGGATGTTTGATAAAATATAGTCATATGAAAAATAAATACTTTTAAATGTATGAAATGGCTCGAGTATTTCCGAACTGATTTACTCCAAATCATGAATGAAAAGAACTCAATTATCATGCATGGTTTCACATATTAGCAAAACTCGCTGCAAGTGGGGAAGGGGCCAGGGGGGAGCTTTAAGTTGGAGGTACCCATCCAAACGTGGTAGAATGTTCTATAGTTTTCTACTTTTGAAAACCACTATACTACTCGTAGAGCACAGAATTGGCACATTTTAGAATTTGTAGAATCTCTGAGTTTTATTTATGTTTTCACGATAATCTCAGGTTTTCAAGTTATTCTGCCCAGCGGTGAATTATCAGGCATGATAATTCACCCACTTTTTATACAGTTATCCACTTTAACATTAAAGTAAAAATCTAAGTTGGAGGTGGTCTTTCCAACTTAGAACATTCCCATGCACACCCAAAGTATAAACCCAACTTTGACATTTCATCCATTGGTTTAGGAGTGCATAAAGTAGAGCACGCCAGTAAATTAATCAGGTACAGTCGTGGCCAAAGATATTGAGTTGGTGACAGATGGTGCGAGTTGAAACTGTCGTACCTTGTGCCTGAAGGTCAGCTTGAATCTGTTTGGCAGTTGATTGAGGTGCTTTCTACACCATTCGAACAATCCTTCGCTGCAATTTTCGATCAAGTTTTCTCTCGAGGCCATGTCCATGGAGGTTGGCTACAGTGCCATGTGCCTTAAACTTCCTGATAACATTGCGTATGGTGGACACAGAAACATTAAGGTCTCTGGAGATGGACTTGTAGCAGCCTTGACATTGTCCATGCTTGGCTACAATCTTGTGTCTGACCTCCTCAGACAATTCTCTGGTTTTCCTTTTCTCCATGCTCATTGTGATGCACACAATGACACAAAACAGCAGAATGACTCATTTTCTCTATTCAAACTGGTTGAATGAGTGATTTTTATATTGCAGGCACCTACAACTCACCACAAGTGAGTTAAATGCCAAAGCAAAGGCTAATCACCTGTTTGAAATCTAATTACTTCTAACAACTTCTAAAAGGTGCCAATAATATTGTCTGGGCCATTTTATGATTTCTGTGTGGAATAAGCTAAGATTTAGTAATTTTTTTCAGCTTTTTTTGTTGTTCCACTGCAAACCAAAGAAATACATATGTGGATACAAAAATATTTTTTCATTTCAAAAAATTGTCCTGGAAGAAATTGTGCATTATCTGAAACAAGTGCAAGGGTGCCAATATTTTTGGCCACGACTGTAGTTTTTGTGATATTGTAATATTCTACACCGCAAGGACTTGTAATACACTCACTCAGTCCATCCAGCAGTTGAGGAGTGCATACAAGTCAATCAAACCACAAGCTGAACTAGAACAGCACTTGGTAGTGAGCAAACCTCCATCAGGCTGAACAGTTTATGTTTTGTATCCCACTGATTGGTCGGTTCTGGATTCGGACCTGAACCAAAATCTGATTGCTTGTTCTTGTCGCTTAATCAAATCATCCACCAAGTTTTGTCATAACTCGTCCACAACTTTTTGAAATATCATGCCATATATTGTTTTTGGCCCTATCACTCAATGGTGAAGAATGACTTAAAAAATTTGGATCTGGATGGATCTGGATCTTCACCAAAATCTACTCATTTTGCCCTCGTCACATACCCAACCTGTCCACCAAATATCAACCGTATCCATCCACAATTTTTTGAGATATCTTGTTCACAGACAAACAGCAAAACAAACAGACAGGGGTGAAAACATAACCTCCATCCACCTTTGGCAGCAGATGCAACGAGAATGAGCAATCAAAGATTGCATACCCTCACCCAGATTTGTTGTGTGGTTTTTATGGTACGTATTTTATAGACATACTCACATTCTAATTGAATCATACATATTGTATAGACGTAGTACTTGCAGTCTAACGGTATAGACATAGTACTTACAGCATATTGTACAGACATAGTACTTAGTCTAATTGTACATACTTTACAGAAGCACTCGATTGAAAAAAAAGAAAAGAAAAAAAAAAGATGTACTACTGGCTACCATGAGGTGGCATTTGTGGCCTACGTTAGCATTATTCTATATGGACAAAAAACAAAAACTAGAACGTCACTCGGTAGAACACAACTCCGCCAAGCTGAACAGTTTACATTTGCATCCCACTGATAGGCTGGATTTGCTGACCTGAACCAAAATCTAAATTGGCTTGTTCTTGTCACCTAACCAACTCATCCACCTCGTTTTGTCATAATGCACCCACAACGTTTTGAGACATCATGCAATGTACATATCGTTTTTTGGTCCTAACTCTCAATAGTAAAAGACTTGGAAATTTTTTAAAATAAAATTGTATCTGGATTCAGGTCAAACCACTGGTAAATTCACCAATTTGTCTGTGTCACACTCTCAATCTGTCCACCAAGTTTCATCCGAATCGATCCATAAATTTTTGAGATATCCTAATATACAGTACATTTTTGGCCCCATCTCTCAATGGTGAAGAATCACTTCAAAAATTCCAGTATCCAGATTTTCACTAAAATCGAATCAATTTGTCCGTGTCACACACCTAACTTGCCTACAAAATTGCATCCGAATTCATCCACAACCTTTTGAGATATCCTGCACCCAAACATGCAAACAAACAGCCAAGGGTGAAAACACAACCACCGTCCATCGCAGATGGTGGAGGTAACAAACAAGACAAACAAACCCATATGCAACACCCTCTCATCCGGTGAGGGTAATTGTATATTGTATGATTCTTAGTAAGCCAGTAAATATATGTAGCACCAAAACTGCAGTTTTTGAAAACACATACAAATAAGAATTAATCCCAGGACAAATCCCAGACAACCACTATTAATTTTGACATGATCTAAACTTAGCACATATCATATGTCGCTATGTGGGGCAGGATATTGGTGATGTTCCAGTTAAATACAGCAACGCCTCGCTGAGACCAACTATCTGGGGGTCGGCTGGTTTCAGATACAAAGGTGTCCGACTTCCTCCAAAAAATGTAGGAGACCCAGGTTCAAATCTCAGACACCATTCAAATGTGTTTGTCGATTGCCCATTAATATCCTTGCAATTCATGTTAAAAAAAAAAAATTGGACACTGATGCTTACAGTCTTTGCGCTGCATGTGCTAATAAAGAAAGCAATCGTAATAATAAAAATACCTGTTGTGATAAGTGTATCCGGGGAGAAGTTAATGAGGTTTTCATTTGAATGCACACGGTGTGTGTGTATCGCTGGTGGAGTGATAAAATAGGATTTCCGCTGTCAACAACAACAAAAATTTGGGATGGGAAAATAGAAACACGAGGTCAATGGCATCATCTGATAAGAAAGTGCATCAAATTAATAAACACCAAGTAAACATAACACAATATTCATTCCTCATTTTATGACATTTCGTAGAAACAAATGGCAAAAAATACCATGAAGCAATCAAGTAAAAACAAAAAATTGGCTAGTTACTCCCGCCAGGGAGTAATACATTCGATGGTGTGTGTGTGTGTGTGTGTGTGTGTGTGTGTGTGTGTGTGTGTGTGTGTGTGTGTGTGTGTGTGTGTGTGTGTGTTTCGTGTGTGTACAAGATATCTGGAAAAGTTCTGAACGGATTTGGATGAAAGTTGGTGGGATGATTGCCTTTGGGATAAGGAAGAATTGATTAGTTTTTGGTGAAGCTCAGGATATTATTCCGGATCCAGGAATTTTTTGAAGGATTGTTTATCATTGGAAGATAGGGCTCATTATTTTTTTTAACATTATCTTCTATATATTCTATATTTAACATTGTGATATGAAAATAGTTTTCATATTTGTTGTAAATGTAGTTTAAACTCATGCGTTGGAGCAGTGTATTTTTTTTAGCAGCGTCGTCTTCAATGTTCATTTTTTTTTTTTCTAATAAAGACATTCTGTCATTTTAAAACCACCAGTGTGTATTAGGTTTTCCCGTTTTATAAAATGTATCGATCGATATGTGTAATGCTTTAAAACTGTTTTTTTTTTTTAACCTCAGAAGAGATATCAACATTTAGCTCAGTGAATGTCAATGGCAGTGTCAGTATTTGATGAACTTATAAAGACTTAGTTCCAGATTTGTCAATGGCTGAGGTATATTAAACGAATAAAACAGATTTGGCAAAATTCTAACTTTTTTTAAAAAGATCGCATATTCACCCAGGGTTGTGAGGCTGAAGAAGAAACCTCGCATGGGCTTCCCAGACCAAATAAATAATTCTGGCTCTGGCTCTGCGATTTTCAGGTTTATTACTCCCACCAGGTAGTAATGCATTCGATCGTGTCCGTCCTTGTGTGTGGGTGTGTGTGTGTGTGTGTGTGTGTGTGTGTGTGTGTGTGTTCGTATGTTTGTGAACAAGATATCTGGAAAAGTTCTGAACGGATTTGGATGAACGTTGGTGGGATGATTGCCCTTTGGATAAGGAAGAATTGATTAGTTTATGGTGAAGCTGAGGATATTATTCTGGATCCAGGAATTTTTTTTGGAAATTTATTTGGGAAAGATTTTTTCTGTTTTACTGCATTAAAGCTTTTATTATTATTCTTAAATGATGTTTTTCTCCTCTAATTCCGAGATATATCAAAATAAATTATCTGACAGTTAGGGCTTACTTTCTTTTTCATTTATTGTTTTGGGGAGAGGGGATGTTAAACAAAACGTATTATTCCAACTAAACCCACGGCGGGAGTATGCGCTCCACTGAGTGGCGTTCTAGTTAACATTGCCATATGAAAATAGTTTTCATATTTGTTGTAAATGTAGTTTAAACTCGTGGTTATGCGTTCGAGCGGTGTATTTTGTTAGCAGCGGTCTTCAAGGTTCTTTTTTTTTTTTTTTCTAATAAAGACATACTCTATCATTTTAAAACCACCAAAGTGTGTATTCGGTTTCCCCGTTTCATAAAATATATCGTTTGACGTATAATGCTTTAAAACTGTTTTTTTTTTTGTTTTGTTGTTTTTACCTCAGAAGAGATATCAACATTTACCTCAGCGAATGTCAATCGCGGTGTCAGTATTTGATGAACTTAAAGACTTAGGTTAATTATAAGTGTGACAAGCATGTGCATGGGATTCTTCCCAGAAGAATGAGTGGTCGCATTAGCTTGTACGACTTAAAATGAGCGAGTTTTGTTTTGACGTTTGGGCCAGTTTTACATGTTGTATTCCTACGGAATGAAACGAACGTTTTTCTGGCTTTCAATTTTATTTGAAGTCACACATGCCTCAAAATACACTCTCATATAGAATTGAACATCAAATCCGAAAATGTAAGTGAAATTGCCTTTTTTTTTTTAACATTATTTTCTATATATTCTAAATATATATCTGTGCAGTGTCGGTCTTGTGTTGTCTTGTGTTGTCACTGAACTACTCCCTCAAACTTTTGTGAAATTGTACTATTCCAACTTGACCCACGGCGGGAGTATGCGCTCTAGTGAGTGGCGTTCTAGTTAGAACAGCATTGAGCAGCAAGAAGGGAGTGTGAAAATAATGAATTAAATAGAGATCATAGGTTATTGGTAGATAAGGAAGACAACCCACCAACTACCAGTGGCAAAAAAGATCTACACTGTTCAACATGGCAACCAAAATAAAACGAGAACATCAGGTGAACAGCTTACGTTTTGTATCCCAGAGTAGACCAGAAAATCACAATACAGAATCACATTTAATTAAAATCATCCATCCACAACTTTTTGAGATCTGCTTTTTTTTTTTTTTGTATACAAGATCGAGGCTCGTGTAAGAGCTATCAATCACAAAAAACAACAAAAAAAAATAACCGGACACAAAACATACAATAAAGGGAGCGGGAGACAAGATGGGGAGAGAGAAGGAAGCACACAAGCACAACAGCAGAAAACAGGGACATCAGAATATCTGTGGGAGGGAGAGGGCATGGAGGGAGGAGGCATGTGTAGGGGGTGGTGGGGATGGGAGAAGTATAAAACACTTGGACACTGCTTGGACTTCCAGGAAAGAAGTCGGTATTTCAAAGAAGTGGATCTGGGTTGAATTAACGGGGGTAGAAAAGATCAAGGTTTTGGATGGGGGAAGATTAAATATGGTGATGAACAGCTGTTTTAAAGACCTGGAGGGAGGAGTGGGATTGAAGAGAGTGAGGGAGTTTGTTCCATAGGAGGGAGTAAAGAGGAATGAAAGAGTGAAGGTGAGCAGAGAGTCTTGATTTTGCGAGCCTTCTGGCAATTTCACCAGAAGAGGGTTGCTGGCAGATATTGTGCGACCTGCAGGAATCTTTTTTTTTGAATTCAAGATGGCGGCCAAATCACATGGCTGAAGACGTCAGTTTGCAAATATTTTCCCCAATTGGAATGTACACATATGTTTCAAGTTTTGTATCGATCGGAAAAGCGGTTTTGGAGAAAAGCTTTTTTAAGTTTTATTTTTAAAACCAATTTGGCCGCCAAACCCATGTGACCCGTGACGTTTTTTTCTGCAAATTTTTATCTCCATGGAAAGGTGATCAGTCTAGACTATGGATTTTTATGTTAAGAAAATAGGCCTTTTATGTTTTGAAAAGCGGCATTTTTTTTTTTTATGTGAAAAAATCCCGAAATATTTTTTTCCCCTGTTTTATTCATTTTTTATTATTACCAAATTTTTCAGAAATCAGTCAAAAAAAGAACAAAAAATGGTAAGCTTTTTCCTGCACAACATTAAGCACTCTGGGCTAGTAAACAGGTAAAAAATGACGTTCAGGTACCTTTATTGCAACCGCATTGTTTGATAAGTAGAGGACTAGAAGAAATTGACAAGACCCTTTTAGGAACGGTTAAAGTAGGTGTTTGAAATCATTATCTTGGTAATGTTCTCCTTGGTGAGGCGGTGTCGGCGGTCGGTGAGGACGTTTCTGTAGACGGAGAAGGACCTTTCCACGTCGACGCTGACGATGGGGCAGTACCGCAAGATGGGGATGTCGGCAAGCTTGACTCCAGCCGGCACACCAACCTCAGATCCGTGCTGATCTCCATTCAGGATCAAAGCCACTGTCCTCAGCACACCAATGTTGGGATTGCGCTGCAGCACCGCCTTGAACTTGGTGAGCAGGATCTCCTTACGGCAGCCTCGGATCTTTTCGAGCTCCTCCTTGGCCTGATCAAGGAGCTGGAAGGCCTTGGCCAGCTCCATGCCGGCCTCCTCCAGCTGCTTAAGGATCTTCGGGATGAACGACACGTGGGCATTTAAGAAGACCAAACTGAGCTTGATGTCCGCCTTTCCGAAAAGGTCCTTGGCACTCCGGATTGCCATCGCGTCATCGTTCAGCTGGTCCACAATGTCCTTGACGGCCTCGAAGTGCTCGGCGTAAAACACCGCGGCGTCGATCCACGTCCCCCACCGAGTCAGAATGGGCTCCGGGGGGAGAGAATGATTGGGCTTCTGCTCCTTCCAAAGGACAACACGTGACGGGGCTTTGACGAACACCTTCTTCGTCGTGGCAATCAGGTCGTTGACGTCCTTGAACATTTCTCGGATTGTCTCGCAGACACGGTGGAGCGCGTGGGCAACGCAAGTCACATGCAGCAAGTCCGGGAAGAGTTTCTTCAGGACATGGCCGGCCTTGATCATATAGGCCGCGGCGTCGCTGACGAGGACCTTGAGGCACTCCGGCTTGAAATCAGGCCAAAGATAGCGCAGCGTGTCATTGACTGCGCGCACGATCTCCCCGGAGTTGGTCTTCTCCAGAAACATGCACTGGGCGAGGTGGGGACGAAAGTACCCCTCCTTGGACAAGCGTCCCACGATGATGTTGGCCACATATCGACCTGCCGAATCGGTCGTCTCGACGGACAGCCAGATGGGCTGCTGTCCGAGGTCGGCACGGATCCCCGCCAAGGCCTCGTCGTAGCACTTGTCGAGGTAGTGCTTTCTAATCCAGCTTTCATCGGGGATCTGGAGAGTGATGTGCTTCTCCAGGAACGACCGGAGGGGCAGGGTTTTCCAATTTCGACCATGGGATGCCAGCGGCCAGCATGGCCTGGCACAGCTCCTGAGCCACGACGTCGCACTTGTGCCTCTTTCCGCCACCAAAGTCCTCCATGGTGGCTTGCGTGACCGTACTCTTCTTCTTCAAGGCCAAGTTGCTCTTGTGGCGGTCTCCTCGGACATGTTGGGCCAGCTCAGACTTCTGCTTCGCCCGGAAAGTTTTTTCACAAGCTCGACAGAAAGCCGTGTCACTCGACACGTACTTGAAGGTGGCCCCATCGCCACCAGCGTTGAATTCCTTCAGCCACTTGTCACGAAGAGCAGCACTCATCTTGATAGGAGACTTGTTCACACTTTGTGTACACTCTCTCACTGTAGTACACCGCCTCACTGCTGTACACGCTGGGGACGCAACGCACGCAACGTTTTGTTTTTGAGATCGATCGCAGCTAAAAATTTAGATCGGTTAAAAATTTCGAAAAATTCCCTAATTATTTTTAGCGTTGACAGCCATTTTCTACCAAAAAGGGCATTTTATTTTATTTTTCCCGAAAAAGGGCGAAATATTTTTTTTCTCCGAAAATAGCAAAATAATTTTTTTGCGCGCAAAAAAACCGTTTTATGTGAAAAAATATTTTTTGTTTTTTCACATAAAAATCCGATGTGCAGTGATCACTGATCACATTAGTAAAATTTCGCATTGATCCGGTTCAGCGGTTCTGAAGAAGATGTTTAAAGTTTGGTAAATCGATGTAATTAGTATTTTTGTAACATTTAATTTAACCCCTTCTTTATGTTATAAGGAGGAGTGAGTAAGGGGGGTTAAACTGAAAACAAATATATATGTTTGGGGGGGGGGGGGGTGAGACCCTTTAGAGCAGGGGCGGGCAACCCCCGGCCCGCGGGCCACATCCGGCCCGCGAAGGCTTAGCGTCCGGCCCGCCACCCTGCTAGGCTTTATTATTGCAATCCGGCCCGCGGACCTCCCAGTAAAACTCATATCATTTGTAAATGTAAGAGTTTATATTTAGCCGGTCTGAATTCAAGAAAGGGACATTTTGTCTTCAGCACCGTCCTCTTCCGGAAGACATGCGCACGGGGAACTGTCTTGCCTAGACACCGCCTGCTTGCTGATAGGCGGTCTTTTCAAATCAGCCGGCATGTGATACGGACGTCCTTCCGATTCAGTCAGCTTGCGACAAACGTTGGTGTCTGGGACAAATAACTTGCAACAAAGAGGTAAGCGCCGCAGAGTTCTCTAAACCTATTTCAATTTTCACTTTCTTTCAATTTGCTTTGTTTTGTTTGTTAGAACATGTTATTATCTTTCATTTGCTGCGTTTAAATAATTTTATTCTCCCTTTTTATTTGTAAAAATAAAAATATAACGAACTTTCTATTTGTAAAGAAAAAATATATATAACGAACTTTCTGTTTGTAAAAGAAAAAAGAAATTGACGAACTTTTGTTTAAAAGGAAAACGAAATTGACGAACTTTTGTTTAAAAGGAAAACGAACTCTTTAAAAAAAAAAGTATGCAGACTGATTCATTTCCTGTATTTCAGTTCTCGCCCAACTCTCGGACCACCACCTCAATGACATTCTTCTGTTGTCTACCTCAACCATCGAGCCAGACATGGAAATACTTCTTCATGGCAAACAGCACCAGCAGTCTCATTGATTTGTAGAGTGTTCAATGCAATTTTTGTACAATCTATTCATGTAAACAAAATATAGTAATTCTGAGATTTCGTTTTTCACTCCGGCCCACGATCTCCTTCCAAAAGTCTCATCTGGCCCTCACTCTGAAAAGGTTGCCCGCCCCTGCTTTAGAGGAAGTACTCTGTCCAAGAGCATTGTGAGTTTATACAAAGTTAGCGACGGATCGATAAAGTTTATCGATGAAACCTTTTTAGTACTTTGATGATGTTCCCTCGTACGTCCGCTCTTTTTTTGAGATCTTTACTTTTTGAGATTTGTACTTTTTGTACTTTTGTACTTTTTGAGATATCCTGCTTTATATCGACTTTGGCCCTATCTCCCAATGGTGAAGAATCGCTTAAAAAAAATTCTACTAGCCAGATCCGGATCTTCACCAAAATTGAATCGATTCTTCCTCGTCACACACACTCTGTCCACCAAGTTTCGTCTAAATCCATCTATAACTTTTTGAGATATCCTGCTATATGTTGGTTTTAGCCCCATCACTGAATGGTGAAGAATCACTAAAAAATTAAATAAATCTCATATCCGAATCCATATTCAGATCTTCACCAAAATCGAATCGAATCGTCCTTGTCAGACACCCAACCGGTCCACCAAGCTTCGTCCAAATCCGTCCACAACTTTTTGAGATATTCTGCTATGTATCATTTTTGGCCCTTTCTCCCAATGGTGAAGAATCGTTAAAAAAAAAAATTCTACAAGCCGGATCCGAATCCGGATCTTCATCAAAATCTAAACATTTCGTCCTTGTTCCATACGCTATCTCCCTGCCAAATTTCGTCCAAATCCATCCACAACTTTTTGAGATATCTTGTTCACAAATAAAGGGACAAAGAAACAGACAGAGACAGGGGTGAAAACATAACCTCCATCCACCTTTTGTGGCAAAGGTAAATAGCAGAGCTCCATTCAAAGTGTACTGCCACCATGCCAAATAAATAAATAACATATCCTTCAGAGCTCGGAAATGCCACCGTGCAGCACATGGAGATGGAATTGGGAGGGGGCGGTGTACAATAAATGATCGATTAATTGAATAATTGCACAATTTAAACAAATAATTCTAAAAATAATTAATTTCTTAATCAATTGGCTAATACAACACAACAACAACAACAACAACATGCATTTTAAGGCCATTTTCCCTGCTAGAGCGGGGGTTAGCCTTGCGGTCCCCATGACAATCTTCTCCATTTTGCCCTATTTTCTGCATCTCTCCTTGTTAACCCCCTTGCCCGCATTTCTTCTTCCACCATCTTTAGCCAAGTCTTTCTCGGTCTTCCCCGTCCTCTACTTCCTTCGACATTAACTTCCATCACTCTTCTCAACCAGTCACTTTCATCCTTCCTCAACACATGACCAAACCATCTCAACCTGTTCCTCTTCACAGCATCAATCACAGGCAATATTCCCATCATCTTTCGCAATTCATCATTTGTCTTCCTCTCTCTCAACGATACTCCGCACATCCATCGAACCATTCGCATTTCCACCCTTTCCAGCCTTCGTTGCTGCTCTACGTTCATTACCCATGTCTCGCTCCCAAAAATCACAACACTTCTCACACATGCAGCATACACCTTTCCCTTCAGCTTCAGCGACACTCTCCTCCTCATCAGCACGCCACTCAGTTCCCGAAACTTCTTCCATGCACATCTCACTCGAGCAACCGTTGCCGAGTCTGATCCACCTTCACCTGGCTAATAGGATATCCAAACCACAACCATCACTGTTTCATCCGAATCTGCAACTTTTTGAAAATTAATTAATCAAGTAATTAATCGAAAAATTTAACAGGATCAAAAAAAATTAATCTAAGAAAAATTAATTGGTTACCGTATTTTCCAGTGTATTAACCGCACCCCTGTTTTTCACGCTCAAAAAAAGAAATTCATGCTCCCGGCAAAGCTTAATGATTTAGGATTGGAAGTGCGTAGTCTTATGAGCCATGTCATCAAGTATGTGTGTGTGTGTGTGTGTGTGTGTGTGTGGCATCGAACCAACAGATCATGGCGTACCATGAACCTCAAAGCCCACGACAGGCTGGTTGTGTAGTCCCCAATGCCATCCTCCATAGGTAAGCTCCTCAACTTCAACCTGAGAGCAAGTGTTGTGAATGAAAAACTACTTTCCCATTATAAGAGGCAGTGGTTAGGGTGAGTGCTGCCTCAATCCTCATTTTTATTGTCCTATTTGTAATATTGGTGGTTTATTATATTTAAATTATAATATTTAAGATCCACCTGGCATTCCCTTCTCCAGTAGTAGATGGTCCTCATTTGAGCTCCACCCAGTACAAATCCAGCAACTCCTCCACATCACCTTCCTCCACATCAAAGCAGACAGTCTTGTCCATTTATACGATGTTATGTCATGCTTTCAACGCATCATTATTCACGCCGAAACCCTTGAAGGCATGAACAAATTGAGGGCAAAGTTTCCCCCATAGTCATCCGTACAGGAACGGATGACTTCCTTCCAACACTCAACATGACAAAGAACATCCTTTATTGTAAAGGCCTTCCATAATTCCTTTGGTCATCTGATCATGATCAGTTGATTTCACCTGCAAATCATTAAATCATTATCATGTTTGCAAATCTTCTTCGAGAGAAAAAGAAAGAAAAGATAAAAGGTGTCCATGAATCACTTGCACTATGCCATATCGGTCTTCGTTTTCCCCACACTTAACACCACCTCCTTTCAGCAGGGGTTAGTGGTTAAAACACATGGACTATGCCACCCACATAGACAAAAATTGCAAATAGTCCCCCAACCCTCACAGGGAGGAGGTGGCACGAGGGTGGGTTTGGGGGAAGGGGGCACTATGCAAGTCCCCATCAGCAATTGACAATCTCTAGTGGACTGTATAATTTAGTTAAATGACTGGTTTTATCAAATAGAAGCTGACAAGGACATGTTAACCACCGCGGAAAGTAAAGAAAAGTTGATGTTTTGAGCAATGACCCTGTCGGAGCAATCGCTTCCAACGCCCAAAATGTCAGACCCGAGACAAAAGAGCAAACCTTGGACAACTTAAAGTTTATAAAACCTACCGTTTAAACAATCCACCAATGCAGACAGCCATGAGCCATGGCAAAGTATTATTCATGCCACATGCAAATCGTTTCAGAAATCATTGTATCGCCATAGTCTTTGGATAATGACTGTTTGAATTGGTGAGAATTGACTGTACTTTTGTTATTGGGAATGGATGCTTCTGTTCGACTTGAGCTTTTATTACCGGTGCCACAGAACGTGGACGAGGTTATGTTTTCACCTTTGTTTATTCTTCTGTCTGCAAGCAGGATTTCTCAAACAAGTTATGGAGGGATTCAGATGAAACTTGGTGGACAGGTTGGGTGTGCGACAAGGACAAATTGATTCTATTTTGGTGAAGATCCGAATACTAGAATTTTAAAAGTGATTCTTCACCATTAAGAGATAAGGCAAAAAACAATATATCGCAGGACATCTCAAAACATTACGGACAGATTCTGACAAACCTTGGTGGAAGGATTGGGTGTGTGGGACATGGATGAGATTTTGGAGAATATTCAGATACGAGCAATATTAAATTTCTTACGTGATTCTTTCAATTTGAGAGACAAGGCCAAAACAACGATATATAGCATGATGTTTCAAAAAGTTGCGGACGGATTATGACAAAACCTGGTGGGCGAGTTAGTTAGGGAGGTGACAAGAACAAGCCGATTCGATTTTGGTGTGTGACAAGGACGAATTGTCCAGCCTATCAGCAGGACACACAATGTAAACTGTTCAGCCTGGTCATCTCCATCTAGTGCCATTCTGGTTACAGTGTGGAATGCTCTGGTAGTATGGTAAACTATGGAGTCAACGATACAACACATACTCGAAAGAGGAAATGGGAGTGGAGGTGTTCAGGATGGTGTAAAAGAGAGGGGTAGAAGGGGGTCAAAAGGCAAAAAGGATGGTCCCTCAAGAATATGTGAACATTGCAAATGCACCAGATTTACAGAAGTCATTTTTATATGTCGATGAAGTGCTCAAGTGTCCATTGTGTAAATGTGTCCTTTCAACTGCACGAGTGGTTTATCAAATTCAAATCTTGAATTTCACCTGATTCTGGACTGGTGATTGCATTTTCGAACGAGTTTCCTGAAGCGTGAAACTTTGCCTTCCCCAATCTCCTTTCACATTTGTAT
>NC_136263.1:81268940-81383940 GCF_964187855.1 Myxine glutinosa
GTAATTGACATCGTCCGACCGTCGAAACCCATGGTGAGGAAAGCAAATGAAATCACTACAACCTTTACTGTATGACCTGTAGTCCGCTTGGCAAGTGTACTTGGTTGAGCTTGCATAATGATAAGTACTGAGTCACATTTTTTTTCTTTTTTTTTTTTACCCAAAATGTTTTTTTTTTTAGGAAACAATTCTAGGCTCATGGAAAGGAGGTGACAGTGAGGCTGGGGTGGAGGAGGAGGGAGGGAAGGGGTAGGCAACATACTGACATTGGGACCATAGTTGGCTGCATAAAGCAATGGAATGAACACAAGGAAAATAGGAGAGAAAATTGTAGAGACAGGAACCTGCCAGGAAGCGTATGAGGTTTGGCAGGGTTAATAGGGATAGAAACCATCATGGATAGGAATGGGGGGAGAGAGGTGGGGGGGGGGAGAGGAGGGGGGGGGGGGAGCAGGGGGTTATACAAGGTGGTGGTGCTTCACTTACTTGAAGCCACAGAGGGAAGAGTTTGATTGAACAGCACCATAAGACAGTTCAACAAGAGAAACGAGCAGAAAATAGTGGAAGTGAAAGCATGCCCAAGCTTAAATTTTTTTTTAATTCAAAGAGGAGGGGTTTGTGGAAGCACACATGCATCCCGGAGGAGGTGGAGAGAGTTGAAGAGCTGAAAGCGCAAAGAGGAGATGCGGCACGAAAAAGAGGCGACCAACCGGTCTGCGATGTGCAGGAAACAGGCCTTGTGCTTTAGCTAGATAGTGGGATGTGCCATTAATGTCAAGCGCATTATATTTCAGAAATCAGGAGAGCCAGATACATTGCTGGGACACCAGCCCAGAGGAGAGAACAGTACTCTATTGAACAACAGACAAAGGCCTCGTCGGCTGTGCAGTGTTTATTAAGGAATGACTTGGAACTAGAGGATTGTTAGTTTGCAGCTGCCTTTGGAGGCCAGCTTTGCTCTTTTTTCAAAAATTATTATTTATTTATTAATTATTTTTATTTATTATTATTATTATTGTTTTTTTTCATTTATTTATTTTTATATATCTATACAGTGAACCCTCGTTTATCGCGGGGGTTACGTTCCAGAACCCCCCGCGATAAACGAAAATCCGCGAAGTAGCGACCATATATATATTTTTTTTATATATATATTTTAAAGCATTATGAACTCCTCACACTCTTATTAACCTTTCCCATACTCTTATAAACACTTCCTATACTCTTAAACACTTTTTACACTCTTAAACATACGTAATTTTAACAACATATAAAATTCTAATGGGTACTCACCATTGAAGATACTGTAGCTACCCATGGGTTCCCCAAGCAAGACCAGCATCAGAATCTCCTTGCTCCAGCCGGTGACGTCACCGGCGGGGATTCCCGGCGCGAGAGTGGCTGGTCACGTGACCGCTAAAGCGTGCCGCGCTTTGCGGGTATAATCAGCTACACCTGTTGATCACGTGACCACCGATTCACCGAAGCACGCCACGCTTGAGAGGCGTGGCTTTCGGTTTCTGGTTGTGCTTTATAATGCAGCCCGATAAATGGGCTTTTCAGTGTTCCCGAATTGGTTTTGAGAATAAATATCTTCTCGGACGAGTTTGTGTCTTGCCCGTCATTTCGTCCGTATCAAGCAAGAGCCCCGGCTCTTCAATACTACAACTTGCGTGATGAAGATGATGATGAATTAGCTGTGCAGTACTGATGACGATGAAGGTGATGACGATGATTAATGTACTGGCGTTTTCCATACGCACGACTCTTTGTCTACCCTTCGATTGTACACTAGGTACAGTATTTTATTTCTTGTAATATGTTTTAAATACTGTATTTTTCTTATTTCTTTACGTTTTTTAATTTTTTAGGCTAGAAAATGCTTATTTTACCACAAAAATATTTAAAATAATAGTATATAAAAATACATTTATACCGCAAAATCCCGCGATATAGCGAAAAATCCGCGATATAATTTTACATATACTAGCGAGAAAAAACCGCGATGTACCGAATCCGCGAAAAGTGAACCGCGATATAGCGAGGGATGACTGTATATCTATATATCTATATATCTATATATATATATATATATATATATATATATATATATATATATATATATATATATATATATATATATATATATATATATATATATATATATATATATATATATATGACTGGTCAACAAAATTTTAAAAGTTTTATGGTTCTCGTATATTTTGAGGTGATTCCAACAAACATGAACCTGTAGATTTCGATTATGATATCCAATTTTCACTAGCACATCCAGTTTTTGAGAACCAGTATACCATAAGAATATCAGCCACAGCTGAAATTCGTCTTGTATTCACTAATCATGACTTTGTAGCGAGACTATCTGAGCTGGAAAGCGTCGTTTGGGATAGCTTTGTGGCTCTTGCTAACAATTACCTTGGAAGTTTTCGAGCACCAAATTATGAAAAGCTTGTGGACAAGATGTTGAAGAGTTACCAGGGGCTCGGTGCTCGAATGTCACTCAAGATACATTTCTTCCATTCTCATCTGGACTTATTTCCACAAAATCTTGGCGATGTCAGTGATGAACATGGAGAAAGGTTTCACCAGGAAATTGCCATCATGGAGACTCGATATCAAGGCCGATTCAATCCAAACAAGATGGGCGACTAATGTTGGACTTTACAGCGTGAAAGTGATTGCTCCTACAACACAGAAGTAAAGTTCAGAAGCACTTTTAATGTGATGTAAATAAAAACTGGAAGTTCATATTATTTTTTGTGATATTTTATAAAGTTCATATTATTTTTGGAGATTTACATTTTTTTTATGTGATGTAAATAAAAACTAAGTTCATATTATTTTTTGTGACAATAGACTTATTGAGACTTAATCAAGAAATTTTCATGCTCTCAAGATTTTTTCGACACTTATGATGTACTACATCATAAGTACGTCAGACTACGGTTACGTGATAGCGAAATTTTAAGGTCAGATTCGGATTTGTGGGCACCAAATTAGTTAGAAACAGTTTAAAATAAGTCAGAACCAATTTGGCTGTTGACCAGTGTTATCAGCACAGGAAGGCGTCCTTGCTGATTGTAAAAAAAAACCCCACATTTTAGAGGCCATTTTTCGCGGGGGTTGGCCTTTTTCGGGGACCGTGGTTGTTGTTGTTTTTTGGTCCCCTTTTTGAAGCAATGTTTTCCGGCCGGATGCCCTTCCTGCCACCAACCCTTTTTGTCGCCTTTTACGACAAGCAGGGAATTACCAGTGAACTGGTACTCAATTAGCCGACCTCGGAAGAATGACAGGCTGAGTCAACCCCCCTGGCGTTAATTCAGCGATCGACTGGGATTCGAACCCAGGATCCTGGGATCCTAAGCTGGCACCCTAGCCGCTAGCCCAACACAGAAAGTGGGAATTTCAATAAATTGACTATCTTCCCGTGGCCAATCACAGAAACAGATAGTTAGGTTTGTTGGACATCCCCACTTTAAAAACGAATATTTACTCAACATGACGCCTGACTGAGCCCAGTGTTGGCTTATGGCTCAGGAATTAAGGGTCCTGCGTTTGAGCACCTGTCATTCCATTGCATTAACATCAGGCAGGTTGACTCAGCCTGTCATCCTTCCAAGGTCAACAAAACGAGTACAAAATGACTGCTTATAGAGGCATTGCATCAGCGGCAGCCACGCCTCCAGAAAATGATGCAACCAGCAGACACAGGCTGCACATAACCATCACCATCCCTGACTGTCAACATCCAGCCAAACCACCCATCTTTGTGACTTTGCTCTTTTTGAAATGTTTTTGAACCCCCAATACTCCTTTAAAATGCAATTTTGAGGATAGGCCTCATATCAAAATGTGATTAAAGCAAATCAACTTGAAGCAATATGCCATAGTATGAATGATTAAATGGCCAAAACGATTTTTTCCCCCCCACTGTAATGGCTTTTTCAATTGTATTTAAACAGCTTGAGAAACATTTGAATAGTCTCCTGGAGTCTGGGCGGTTCAAACTAAAAAATCTCTTGCGGTTGTAGTTCTGCTGATTGCTGTTGATTTTGGGACCCTATGAAAGGCTATGTTTGAAACTTCATCACAGGCCCTGCTATGCCCTTACCCTCCTGACCCTGATGAGTATTTCCGGTCATCTTTGTGCAAAAACCTCATAAATGTGCGGTCTACCATGCCCCAACTTTGACTCCATATATCTTGACCTCTGCACATATGGATTATTTGCTGTCCTCTAACCCCTGCTCTCTCTGCGGCAACTTAACGACCACGTTGACAGCTAGCTTGGAACCCGCAAACCTCTGCCTACCCTCTTACCCAGCTCTTCCATTTCCCAAGGGCTCCGCTAATATTCTGTGGTTGTTTTGACATATTCATCAAATAGCCACCAGTGCAAGGCAAATAGCCACCAGGAAACTTGTTTATGCCTTTTGAGAAGTTAATATACAGAAGATAGGATGCTTAAGGATGAGCACGAGGCAAGGAGAGCATTGAAGGAGATAAAGAACAAAGGAATGGAGATAACGAGCAAGGTCGAATAATTAAGAGCATGGAGCAAAGGTGAAGCTGAAACAACAAAAACAACCATTACCATCACAACAACCAACTATTACGTGCTCCTCCCCAAACCCCGGTCACGGTGTACCTCCGGGACCCAAAAGGAGTCACGGCAGAAAGATGTAATATTATGTGTGTGTCCCAATGACCAAAGGTAGAACCACACCAATCAATTGATACGAAAACCAAGTATTGTATTCAAACTCACACAATAATAACAATTAACGCAAGTACAAGGAAACTCACTTGCACAGAAAACACCATACAATTCCTATGATGGTACCACCAATACATTCCTGAATCAATAACTCACAGTACTCCAACGTGAGCGAACTGTAACATTCCCCAAAGTCACTGTCACGACACCAGGCCAAAGTTGATCCCCGCTCCGGTGATCACAAGAAAAGATCGTACTGAAACCTGAACCCAGGACGGCTGACAGTAGACGCTGCAGAAGAGCCGCTTGGTCAGAGGTCGGGCCGACATCGCGCGGTCCAGTAATAGTTCACCCAAAAGGCGACTGGGAATTCACACCTTCCGTTCACCAGACAATGAAGCTGACATGAACGATCAGCGGTTCCCAAGCGGAGATCGCTACAGGAAAACCCACGACACGCTTGTGGAACCAGGCGAAGGGCTTGTGTGAGGTGAAATGGCGGACCGGTCGATAATGGAGGCATCAGCTTGCGCTCCAACGATGATTCACTCTCAAAACCAAAACCTGTCACGCAGGTTTATTTGCAACAGCAATAACGACACGGTCACGGGAATCCCTTTCCCGGGAAACCAATATTTGCTCGCGACCAATGTCCACAAGGGTCCGCTCGTCACCAAGACGCAGATAGGCCTTTCTTCCCCCGATCTCACTCGATCTGCTCGCCCACCTCTTCCTCTTCTTCCGGTTTCTCCCTCAGCATCTCGTTTTTCTTGACACTATTTTTACCTTTGAAGACAGTTATCTCCATTTCACACTAAAACTAACAATAATAGTACATGAAACTAAAAATGCTTCAAGTAGATGAAAACCACAAAGACGGAAGTGACGAATCCATAACACAACCAACGACCCCAACCAATAACTAGAATTCATTGAACACAATACCTTATGGCTGCTAGTTGCATCTTTGTTGGGAATGCTGCTGTGCCACTGATGCAGTGCCCCGTTTCCAGTAAACTAGTATTCATTTTTCCGAGCTCGGAAAGATGACAGGCTGAGTCAACCCTCCTGGTATTATTTAACAGCATGACAGCATAACATAAAGGGAATGGGGGAAAAAGGTGTAGAAAACCACAGGTGGGACAGACAGGGACAGAACAAACCTATAGTCCCCTCCAGGTAGGGGACGAATAAAGGTTCATCGGGTTTTAAAGGCATATAAATAAATAAATTCCGAGTTTTACCAGCGTTTTACCCAGTGTCTATAACATTACTTTATCCACCATGTTACATTAGTTATACATGGCTGTTATTTGTGTCCTTTATGACATTCTTAAAAAACATGTTTCCTGTTTGGAATGATTTTCAAGTGAGAGTGTGAGATTTGTCAGGATTGAAAGACATGTTCCACTTGTTTGACCAGTTTGTGATTTTGTCCAGGACTGCAGAGTGTGAAGAGGCTGCTGCCTGCTGATCTGAGGGTTGAGAAATGGAGCGTCAGAGAGTGGAGTCATCAGCAAAGAGATAGAGAGCATTTTCCAGAGAGTCAGAGAGATCATTAATGAATACCAGAAAAAGCACTGGGCCCAGAATACTGCCTTGGGGAACTTCAGCCTGGACAGGAAGAGGAGATGAGAGAATATTCCATTTAGAGCCACATGTTGACTACGACAGGAGAGGAAGTCCGCAAGCCATGCATGAAGATTTCCATGGATATCATGAGGAAAATTTGTAGAGCAGGGTGAGGTGCCAGACCGTACCAAGGGCACGGTATGCATCAAGGGAGACGGCTCTGTCTGTCTGGCATTGAGGACCTCCACCCATTGTTGAGACAGCAAAAGCAGCATGTCCAGAGTGGAGTGACCTAGTCTGAAACCAAATTGATGATCAGAGATCAAGCCATTGGAGAAGAGGAAGGAATTCCATGTCTCGCTAGTCTCCCAATGGAAGGCGGTCATAGTCTGGCTGCATTCGATGACAAGCTTGAGGTTTTAGAGGTCACAAAAAGAGTCTAAAGTGTTCTAAAGATTTTATAGGGTTGTTGGAGGTCTTGGGGTACTAAAGGGGTCAGAACCATCCTAAAATGGCTAAATGGGACGAAAAGTATGGTCTCCTCTCTGCCTCCACCCCAACTCTGTCCTCCCCTCTCCCTTTTTCCCATTTTTCAAAGCAGGAAGACATCAATGACATCAACAGGTTAAAATTTAACTCATATTTAATTAAATAAAGATTAAGAAAAAAAATTCAGGTCAAATTAAATAACGATCAAGATAAAGTTAAACGAGCGATTAAATTATGATTAAGAGGTTAAAATTACACAGAGAAAACATCGATGTCAGAATCTCGTGATATGTGATGGACATACAAACATGGATTACATTTTATTTTTGTTTGTTTTTTGTATACAAGATCGAGGCTCGTGAAAGACCTAACATTAATCACAAAAAATAAAGCGGACACATAAAACATATAATAAGGGGAGCGGTAGACAAGATGGGGAGAGAGGGGGAAGGACACAAGCACAACAATTGAGAGCAGGAACATCGAGAGAACTGTGGGAGGGAGAGGGCTTGGGGGGAGGAGGCATGGGAAGGGGATTGGGGGGTGGGAGAAGTATAAAACACTGACACTGCAAGGACTTCCAGGAAAGAAGTTGGTATTTCAAAAAAGTGGATCTAGGGTGAATTAACAGGGGTAGAAAAGATCAAGGTTTTGGATGGGGGAAGATAAGAGATGGTGGTGAACAGCTGTTTTAAAGACCTGGAGGGAGGAGTGGGATTGAGGGAGTGAGGGAGTTTGTTCCAGAGGCGGGAGAAAAGAGGAACGAAGGAGTGAAGGTGAGCATAGAGTCTTGATTTTGGCAGTTTCACCAGAAGAGGGTTGCAGGCAAATTTTGTGCGACCTGTAGGAGTACTTGGGGGACAGAGCACAGACAGGGCTGGGGGGGGGGGGGGGGGGGCTAAGCCAGAGAGGAGTCGGTAGAAGACAGAAAGACCACCAACCTGCCTGCGGTGATTAAGTGAAAGGCCCTTACAATCGGCTTCATCGCGGGAGATTCCAATGATTCTGACAGCTTTGGTTTCAACAGCGTGAAGCCGAGCGAGGTGCGAGGCAGGAGCACCAGCCCAGAGGGGAGAGCAGTATTCCATTGAGCTGCGGATGAAAGCCTTGTATGTGGTGAGGAGCTCAGGTGTGCCAAGGAAGGACTTGGCACGACGGACAATGCCCATTCGACGACTGGCTTTGGAGGCCAGCTTGGAAATGTGTTTTTCCCAGGAAGATCATGGCAGATTGTGAGACCCAAGAGATAAAGTGACAGAACTTCTTGGAGAGGATTGTTGAGAAAGTAGATGGGAGGGTTGTTTAGATGGTCTTTTCGAAGAGACATAATGAGAGTGTGAGATTTGTCAGGATTGAAAGACATGTTCCACTTGTTTGACCAGTCTGATTTTGACTAGGTCTGCAGAGAGCAAGGAGGCTGCGGACTGCCGATCTGAGGGATGAAGTATAGAGTGACAGAGTGGAGTCATCAGCAAAGAGATAGAGAGGATTTTCCAGAGAGTCAGAGAGATCATTAATGAAGACCAGAAAAAGCACAGGGCCCAGAACACTGCCTTGGGGAACTCCAGCCTGAACAGGAAGGGGAGATGAGAGAAATCCATTCAGGGCCACACGTTGACGACAACCAGAGAGGACGTCCGCAAGCCATGCGTGGAGATTTCCATGGATACCAAAGGAGGAGAGTTTGGTGAGCAGAGCGGGGTGCCAGACCGTATCGAAGGCACATGCTATGTCGAGGGAGACGGCTCTAATTTCCTGTTTGGCATTGAGGATCTCCATCCATTGTTGAGACAGCAGAAGCAGCATGCCCAGGGTAGAGTAGATTGCTGTCATGATGACAGTTGAAATCACCACATATGAGGAAGAGAGAGTTGGGATGAGTTGATAGAAGTTGGTCCTTGTTATCAGACAGCGAGATGTAGATGGAGTCATCACTGTTTGGTGGACGGTACAGAACACATATGAACAAAAGGTGGGAGCGATGGGGAAGCCGAAGCCAGAGGTACTCCTGGGGGTGGGGTAGAGAGAGGGCAATGCAGGGAGAGTCAGGAAGAGAGTTTTTGATAAAGACAGCAACCCCACCTCCAGGATGAGGCTCAGGTCTATCATACCAGAGGAGGGAGTAACCAGGGAGAGATATTAAGGAATCAGAGAATGTCACCATTCACCAGAGAAACATTGAGTTAATTGGCTAATTATGTCACCACCTGGATGGGAATTTTAAAAGGGCTCCATTTTGTTTTGCGAATAGACGTCATGAATCATAATGCCGTGTCTCAAAGTTGTGAATATGAGGCATAAGTAGTCAGCACAGTACCAAGGTAGAAATAGTACCAAAGCAAATGTGTGTTGCATTCACAGGGGAACACTATACATTGACAAATTGAAGGTGGCGTTCATGTTACACAGGAATATTGGGACCTCAACTCAATTATCATGTCCAGCTCTCGATGGTGGATCAGAAAGCAGACCGATGCATGACTACTTGTGATGAATGGGCCTTTTCTTGTGCAACGTTACATCTGAAATCGATGTGAAACAGTTCAGACATCACAACTCTAAAAGCAAGCAAGTAGTTCAAAACGCCAGGTTTTATCAAAGAGCACACATGGCAGGCAACTGGTGGTAAAAGTTTCATTTGCATTCTTCATGACAACTGCATGATGCACCATTAATTCTGCTCGCTGGCATTACCGTTTGAAGGTCTATGCAGTTGAATTGCATGGAAAAGGAACATTTATCACTTTGCATGTCAAAGCATGAGCATTGAAATCAAATCAAATCGCCTGACTTACAGCACGTCACATGCACTTTTGATTCTATATTTTTTTTTTTTTTGCATTTATGCAAACAGATACGTTTTGGTATCATGGAATGACTTTCATTCAATGCAAAAGAAAAAGCTACAAATTGGCATTTTTCCTCTGCTGTCAAATAATTTTGTCACAATCGTCACTTCTTGATCTGCTAGATGTGAAATGGGTCCGTTGACGTTGTTGTTCCTGTGTTCAGCAGGTATTTACATTCATGTGCGCAATCTCCATTTTTATATCCCAGGATTAAAAACAACCTCCAACATGAGCGACAACATCAAAAAGCTAGTTCTCCTCCCATGGCAGAATTGTTATCTTTACATTTTAACAAATATATCGGATTTGCCAATAAATATATATATATTTTTTCCACATTTTCAAAAATAAAAAGTAAATATAAATAAACAACCCAATGGAATAAAACATATTTTTGTCATTTCCTTAATGGAAAAATCAGAATGTGATACAAATCAAAACTTTCCAGTGACTAATTTCTTCACGTGTGCCCTTTTCGGGGCTTGTGTAGTACCACAGGGAAACCAGCACGACATTGTGATCTATAGCCACATGCCGAGAAAGAAAAATAAATAAACAGATAAACAAAAACCTATTAAAAATAAAGAGAGGGCAGCACCACATTCAAAAGACAACATCCAACCTTGTAGAGCGAGTGGTAATGTGGACTGTTGCTTCAACGGAGAAGCTGGGCTCTTGCTTACTTCCAAGAGGTATTTCTCAGGCAAACCCTGCCAAAAAAGTACATCCACTGTAGAATCTGGCACATAGGCAAATTACAACCTTTAACAGCCAAAGACAGAGGGAAAAGGTATGCCATTTGTCTGGTTCAGCTGACATGCCACACCTTGTTCCTCTCCCACAAATCCAAGAAAACTGCTTACCTCCACCATTTTGTCCCTACACTCGTAGAATCACAAAAGAGTCTATCCAATGTTCCCTCAACTACTTCAAAATCCATCACCATCTCATTTTATCCCCGACCTAAATAGCAAAGATACCATGTGTTGCCAGGCAGCAGAGTCGCTTGGCTGACTGGAATATTGAAAGGAAGGGGGGGTGGGGGGGGGGGGGAGCAGAAGAGGAAGGGGTGAGAGAAGGTAGGAGACGAAGGGGGGGGGGGCAGTGGAAGGGGACTAGGGGGAGAGGGGAGGGGATAAGGTAGGGAAGGAGGAGAGGAAGGGAATGGGAGGATAGGGAGGGAGGAGAGGTGGAGAGGAAGGGGATAGGAAAGGAGAGGAGGGAAAGGGGAGGAAGAGAAGAGTGGTAAGGGTGGAAGGAGGGAGGAGGGCAGAGCAGTGAGTGAGAAGAGGAAAGAGGGGGAGGGAGGGTAGGGTTCCCTACTAGCGAATTAGTTATTCATTATACTTGGTAAAAGTACAGCAACTGAAACTGAAGTTAAGGATCGAGCCGTAGTCAAATTATATTTTTTAACACTCGTCAATTATAATTCGCCAACCGTAGGAGCACCAACAGCCTGTTCACGAGCAGATCTTCCCCCAATGGGGGACAAATGCATGTCTGCTATTATAGACACCACTGGGGGCGTAGTAACACAATGAAGCAAATTAACCTTCTCATGAACAAGCCATGGGTGTGTCCATGGTTGGCAGTGAGCGCCCCAGAAGCAGTGGCAGAGAGTGGCAATTCTATGTGTGAAAATTGCATGCTTGGTCAGGGGTCACCCAGATAGCTCAGATGACAGAGCACTGGTTGAAGTGATATACTGGCATATATATATATATAAATAAAAGTATCCCCCGTGAATGTCGGGGTCCAACAGTAGTAGGGGACAAATGGTGGTTCTGGGACACTCGACTAACCCCTTCTCCAGTTAAATTACACCCCTTTTACTCCCAAAAAATTGCGCCCCCTTTTACCCTCGCCTGAGGAGAGGGTGTTGCATTCGAGTCTGTTTGTTTGCCTGCACAGAATAAATATGATTTTCTCTGCAACCGTTGGGCCGATTGACAGGAAAGTTTCACCATAGGTGCAACTCCACCTATATAATTTTTTAATGATAATTATGATGTCATAGGTCACGTGGTTCGGCAGGCATATTTGTTTTAACACAAAAGCCTTAAAAACCACTGAAATTACACCCTTTTCTCAAAAAATTGCACCCCTTTTTCCCTCCTAAGCCCCACCCACTTTTACTAAGCCACGCCCACTTTTACGACACCCCCTTCTCTCCCAAAAAATTACATCCTTTTCTCCCTGCATTTAACTTATTAACTCACCCCATTTTTCATTATACTCATACAGAGACCCGACGAATATTTGTTTATGTTTTATTTTAGGGAATTATTTTATTTTCTTACAACACTCATCACCATCAAGTATATTAACAAACAATATGTTGGAACTTCGTTCTTGGTACAAGTATCCTTGTTGAGAAGAGATGAAATGATAGACCTCTCAATATTCTTGTTTGAGCACCTCCAGAGCCACATATCATTTTGAGATTGCAGTAAATTATTTTCCCCTCAATCTCATGGCAACCATTAAAGTTTTCAGTCCACTCAAGGATGTTGCCTCTTAGAGACTAACTTATTCGTATTTAAATGTATTCACTTATTTGTTTTATCTACTCTTACCCCTGTTTTTCTTCAATAATACTTATTTGATATTTCTCACATTCATGATGTTTTCTATTTATATACCAAGGCTGTATATACCTCCACTCTTTAGTTTGGTTAATGCTTGGTTCTTTCATTTATATACAAGTAAAAAAAAAAAAAAAAGGCCGCGGTAGCCCGTTAAAATCCCTAACCCCTCTTTTTATCTTATCACTTATGGCCTCTAAAGGTGGTTATATACTTATATATTTATGTTATCACTTATATATTTATCTTATACTTATATATTTATCTTATCACATATATTTATCTTATCACTTGTACATATATATTATCACTTATACTTATATATTTATCTCATCACTTATACTTATATATTTATCTCATCACTTATACTTATATATTTATCTTATCACTTATACATTTATCTTTTCACTTATATATTTATCTTATCACATTTATTTATCTTATACTTATATATTTATCTTATCACATATATTTATCTTATACTTATATATTTATCTTATCACATACATTTATCTTATCACTTATACTTATATATTTATCTTATCACATATACTTATATATTTATCTTATCACTTATATATTTATCTTATCACATATATTTATCTTATCACTTATACATTTATCTTATCCTTATATATTTATCTTATCACTTATATATTTATCTTATCACATATATTTATCTTATCACTTACACTTATATATTTATCTTATCACATACTTATATATTTATCTTATCACATATATTTATCTTATCACTTATATATTTATCTTATCACTTATACTTATAGATTTATCTTATCACATATATTTATCTTATTACATATACTTATATATTTATCTTATCACTTATACTTATAAATTTATATAATCACTCAGATATTTATCTTATCACAAATATTTATCTTATCACTTATACTTATATATTTATCACTTAACTTCCCTGAAAATGTCTGCTGCTCTTCTTCTGCTCCAATCGGCTCATCTGATCATGTGCTTGTTAAAGTGGACATCTCTCTGACCATTCTCAGAGAGCCTCCTCAGCATCGACAAGTCTGGCATTTCACTCAGGCCAACTGGCACGGTCTTCAAGCAGCCATCAATCATCTGGACTGGTCTCCCATCTCGACCGCCTCTGACATCAACTCATCCTGGGAATTCTTCCAAAGTAAATTGCTCTCTCTCTCATGCACAGATTTATCCCATATCGTCTTCAGTTGTCATACCCTTCCTCCCGTCCATGGTACACGGAATCTTGTGGTGAGGCTATTGCCCAGAAACAACTTGCTTTCATCTCCTGGAAAGCAAATCCAACGGAAGGAAATCTCATTTCCTTTCACAAAGCCCGAAACAAGTGTGTGTCCACCCTCAGGAGAGCCAGGAAACTATCTCTCCGTTCTCAGGACCGAACTCTCTTATCTGTCTCCCTCTTCCAAATCCTGGTGGCGTCTGGTCAAATCTGTTTCTGGTGTTGGTTCCCCCTCCATCTCCTCCCTCACCTCAAACGGCCACACGGCTGACTCCGCACGTGAAAAAGCTGAATGCCTCAACTCTGTGTTTGCCTCTAAATCTTGTGTCCCAAACCCATCCCTCTCTGTACCCACCATACCCAGTCGTACCCAGCTGCTCCTGGACTCTGTGTCCTTTCCTCCTGACAAGGTGGAAAACTTTCTGTCAACCCTCGACTCCGATCCTGCAACTGGACCTGACGGCATCAGCCCACGGGTCCTAAAATCCTGTTCTTCCGCTCTTTCACTCCCTCTCTGTTCTCTTCACCCTCTCTTTTACTTAAGGTCATCTGCCATCTGTTTGGAAATCTACCAACATCACCGCTTTGCACAAAAAAAGGTGCAAAAACAGATCCCAGCAACTACAGACCAATAAGCCTTCTCCCAATTATCAGCAAAGACATGGAATCCATCATTGCTTCAGATATGAAATCTTTCCTCTTCTCCAATGGCTTGATCTCTGATCATCAATTTGGTTTCAGAGCTGGTCACTCTACTCTGGCATTGAGGACCTCCATCCATTGTTAAGAAAGCAGAAGCAGCATGTCCAAACAGGAAATTAGAGCTGTCTCCCTTGACATATCACGTGCCTTCGATACGGTCTGGCACCCCGCTCTGCTCACCAAACTCCCCTCTTTTGGTGTCCATAAAAATCTCCACGCATGGCTGGCGGACTTCCTCTCTAGTTGTAGTCAACGTGTGGCCCTGAATGGGCTTCTCTCATCTCCTCTTCCTGTTCAGGCTGGAGTTCCCCAAGGCAGTGTTCTGGGCCCTGTGCTTTTTCTGGTCTTCATCAATGATCTTCAGGCTAACACCCGCTCTAGCAGGGAAAATGGCCTTTAAAATGCATGTTGTGTGTTGTGTTGTATCAATGATCTCTCTGACTCTCTTGAAAATCCTCTCTATCTCTTTGTTGATGACTACTCTCTGTCGTTCCATTCTTCATCCCTCAGATCGGCAGTCTGCAGCCTCCTCACTCTCTGCAGACCTGGACAAAATTACAGACTGGGCAAACAAGTGGAACATGTCTTTCAATCCTGACAAATCTCACACTCTTACGATGTCTCTCCGAAAAGACCGAATGGACAACCCTGCCATCCACTTTCTGAATAATCCTCTCCAAGAAGTTCTGTCACTCAAGCTTTTGGGTCTCACTATCTGCCATGATCTTTCCTGGGAAAACCACATTTCAATTCTGGCCTCCAAAGCCAGTCGCCGACTGGGCATCCTCCGTCGTGCGAAGTCCTTCGTTGGCACACCTGAGCTACTCACCACATACAAGGCTTTCATCCGCAGCTCAATGGAATGCTGCTCTCCCCTCTGGGCTGGTGCTCCTGCCTCACACCTAGCTCGTCTTCACGCTGTTGAAACCAAAGCATTCAGAATCATTGGAATCTCCCGCGATGAAGCCAACTCCAAGGGCCTCTCACTCACTCACCGCAGGCTGGTTGGTGGTCTTTCCGTCTTCTACCGACTCCTCTCTGGCCTTGCCCCCCAGCTCTCTCTGGGCTCTGTCCCTCAAATATTCCTACAGGTCGCACAAGATCTGCCTGCAACCCTCTTATGGTTAAACTGCCAAAATCAAGACTCTCTGCTCACCTTCACTCCTTCATTCCTCTTTTCTCCCACCTCTGGAACAAACTCCCTCACTCTCTTCAATCCCACTCCACCCTCAAGGTCTTTAAAACAGCTGTTCACCACCATCTCTTATCTTGCCACATCCAAAACCTTGATCTTTTATACCCCCGCTAATTTCACCCCAATTCCACTTTTTTGAAATACGGTACCAACTTCTGTCCTGGAAGTCCTTGGTGTCCTTGTGTCTTATACTTCTCCCACCCCCCCCCCCCCCCCCCACACCCTCTCCCTCCCACACATCTCCCTGCTCTCAAATGTTGTGTTTGTGTGCTTCCCCTTATCTCCCCATCTTGTCTTCCGCTCCCTCTTTTTATATATTTTGTTTGTCTGGTTGATTTGTTTGTGAAGTAAATGTTGGCTCTTTCACGAGCCTCGATTCAGTATACAAAAAAAATAAAAAAATAAAAAATAAATCTTATCACATATATTTATGTTATCGCTTATACTTATATATTTATCTTATCACTTATACTTATATATTTATCTTATCAGTTATGCTTATATATTTCTCATCACTTATACATTTATCTTATCACATATATTTATCTTATCACTTATACTTACATATTTATCTTATCACTTATACTTATATATTTATCTCATCACTTATACTTAGATATTTATCTTATCACATATATTTATCTTATCACTTATACTTATATATTTATCTTATCACTTAGATATTTATCTTATCACATATATTTATCTTATCACTTATACTTATATATTTATCTTATCACATACATTTATCTTATCACACATATTTATCTCATCATTTATACTTATATATTTATTTAATCACATTTATTTATCTTATCACATATACTTATATATTTATCTTATCACTTATACTTATATATTTATCTCATCACATACTTATATATTTATCTTATCACTGATATATTTATCTTATCACTTATATATTTATCTTATCTCTTGTATATTTATCCTATCACTTAGACTTATATATTTATCTTAACACTTATACCCATGAGGGACACTATCAATTCCATTTTCCAAAATAAACTTATCATCAAAAGCTCGGAATGCTTTCTTATTCACCTTCTCTGTATATAATTGATGCTTATAACTTCTTATCGTATTTATTTTTCTAAACTCTTCTTTCTTTAAAGTTAAACAATTATAATGATTTTCAAAGTTTGTTTCTTCAATAACATTTTTCTTTATTCCTTTCAACTTTTTAATCACTCTTTTCAATATTATTATCAATATATTTATAAGCATAAGCCTCAGACCTCAATTCTATAAATTCACTCATTACCTTACCCCCCCAATTCATCCTTAAACTTTCCAATGACCATTTTATTCTTTGAAGAAAACAACTTATCACCCGGATTGTAATTACTTGTATCGTAAATATCAACATCAATCATATCTGAATAAACATCTTCTGTATCAATTTTCAAAATAAAACTATCTGTATCCATATAAAGGACATTAACATCATTTTGATATGTCTTCCTTAAGGGTGTAGTACTGGTGAACAGGTGATTTTTTTTTTTTTTTTTTTTAGCTGAACAGTTTCCTTATAGTCTTATAAACAAGAATCATGCTATAGGTCATAGAAGTACCCCTAATTATTGAAAAATTCAAATTTCAATTCAATATAATATTTTGCATGAAATTTGTTATAACTTTAATTTGCATCATTCTTTTGGGCTGAAATTTGGACAGGATATTCAGAATATCACTTCCTTTAAAATGATGAAGGCTTTTGTTTATAGGAGTAGCCATTGTGGATTTATTGAAGGACAACCAAGTTTTATCTGGTAATTGGCATAATTAGCTAATTAGTGAACATTTGACATAATTTCACAAAATCCTCTCATCAGGTAGTAGAGTAACACATGTATAATACATGTACCAAGTTTTGTGTGAAAAGAATGATAGGTGACATAGAAGATAGAAGTAGAAATGTGTTCTTTGTTTTTCCTTGTTTTTTATTGACGGTCTAATTTATGCAAATTATATGCATGTAAGTAGATGATAAATGTTGTTCCTGGGACACCTCCATTAACATGGGAAATCCCTATCTAATGTCGTTTACCCCCCTGTCTTTTCCCACTTTTGGAAAACACCCCTGTTAATCCAAAAGACTATGAGCCTTTTGGCCTTTTCAACCATGAACCATGATCTTATTGGCCTTATGAGCCAATTAATCTACTTGGGCTAATACATAATAAAGATATTTTAATTGAGCTAGGGTCGAATGGTAAACCCATCTTGATGTACCAGGCTGAACACCAACAGCTTGGAACCAATCCTTCATTGAACCTCCAAATCTCCATTCACTTACATGTAAATTTTCCTCTCACCATCACTTTTCTTCATTTCCCCTTAACACCTCTATTCCTTCCCCCCTTGGTCTTATGGGCCTTTTACTCTTACTATCAATGATCATTGTTGTTTAGTAGACCACTGAAACAATGATCCTACAAATATTTGTTTATGCGTAGGAAATAATTTAATTCTCCGACAACTCTCTTCACCATCTAATACATTAACAAAGTATATGTTTGAGTTTGGTTCTTTATCAAGATATTTTAACCGAGATAAAATAAAATGATAAACCTCCCTCAATGTCCTTGTCTGAGCGCCTCCTGTGCCACACACTTTTTGGTAGGCTCTGCCCACTTTTTGTTAAGCTCCGTCTACTTTTTGTTAAGCCTGCCCACTTTTTTACTAAGCCCCGCCCACTTCTGCAAATCTCCACCCACTTTTGCTAAGCCCCACCCACTTTGTTAAGTCCCACCCACTTTATAAACTCTTCAGCATTGTGTCATTTCCAGGTAATACATTACATCATTTTCAGGGAATTTCCATCACATCATTTCCAGTTGACACGCCCAGGTTTGCCCAGGGAATTTCCACAGGAAATGACACACCCAGCCCTTCTTATAAAAGGCACCGACCACACAGGCTTTTTCAAACATGCTTTCTGCTTCACTTGAGAATGGACTACTATGCCGAAATGGAATGGGATAACTTTGCTATTCCTTGGAGTCCTACTACCTGTGTAGAACTCAACCTTCAGATTGATGAACTGGACTCGAACCTCTTATCAATGGAGGTAAGTTTGTTTATTTATTTATTTATTTATTTATTTAATTATTTATTTAAATTTAAAAAAATTTTTTTTTTTTTTTTTTTTAAACGATGAGACTCGTCTCTTTAGATGACTTAGATGTCTTTTATGAGACTTTTAGATGAGACTCGTCTCGGTAAGAGTTAACAAAGTTTATTTTAATATTCATAGAGCTTGATTTATACAAATAAAAATATTGTATTAAATTAATACATTGTTATTTTCTTTCACAGGAAATTGTATCTGAGATACGAAATGAAAATTCTGCTTTTAACACAACTTGGGATGAAGTTATTTTTTTGTTTGAAGACATTTTGAACAACCAAGACCCCAGAATGAGTTCTACACCTTGATGACCCAGCCAAAGAGTTATACCTTGGAGATGCACAAAATCCTGAAAAAGAGTTTTACCATGATGATACTTGTTGTGAGTTATCAAAACAAAACCCACTGAACAAGTTCTACCTTGATGAGCCAGAATACAAGTCATACATTGGAGACCCACAAATTTCTGAAAATTGGGAAAGGGGAGTTCTCCCTGATGGTCCGCAGTTATACTATGTGAGACATCATAGAAACCCTAAAAAATTGTGAAACGGGAATTCTCCCTGATGGTCCGCAGTTATACTATGTGACACACATCACAGAAACCCTAAAAAATTGGGCAAGGAGAGTTCTCCCTGATGGTCCGCAGTTATACTATGTGAGACACATCATAGAAACCCTAAAAAATTGGGCAAGGAGAGTTCTCCCTGATGGTCCGCAGTTATACTATGTGAGACATCACAGAAACCCCCAATATTTCTGAAAATTGTGGTTCTACCTTGGAGACTTGGAAAGATGGAAAGATGGAAAGATGGATGGTTATATTTTTGGAGACTCGGAATGGGGGTTTTGTTTTGATGACTCGGAATGTGATACCTATCTTGGAGGCTCAACAGGAATGTGGTTATACCTTGGGAACTTGGAAAGTTGGTTTTATTTTGGAGACTCTACCTGTGGGGTCCATCTTGGAGACTCTTTGCATTCTAAAGCAATGAACAATGTTCTTTGTTTAATGACGCTTGATTTAAGCAATATCAAGAAAGTTCGAGGAAGAAAATGCTGGAAAATTCTTTCTTCCCATTTCTACTTCTTCAAACTTGAAAGCCTTGAAAGACAGAATTGGCAGAAGTGGAAAAAAAAAAAAATGAAATACGTATTTAAAAAAGAAGAAAAAAAAGATTATGTTAGGGTTAGGGTGGGATTTTGAATGTGAGGGTTAGGGATGGGGTTGGGTTAGGGATGGGGTTGGGTTGGGATTTTGAATGTGAGGGTTAGGGTTGGGTTAGGGATGGGGTTGGGTTAGGGTTGGGATTTTGAATGTGAGGGTTAGGGATGGGGTTGGGTTGGGGATGGGGTTGGGTTGGGGATGGGGTTGGGGTTGGGGATGGGGTTGGGGATGGGGTTGGGTTAGGGATGGGGTTGGGTTAGGGATGGGGTTGGGTTAGGGATGGGGTTGGGTTAGGGATGGGGTTGGGTTAGGGATGGGGTTGGGTTAGGGATGGGGTTGGGTTAGGGATGGGGTTGGGTTAGGGATGGGGTTGGGTTAGGGTTTGTATATTATTATGACTCACACACATACACACACAAAAGTTAAGCCCCAACTGAAAAGTTGAGGGATTCTGTGTTTGTGGTTCACAGATCTCAAGAACGTATCCCCATTGTACACACATAAGTTAAGCCCCAACTGATAAGTTGAGGGATTCTGTGTTTGGGGTTCACAGATCTCAAGAACGTATCCCCATTGTACACACAAAAGTTAAGCCCCAACTGAAAAGTTGAGGGATTCTGTGTTTGGGGTTCACAGATCTCAAGAACGTATCCCCATTACATTTTATTTATTTATTTATTATTTTCAAGGGTATTATCTGCTTACTTGTGTTTTTTGTAATTCTTGCGAGTAAAATGAACCCAAGATTTCTTCTCCATTTAAATCATATAATTTGTAGGTCCAAGGGACTGTATCCATTACATCAATGATTTTAAATAATTCACGAGTCCATTTTTGTGTATAACCTTTCTCAAAATGACTTTTCCATTTGTATATTCTTACAATATCACCAACTTTAAACTTGGGCTTTCTCAAATTAATCTCCTTTTCATATTCTAATTTTGTAAATGTTTCCGATGGTTTTGATTTTGTTGATGAATGAACTGTATTATTGTAATTATCTACAATATCCTGAATTAAATACACCCATTTTTGAGAACCGAGTTGTGTGAATTTTTTATATAGTCTCTCTTTCAAAGTACGATTAAAACGCTCAATAACAACTGCTTTTCCTTCATTAAAGGTGCTGTATAATTTAATACCCTCCCCCTTTAGAAATTTCATAAATATTTTGTTATAGAACTCTGTTCCCTCGTCAGTCCATAACTTCTTTGGTTTCCTTTTATCCCTATCAAATATTAGCTTAAAGGCTAACATTAAAGTATTACCTCTCTTGTTTTTCAAAGGAACAACCCAGGCAAATCTACTCCTCAAATCAATAACGGTTAAAGCATACCTGTATCCCTTATTATTTAGTTCGATTAAATCAGCAGACCATATGTGGTCAGTGTATTTAGAATAAACTTTCCTTCTTTTAAACTTTGTGATTATAGGTTTATGTAATTCATTAGCCAAAAGCTCCTCAGTCTTGATAACATCATTGGAGTTTAATAGTTTTTTGGGGAATAACCAAGACCAAGTTTCAATTTAGCACTTATCATTTTTTTCACAATAAACCTATCAACTTTCTCTCTCAATGTAGGATTTCGTATCAAGGACAAATTATACAACATTTCTGTCTGCTTCATGTTTTTCATCCAATGTAGTGGTATTCCCATAAGCAATATCATGCTTCATACACACTTCATCAACCCTATTTATAGGCTTGGACCAAGGTTTAGGATTGTCAGCCTCATCTAATTTTTTATCCAGGTTTGTTCCAGGACCACAGAAAGAATATCCAGGTGGATGTAGTTCCCCAGGAATTCCAGTTGTTGTAAATTTACTTCCTGACAAACTTTTGTATGTCTCCTCCACTTTTAGGAGAGATGAATTGGCACTTTTTAGAGCCACACACTTGACATATTCCTTTTTGATAAACTCTATTATTTTTAGCTTTAACATAAGAGATATTTTTAGATTTGGTTTTCTTTTTACATTTGAGACAATAACTCATATTTATTTATCAGAAAAATTCCGACATAGTATCAAAACCTTTTTGGTTTTCAACATATACATTTCTATCTTAATTTTTAAAACACTAGGGCATTGCCCGTACGTGGGTGCCCGTTCCTTGCCAATGCCCGTACTATATATATATCTAAAATTATATCCCCCCCCCCCTCTATTTACATGAAATGGTTTGGTCCATTCGCAACGACCACAGAACCCCCCCCTCTATTTACATGCAATGGTTTGGTCCAAAGCGAACGGTTTGGTCCATTCGATGTGATTCGATGATTCGATGTGAATGGTTTGGTCCATTCGCAACGACCACAGAACCCCCCCCCCTCTATTTACATGAATGGTTTGGTCCATTCGCAAAGCCAAAGCGAACGACCACAGAACCCCCCCCCCCCTCTATTTACATGAATGGTTTGGTCCATTCGCAAAGCCAAAGCGAACGACCACAGAACCCCCCCCCCCCCCCCCCTCTATTTACATGAATGGTTTGGTCCATTCGCAACGGCAAAGCGAACGGCGAACGGCTAAATCGCCATAGCTCGGTAAGTACTTGTCCGATTAATTTCAAACCTTGAAAAGGCACATCCTCAGGTCCCCAGCAATATACCTGGCAAGTTTCAAGTATATCGGACCGGTAGTTGTCGAGAAACAGCGGTCACAGACAAACGTACAGACGTACAAACGTACAGAGATTACTGGAATTATAGATAGATAAAGAATCCTAAGGAATGCCTTCACTCTCTCCTCCATTTATTTACAAATAAAAACTAACTAAAGTCAATAACACCAACATCATCAACTATATGACCTTTGTCTTCTTCATGTAAATCTCCTCGCTGAACTCATCTCAACCATTTTTAAAATCATTATCTTAGTAAGAGTCGTTAATTCTTTATTTTCCTCTTCGGTGCGTTGAGATTGATTTATTTGCTGTAATACACTCAATCTTTTACGAATCTCACTGATTTCCATCTTTTTATATTTTTCCTCCCTCTCTCTTTGCTCCCTTTCCTCCCTCTCCTCCTCCTTTTTCTCCCTCTCCTCCTTCTCCTTTTTCTCTTTCCTCCTTCTCCTTTTTCTCCCTCTCCTCCTTCTCCTCCCTTTTCTCCTTCTCCTTTTTCTCCCTTTCCTCCTTCTCCTCCCTTTCCTCCTTCTTTTCTTCAACTCCTTCCTCATCCCTTGCTACCCTTGAGTTTGAGCCCCAAAGAATATCATACGTATACTCATCTGGATTTTGAGATATTCTTGTATCTATAATTATTTTTCTCATAATAGGATACCAATAAGATTTGTTGATGATTTCAAAAAGAGTTTTATATTTCATAACTTTGAGAAGTTCATTTTTATTTAATATTTTTAACAAGTCTCTATTTGTGGGTTTAGCAATATCAGTATCAGGCCAGTTTTTTTATGACAAAATTCCCATGTATATGCTCCAAATCATAAGGTATGTAATACCGAGCACCCTTTTCTTGTAGGTATCCTTGAATACAAAAATTATAATTCTCTTGTAGTCTTCTTCCTGCCATTTATGTATCAGAAATATATGTGAGATTAATATTATGACAGGTAATACCACCCCATCTTCCCACTACCAAATCGGTTTGTATTCCTCGGCTTTCTATCCTTATCTCATTACCTTCCTTCTTTGTCATGCTAACCATCGCTATACTATCATATATTTTTCTTTTCTTAAAATCATGTATTTGTTGTTTACGAATTGTACTTCCACATAAAGTCATAAATCCTTATCCTCGCCAAGCGGATAATATTCTTCTTTACGAGACCGATTCAAATCATGTAGGTCTTCTAACTTCATTGAAAAATACCAATTATACCCTAAATCAGGCATATCATACCCCCATTTATTAATTCGCATATTAACTATATGTCCTTCTTTATAAAATTCAATTGTAAGCAGGTAGTTAAATTCAATGAGGAAAGGTGTATGGTCAGTATAACCAGGTGTTGTGGTTGTAAATTTTACTTGTTTAACAAAACGTGCTGTTTTCTTTAAAATATATATATTGTGATAAATCACTGAATCTAATTAAGTCATTCGCATCTATAGGGTTTGGATAATTGATTAATTTATAAGTATTCTTCATATTAATATTTTTACTTATACTATATTTTTGTCGTTCAGCCTGTGCCTTTGTATAATAATTTGAAAAATCAATATCCTGAGAGGATTCTCCAAAGATAGAACCATCTTTTCCAACATAAGTCATTTATATTAGATTAAAAATGATATCATAAAAATTTTCATTATTGTTGAGTTGAAATAATACATATAAACATAATTGACCACAACATTTAGAATTAATTTCTTGAACTTGAAATGTTTGATAAACACCATTCTGTAAGAATTGTATTACTTCAACAGGTGGTGGCATACCATAACTATCAAAATAATATTTATCCTGACGATTATGAATACAAACCCAATGAGAACCATTCTGTGTGTCTAAATTCATAATAATATTCTTTGTATTCTTATTTATATGTATTAATTCATCTCTCATACAAATAACCACATTATCAATTTTTAGTGTTTTACAATACTTAGCTATTTCTATATTTGACGTTGTATTCTTTCCAAATTGTTTAAACCATTTATCCATTTATTTATGAGAAAGATACAATCCATTACCCCGTTTAGTTAGTTTAACACCCGCTTGAGCGATAGAGGAAAGCATATCTCCAACCAACAATCTAGCTTTATCAGGTAGACTTTCAAGTTTTTGAGCAAAATCTACAATTACACCACTTCCACTAATTTGTTTCTCCAACTCCTTGTTATGTCTTTCCAATTCTTTTTGAGCTTTTAGTTGTGCCTTCCTTTCGTTAGCAGTTTTTACCGCTGCTGAAATACCACCAGTCAATGCTCCCGCCGCACTTAAACCAGCAAATAAAGGAATTAGAAACGGGAGAAATCCTCCCTCTTGTATTGAATATTTATTCAACATAGGTTTTGTCATTTTAATTTTAAGTGATCCAACATCATTTAGTGTTTTCACCTGCTCTCTTGTGAACAAAACATCAATTCTTACTGCTCCTTTTCTTTGAATTGAATTAACATTAATAATACAAGGCTTTTGATTTTGAATACAAGATGTTAATTTATTAAGATTGATTTGATTAACATATACCGGTTCTTTCCTACTCATTTATTTATGAGAAAAACCTATGTGATATTAATCATAACACCATTATCTGTATTAATCTGTAATTCTGTTTCTTCCAAAAGCAAACAATAATCATCAACTTCTTCACTCTCCCCTCTTTCAATGTATAGAGAAGTATCCACTCTATTAGACTTTATAGTTTCTTTTTGAGAACTCAGGTCAATTGCGTAGATCGTATAAAGTTTTTGAAACGCAACCATATCCAAAATAGGGTCATTATTACCGTTGCTTTCACACACCTTTTGGTAAGACTTATAGGCTTCCGCATAATCATTTTTTTCCCAATCAATTTCCAATCTATCTCGCGGATAAAATGTGCCATCAAGAGAAACCCGAAGTTGTTTCACCTTAGCATTATCACTCAGCGCATTATTCTTATCAGTACCGTCCTCTCCATCTGGTTTTAAAAAAATGAGCCATAGGTATCGTGGCTTTCCTTGAAGAACCCCCAAATTCCAAGTGGAGGTAGTGTGTTCCAGTTTAACGTGTTGACATCTTCTTTTAAGGTATGATACATTTCGTGGTTTCTTTGAGTTAAGTCTTCTGTTTAACATCTCTTCCGTTTTAAGATTAGGAGTATATTCGCTGATATACCAACACAAATCATTAATAACAAATTTATTATCACCAAAAGCATTTTGAGCCCCAAAAAGCAATCTATTTACATTATCATTCCTTTGTAGTTGAAATCTAATTTTAAGCCCATACAAAACTTTATCATAATCACAAAATCCAAATATACCCTGAAGGGGAACTGCTACGGTAAAACTATTCTCTGCTTTTGCATCATCATTATACATTGCCTTCCTTTGACTATAACCAGGGTCAGCATTTGTTCCCATTGACATATCAGGAATAAAACCTTCAACAGCTCCCTTACCCATTCTATCACTAAATGAAGATCGTGTAAATTTCATCATTTCAGATGTAGCAGAGACATAATCAACCGCTTCAACCTGTGTTCCAATATACAGGCGAACACTATCAAACATTTTCCAGAAGAAATCATTTACGAGTGTAACATTAGTGTTATTCGCAGCCTTAGTGAATTTAAATTTACACAGCAAGAAACTATCAGCGAGATTCAAGTAAGTTTGTTGATTATTTATTTCAAAACTTTTTGTTCCATTTGAATTCCAGTCTGTTCCTGTTATAGCATTTACCTTAAAATAGTCTTCCTTTTTCGTGGTTTGAAATGATAATTGTATCATCCAAATCATAGATACTATCAATCGCTTCCATACTTGTATTTATACAGCATTAAAATCGTTGAAACCCTGACCCAAGTATTTTCATGATTTTTTGTCATTCTTGTGAAGAGAGTTGAGTTTTGCCTTTTTTTATTTCTTTGATTGCTTGTAATTTATGAGACTCCTTTTGAGCATCTTTTATACTCTTGATAGCACCCACTACATTTCCCATGGCAGAAGCAGTTGAACCAATTAGGTCTTTATGTTTAAGAATGGTTGAACCAATACCCATAAGAGTATCAATTATTCCATCTCCTTTATTTCTAAATTGATGACCTGCACCTCGTTGTCTCTTAGGTTTATAGTATCCTCTACCAAGAAACATACCTTCACCCTTATAGTATGGTGAAAGGAACATCCCATCCCCTGTAGTTATTTTATATTTTCCCAACTCGTGTTTTCTCACAATAACCATTATTTATTTATCAAAAAAACTTCACGAAGGTGAATTCTGATGGATATAATTTCATCATTAAAGGATATCATACGATTATCTTGGTCGGTTATCCTAAAATTTACTCTGTATATGGTTTTTCCTGACAGGTAAATAGACAAGATTTTTTGGTTCCATATTAAATTTATAACCAATCGGGGTTGAGTATGCACTGAATGAAAATATTGTATTTGTTCTTATTCCATCGTTATAAGCACCATCAATCAAATCACAATGAATTAATACCGAATTTATACCGGAGGATATTTGAATGACATTATCACTGCAAAACGTCCCGTTAGTTTCAATCTTTTTTGAAGAGAAACCCAATAGCTCTCTGAACGAATTTTCAATCATGAAATCAACTTTATAATTATTTTTAAGTTTAATAGTTGATTTTGAAGTGTTTTTGAATATCTATGACAATATTTTTTGGTTCATCACCTTTTTCTTTCATAAGGCGAGAGACTTCTGAAGATATTTGAGAAATCTCGTAAGCTCCGGGTGAAACGGTTATAGTTTTATTTCCACTTCCTGGATTATAACTAAACTTGTTGTTTTTCTCTGTGATATTAAAAAGGGTATTGTAAGTCTCCATTGACAACAAAGAAGCCTCATATGAGGCAAGGGGGTCAAGTTGTAGTGGGTAAGGGAATGATGCTGTGTAATCACTCGTTGTGAAATTAAAACTAAGAATTGTGCTTCTCATCTCATTTAATATCTAATAAAATATCTTTTTATTGACATTTATTAATTATTTTCATGTTCATCAACTGGTCTAAAATGGCTGAGGCTTCATTAAAACAATTGTTGTTTCCAGCCTTCTTACTACCCAACAGCAACAATAGCCTATTAACTAATTGTGATGGGTCATTTGGAAGAAAGCTAACACCTGAACCAAGCTTACTTAAAGCATCAATAATATGTTTCTCCTTCTCATTCTTCTTACTTTTACCAGCAACAGAAACTCCATAATCAAGTACATTTAGCAACTCAATATACTCTATATCTTCCTCTCTTTCCATATCAAGTGGTTCCTCAAAATATTTTGAACCGCTGAATCCGGAGTTTGTTAGAAGAAACATGAATCTTGGAGTTAATTCAACATTTGGTTGAGTAGAACTTAAGAACACCAATTTATCATTAAATATCAATAACTTTTCTTTCACAAGATGGAACTGTGCTGGTTCTTCTGTTGGAATGAGACCTGCTCTGGTTTTTGAACCCGCCGAATATTCATTGTTTTGAAGAGCTTCCACAACATAATTAGGGGGTTGATTTACCTCCTCAAGTTTCCGAAATAATCCTTCATCATCATATTCTAATTCTCCAAGTTCTTGCTCTGTCATTTGACTAAAATCTTTGAGCATTTGAAGTTTTTTCGGAGTAAATTCTACCATGGGAACTGTAGGTGAAATCGTTTGAGTTTTTAAAAGTGGTTTAAAAAATTTCTCTTGTTTTCTTTCAAAGGTTTCTTCACCAGTTAGTTTGTGTCTCCGTTTCTTCTTTATCTCTTCCTGTTGCTTTACAACTTTTGAAACCAACTCTTGATGTTCTTTAAACTTTCTCGCTCTTTCTTTGACATTCATTTTCTGTATTTATTTATTGAAAAATATCAGTTAGTATCTCATCTTGTTTCACAACAATATATTTAAATTTTCCAATCGTGTGTTTCATATAATTTTCAAATTCTTTTTTACTACATAACGTAGAGCAATTATCCCTCCAAAAATTATTTACATCTATTGAATTTAATTTAAATAAAATAAAAGTATTAGCATTGTTTCTTATTGAGCGCCAAGGGAGTTGAAAATATGACTGACGAAGATAAATACAATTACAAGAAGAATGTCTCCCTCTTGTATAGTAGCTATCCATTACTGTTTGGTTTCTCTCATTAACACAATCATCAAAGATGACGAGGTTCTTTTTTGATTTATCTAAATCTTGAGGTGAAGGTATATCATCCGTATTATCACTGAGAATACAAGTTATGGGTTTTGGTTTCGATTTTGATTTCTGTGTATCACAAAATAATTGTATTATATCTTCAATATTATTATCATTTAGTTTGTTTTGAAGTTTAAATAAACCGATAATGTCTTCCTTTTTAAGACCCGCATTAAAACCCTGTGAGAGTAGTTGATACTCGGGTTGAAAACTTGACTTTGTAAAAATTATTAAGTTATCATAATCTAAAAAATTAGGACCAAGGAGCATCTTTAAAAGTAAACAGGTTTTTCCACATCCGCTTGAAACAACTATTAGACATCTCAATGAATTTGGAATGTTTTTATGGTTATTAAATTTTATCTTATTTTCCCAAACGGGTAAAAAATCATTCATTTATATATTTGGAAAACGAGTCATCTAACTTTTTTTGAGCTATTTTAGAAACTCGATATTTTATCCTGAGTTCAGGTTTAATTTCAAAATAATTCATTATTTTATTTATATAGCATCTTGTATTAACATTTCCATTAAAATTATTTTGAATAATAAATATCATTAAACCCTTATACATTTCCTCAATACAAAGTCTCTTCCCTTGAAAGAAATGGTGTATTATCATCACAATACTTAACATTCATCTCTCTAATTAATCTTGTAAAGTAATTCATTTTTGGTTCTAATTTTTTTTTTTTTTTTTTTTTTGTATACAAGATCGAGGCTCGTGAAAGAGCGAACATTAATCACACAGAAAGACAAACCGACACATAAAACATATAACATCGGGAGCGGTAGACAAGATGGGGAGAGAGGGGGAAGGACACAAACACAACATTTGAGAGCAGGGACCGAGAGACATGGAGACATCGAGAGATCTCAGAGAGGGCGAGGGCTTTGGGGGGGGGGGGGCATGGGAAGGGGGCGGTGGGAGAGGTATAAAACATATGGACACTGCCAGGACTTCCAGGAAAGAAGTTGGAATTTCAAACAAGGTGCATCTGGGGTGAATTAGCGGGGGTAGAAAAGATCAAGGTTTTGGATGGGGGAAGATAAGAGATGGTGGTGAACAGCTGTTTTAAAGACCTGGAGGGAGGAGTGGGATTGAAGGGAGTGAGGGAGTTTGTTCCAGAGGCGGGAGAAAAGAGGAATGAAAGAGTGAAGGTGAGCAGAGAGCCGAGATTTCGGCAGTTTAACCATCAGAGGGTTGCTTGCAGATCTTGTGCGACCTGTAGGAATATTTGGGGGACAGAGCACAGAGAGAGCTGGGGGTGCAAGGCCGGAGAGGAGTCGGTAGAAGACAGAAAGACCACCTACCTGCCTGCGGTGAGTGAGTGAAAGGCCCTCAGAGATAGCTTCATCGCGGGAGATTCCAATAATTCTGAAAGCTTTGGTTTCAACAGCGTGAAGCCGAGCTAGGTGTGAGGCAGGAGCACCGGCCCATAGGGGAGAACAGTATTCCATTGAGCTGCGGATGAAAGCCTTGTATGTGGTGAGGAGCTCAGGTGTGCCTAGGAAGGACTTCGCACGACGGAGGATGCCCAGTCGGCGACTGGCTTTGGAGGCCAGCTTGGAAATGTGGTTTTCCCAAGAAAGATCATGGCAGATAGTGAGACCCAAAATCTTGAGCGACAGAACTTCTTGGAGAGGATTGTTGAGAAAGTAGATGGGAGGGTTGTCCAGTCGATCTTTTCGGAGAGACATAGTAAGAGTGTGAGATTTGTCAGGATTGAAAGACATGTTCCACTTGTTTGACCAGTCTGTGATTTTGTCCAGGTCTTCAGAGAGTGAGGAGGCAGCAGACTGCCGATCTGAGGGAAGAGGAATGGAGCGGCAGAGAGTGGAGTCATCAGCAAAGAGATAGAGAGGATTTTCGAGAGAGTCAGAGAGATCATTGATGAAGACCAGAAAAAGCACGGGGCCCAGAACACTGCCTTGGGGAACTCCAGCCTGAACAGGAAGAGGAGATGAGAGAAACCCATTCAGGGCCACACGTTGACGACGACTAGAGAGGAAGTCCGCCAGCCATGCGTGGAGATTTCCATGGATACCAAAGGAGGAGAGTTTGGTGAGCAGAGCGGGGTGCCAGACCGTGTCGAAGGCACGTGATATGTCGAGGGAGACAGCTCTAATTTCCTGTTTGGCATTGAGGACCTCCATCCATTGTTGAGACAGCAGAAGCAGCATGTCCAGAGTAGAGTGACCTGGTCTGAAACCAAATTGATGATCAGAGATCAAGCCATTGGAGAAGAGGAAAGATTTCATATCCGAAGCAATGATGGATTCCATGACTTTGCTGATAATTGGGAGAAGGCTGATTGGTCTGTAGTTGCTAGGATCTGTTTTTGCACCTTTTTTGTGCAAAGCGGTGATGTTGGCTGATTTCCAAGCAGATGGCAGTTGACCTTGAGCAAAAGAGAGGGTGAAGAGAACAGAGAGAGGGTGAGATAGAGCAGCAGAGCAGGATTTTAAGACCCGTGGGCTGATGCCGTCGGGTCCAGTTGCAGAATCAGAGTCGAGGGTTGACAGAAACTTTTCCACCTTGTCAGGAGGAAAGGACACGGAGTCCAGGAGCAGCAGGGTACGACTGGGTATGGTGGGTACAGAGAGGGATGGGTTTGGGACACAAGATTTAGAGGCAAACACAGAGTTGAGGCATTCAGCTTTTTCACGTGCAGAGTCAGCTGTGTAGCCGTTTGAGGTAAGGGAGGGGATGGAGGGGGAACAAACACCAGAAACGGATTTGACCAGACGCCACCAGGATTTGGAAGAGGGAGACAGATAAGAGAGTTCGGTCTTGAGAACGGAGAGATATTGTTTCCTGGCTCTCCTGAGGGTGGACACACACTTGTTTCGGGCTTTGTGAAAGGAAATGAGATTTCCTTCCGTTGGATTTGCTTTCCAGGAAACGAAGGCAAGTTGTTTCTGGGCAACAGCCTCACCACAAGATTCCGTGTACCATGGACGGGAGGAAGGGTATGACAACTGAAGACGAGATGGGATAAATCTGTGCATGAGAGAGAGCAATTTACTTTGGAAGAATTCCCAGGATGAGTTGATGTCAGAGGTGGTAGAGATGGGAGACCAGTCCAGATGATTGATGGCTGCTTGAAGACCGTGCCAGTTGGCCTGAGTGAAATGCCAGACTCGTCGACGCTGAGCAGGCTCCCTGAGGATGGTCAGAGAGATGTCCACTTTAACAAGGACATGATCAGATGATCCGATCGGAGCAGAAGAAGAGCAGCAGACATTTTCAGGGAAGTTAGTCATAACCAAGTCCAGAAGAGAAGATGTTCCGTTGACTGAGATCCGGGTCGGGAAATTGACAGATTGTGTCAGTCCCAGTGAGTCGCAGAAGTCCTTTGCTGAGGAGCCATGGCTGGTGAGAGAGGTACCCACACCCAGCCAACTGGCATGATGACAGTTGAAATCACCACATATGAGGAAGAGAGAGTTGGGATGAGTAGATAGAAGTTGGTCCATATCATCAGACAGCGAGATGTAGATGGAGTCATCACTGTTTGGTGGACGGTACAACACACATATGAACAAGAGGTGGGAGCGAAGGGGAAGCCGTAGCCAGAGGTATTCCTGGGGGTGAGGTGGAGAGAGTGCAGTGCAGGGCGAGTGAGGAAGAGAGTTTTTGATAAAGATAGCAACCCCGCCTCCAGGACGAGGCTCAGGTCTATCATACCGGAGGAGGGAGTAGCCCGGGAGAGATACTATGGAATCAGAGACATCATAAAGGAGGAAAGTTTCTGTTAAGCAGATCACGTCTGGTTTGACAGAAGCAACCTGTATGGAGAGATCAGTTAAGTTTGAACGAAGGCCCTGGATGTTTGAGGTCCATACCGTTAATGAAGAGGAAGGGGGAGCATCAGATACAGAACAGGGGGGAGGAGGGGTAGGGTAAGATGGGGAAGAGGTGGAAGAGGTAGGGAGAGCTGTTGAAGGTGTGTCAGAGATTTCAGAATAGCTCGGAGAAAGGGAAGGATGGGGCGGACAAAAGGTTTGATGGTGATTGGGTGAGCCACAATGAGGTGTTATTTGAGGGGGGGGAAGAGCGAGGCAGAAGGTTGGGGGAGATGGAGGTGAGAGTTTGAAGGGGGAAGAAGCGGGGAGGACGCTTTGAGGAGGGGGAGTGAGAGGGGGGAAATTGAGAAGCAATGAGGGTGGGGAGATTTGAAGGGGAGGGGTGAGGGGGGAGTTTGGGAGGGAAGGGACAAGGGAAGGGATTTGAAAGGGATGGGATATGGGGGAGATTTGGAGGGGAGGGGTGAGGCAGGAGTCTAGGAGGGGAGGAGCGAGGGGGCGTCTTGGCGGGGAGGGGTGAGGGGGTAGTTTAGGAGGGAGGGGGCAAGGGGGGAGATTTGAAAGGGATGGGTGATGGGGAAGATTTGGAGGGGAGGGGTGATGGGGAAGATTTGGAGGGGAGGGGTTATGGGGAAGATTTGGAGGGGAGGGGTGAGATTGGATTTTTGAAAGTGTACGATTTATGGGAAACGAACATTTATTGCAAAATGAGTTTCTTGTGACCTTCGAGTTAAAAATACGTTTAAGGACGCTGGATGGAGGATGGAGTGCAGGAGAGTTTAGGGAATGTAGAAAAAAGGCACTATAGGAGATGGATATTTTTTTTGGGATGAATCGATTTGGTGAGCAAGTCGAAAGCAGCCTTTTAAAGAAGAAGAAGAAAAAGGTGTTATAAAATATGACGGAATACATAACTTGAGGGGAAAGTGTAAACATTGAAGGTTAATGAGTGAAAACTATCTGGGGAAATGGGGGAGAAACACGTGGTCGAAGAACGAACGAACGAATAAGAATGAATAAACGAATGAGAACAGAGAAGGGAATTTTTTTTTTTTTTTTTTTTTTTTGAGTTGAGATTTACACAAGGAAGTAGGCTATGGGTGAAAAGGCTGGGAATACAGAGAACGAAAGTTATTGGATCACAAACGACGGACCGCTGAGAGAAAAACAAAGCCTCAAGGTTGTACAGTGCACACTATACAAGGCCTCAAGACACGACACGAATTAACACGATTTTCAATACAGGTATGAAAGATTTGCACCGAAAAATCTTCGTCGGGACACAATATACGTACAACACCATAAATAAATACAGTTTTAACGAAAATACAAATGGGAACAATCACTTAACTTCGATTTCAAATCGTTCGCGACGCGGCAAACAGACGATCAATTTATGAAAGATAAACACCGAGAAACAACCAAAGTTGCACACAATAACTTCACACACTGAAAGATAAATACAGTTTCGACAAAATACAATTGTGAACAGACTTAACTTCGAAAAACGTGGAGACCGTGTGGAGCTTCGAAAATCCCTCCCACCGTCTCCGAAATCTCGCGAGATAGAGGAGAGACTTTATCTCGCGAGATAAAAATATTTTTATATTTTTTATTATCATTAATTAAAATTAAATCACAGAAAATACATTGTTTATATGAACCCTCATTATTAAGCCCTATTCTATCACAAGCCGGACAATTCTCTAATTTATCATATGGAGTCTGGAAATTCTAAATATCCTTCAGAACGTATCATATTTATATGGTAAATTTTTACTTAAACTAAACGCAAGTTTATTCATTAATAAATACAATGTTTCAAAGCACAAAAGACAAATTTCAATCAATCTCTACTTCGGTGGAAGATATAGAAAAATATGTCAAAGATGTTAAATTGAACAAAGATAAATATGGAAATGTTTGGGTAAAACCAGTTATGGAAAATAACATGAGCCCCTCTATTTCATTTAAAGGAAGAGCTCCAACTATACCTGGAAAGACATCCATTAAAGTAAATCAAACAAAAGTTTCTCCTCTACTCCTGGCAATTTATTCAAAGCTTGAAAAAGTGATCGATCGCGATACTTTGAAAAAGAATGATAAGACCATAACAATACTCGTGGAGAAATTTGTATTTACTTTAATAATCCAAAGGGTGTAGATCTAAGTAAAATGAATGATGTTAATATTTCTGGTGAAATGTCATTTCGTTCTATGATAGTTAGAGATTATTTAAAGATAACTTTTGATATTAAAAATGTAGAGATTGAATCTGTTAATGAAAGAAAGTATATAGATATTGATGGGAATATTTTTCCTGCTAATTAAATAAGAGTCTTTACAGCAGTGAAGATTTTACTATTTCATTGAACTCGGACGATAGTGATGATAGTATTTCATTGAACTCGGACGATGGTGATGATAGCATTTCATTGAACTCAGATGATAGTTATGATGCTAATAGTTTGTGCTCAAATGATAGTTATGAGAGTAGCTTTATTGATGACTCCGAGTATGATTCTGAGTATTCATGTGATAGTTATGACTCAGATGATTGAGTGAAAAAGTGTTTTAGTTTAAGTATAGTTTCATATATAAAAAGCCTGTAAAAAGGCACTTTCTTCTATAAGTGTTTTACTTTAAGCACAGTTTCATCTTTAAAAAGCCTCTAAAAAGGTGTTTTACTTTAAGTATAATTTTGCTATATAAATATGATCAAAGCAACGTATTGCGACATTTGTGAACAAGAATATAAACAATACAAAAGACACCTTAAAACTAAAAAACACACATTTAATCTACTTCACCTACTAGCTCCTATTCAGAAGGAAACAAAACACTGTTCTGTCTGTCATAAAAATATCCTCAAGAAAGGCTTCGAAATGCATCTTAAAACAAATCTACATTTATCAAATTTTATCACAACTAAAAACTCTGATGGCGCATTCAAAGGACATATTAAAATAAGAGTCTTTAACTTCAAACCTCCTGAACCAGAGTCTATAGTTGATGCTGTAGAAATAGTTAAACCTGCTGTACAAACGTTGATTGAAAAAACACTAAAAGAAATGAAACCACTTAAATTTTATATGGGAGTAAAATTAGAAATGACAAAGGACGAAGGAGATATAGATACACCATACATGAGAACTGAGCCACACTTTATATCTTCATATCAAGATTTTAAAACATCAGGAGTCTATGATGAACTTATTAAACAAGAGCAAGATGTGGATAATTCGTAGGAAGTGGATTCAATATAGGAATCGTAGGAAGGATTCGTAGGAAGTGGATTCAATATAGGAAAAATTATTTACATAGACATTCATATTCTTAAATCAGATCCTCTAAAAGCTTCTTCTTACATTGATTTACCCAGTGTTATCAAAAATAGAAAAGCAGTTATAAATATCAAAAATAGACAATAAATGTTTTCTCTGGTCTATTCAAGCACACTTACATCCTCCACATTTTCATGATGAAAGAGTATCTCATTATAAAAAATATGAGAATACATTAAATACGAAAGATCTAAAGTTTCCTATGGCTTTAAATGATATTCCTAAATTTGAAAAGATGAATAATTTATCAGTTAATGTTTATGGTCTAACAGAAACAAACAACATTCAGGTTTTAAAGCTTTCTGACAATTGTAAACAAACTCATATTAATCTTCTATATTTAAATTCAGAGGAAAATTCACATTATACATACATCAAAGATATTGCTAAATTAATAAAACCACAAGTATGTAAAAGAACAAATAAAATATATATTTGTTTGCGTTGTCTTAACTTCTTCCATACACAAGAAAGATTAGATAAACATTCAAATTATTGTGGTGAACATAAATCAACGGTAATCAATATGCCTAAAGAAGGCTCAAAGATCACATTCAAAGATGAAAAGATAAAGATCAAACATCCATTTGTTATATATGCTGATTTTGAAAGTATTCTAGAAAAAATAGATACTGCTTCTCCAGATCCAAAAGAATCATACACAAATAAATATCAAAAACATACTCCTTGCGGTTTTTGTTATTATATCAAATCATCCGTTGGTGATAAATATAACAAGTTAGAGGAGTATAGAGGCTCAAATACCCCAGAGGAGTTTGTGAAACGACTAGAAAAAGACTGTGTCCGATTAACCAAGATGAGAGAAACCAATAAACCAATGTCCTTGACGAGTGAACAGAAAAAACAATGTTTGTCATATTTGTGAGGAAAAATTTGGTGAAGGTCTAAAGGTTAGAGATCATTGTCATCTCACTGGTAAATATAGAGGTCCGGCTCATCAAAGTTGAAATATTAATTATAAACTCCCCTCTTTCATTCGTCTTTCTTCATAACAACGCTCATTATGATACGCATCTACTTATTAATGAACTTTCAAAGACATCTGGACACATTTCAGCAATTCCTAACACAGATCAGAAATACATTTCATTCACAAAAACAATTCACACATCTCCTATTACTCATATCAGATTTCTTGATACATTTAAATTCATGGCAAGGCCATTGGCTAACTTGGTTCAAAATCTAAAAGAGTTTCCATGTCTTTCAGAGTATTTTTCAGATAAAGATTTTCTAACACAAAAGGGAATTTACCCCTATGACTCATTTGAGAGATTCTCATATCTCATTTCATTCATTGAGATTGAGAGATACTATATGGACTCATTTGAGAGATTCAATGAAACAACTTCCTTCAAAAGAAAATTTCTATAACAAATTAAACAACAGTCATATATCTGATAAAGATTATGTACACGCACAAAATGTTTGGGAAAAATATAACATCAAGAATCTTGGCGAGTATCACGATTTGTATCTCAAAACTGATGTGCTTTTATTGGCCGATGTATTTGAAGCCTTTAGATCTGTTTGTCGCACTGGATATGGATTGGATCCTGCTCACTACTACACAGCACCTGGATTGGCTTGGAGCACGATGTTGAAAATGACAAAACAAGTTTTGGATTTGATAACCGATGTCGATATGCTTTTGATGATTGAAAAGGCAAAAAGCGGTGGAATTTCACAAGTCTGCTCGAGTAGATACGCAAAAGCAAATAACAAATATCTTCCAAATTATGATTCAACAAAAAAGAGTTCTTACTTGATGTACTATGACGCGAACAACCTGTATGGCTGGGCAATGTCTCAGGCTCTTCCTTATGGAAAACTTAGATGGGTAAAGGAAAAAGACTACAAAAAGGTTTTACAAGATGTATGTATCTCTACACAAAAAGAATTGGATGATTCAAAGGTTGGTTATTATTTTGAGGTCAATTTAAAATATCCTGAAGAACTTCATATCAAACATAAAGATCTTCCATTTGCTTGTGAGAAAGAAAGTCCAAAGAAAGAATGGTTGAGTGATTATCAACGATCGTTTGATATCGGTGAATCAACAGAAAAATTACTTACTACATTATATAACAAGAAAAATTATGTTCTACACCAAAGAAATTTGCGACAATATTTATCAAAAGGTCTAAGAGTAGAGAAGATCCATCGGGTTCTAAAGTTCAATCAAAGTCATTGGCTAAAGGAGTACATTGATTTTAATACACAAAGAAGAACAGAGTCAAAAACAGATTTTGAGAAAGACTTTTATAAATTGATGTATAATGCGGTCTTTGGTAAGACCATGGAGAATGTGAGGAAAAGACAAAATATCAGACTAGCAACATCTTGGGAACAAGCATCAAAATTAATTAATAGACCGAGGTCTTTACTGAGAACTTTTGTGCGATCCATTTGGTTAAAGAGTATTGAAATGGACAAACATATTTATATTGGAACATCAATTCTTGATTTATCAAAGTCATTAATGTATGATTACTTTTATAATAACTTGAGGAAGAAATATCAAAATGATGTTAATCTACTTTATATGGATACAGATCGTTTTATTTTGAAAATTAATACTGATGATGTTTATTCAGACATGAAAAAGGACATTAATATCTATGATACAAGTAATTACAGTCCAGAGAGTGAGTTGTTCTCTTCTAAAAATAAAAAGGTGATTGGAAAGTTCAAGGATGAATTAGGAGGAAATGTTATGAGTGAATTTGTGGGATTGAGGTCTAAGGCTTATGCTTATAAATACATTGTGAATAACGTTGAAAAGACTGATAAGAAGTTAAAAGGTGTAAAGAAAAATGTCATAAAAGAAACAATAAACTTTAAGGATTATTATAACTGTTTAACAACAAAGAAAGTAGAGTTTAGAAAGATTAATGGAATAAGAAGTTATAAACATCAATTCTATTCAGAAGAGGTGAATAAGAAAGCATTGGGGGCTTTTGATGATGAGGTTTATTTTAGAAAATGGATTTGATAGTCTCCCTTATGGTTACAAGTGTTAAAATATATATATAAGTGATAAGCTAAAAAGGGGGTTCAGGATTTTAACGGGCTACCGCCACCTTTTTTTACTATTATATAAATGATAGAACCAAGTATCAACCAGACTAAAGAGTGGAGGTGTAATCAACCTTGGTATATAAATGGAAAACATAATGAATGTGAAATATATCAAATAAGACTTATTGAAAAGGCAACTGGTAAAAAAGTTCACAAAACAAATAAGAGAATTAATTTAAATACTGGTGAGTTGGGTGAAAAAGATGGAAATATTTTTGAGTGGACGGAAAACTTTGATGGTTTTCAGGAAAATATATACTTTAATTTTAAAATGGTGTGTGGCACTGGAGGCGCTCAGACAAGGACATTGAGGGAGGTTTATCATTTTATTTTAGCTCAGTTAAAATATCTTGATAAAGAACCAAACTCAAACATATACTTTGTTGATATATTAGATGGTGAAGAGAGTTGTAGGAGAATTAAATTATTTCCTACGCATAAACAAATATTTGTAGGATCATTGTTTGAGTGGTCTACTAGATGATCTGCCAGATGATATGTATAAAGCTCAGTGTCAATAGTAGAAGAAGGATCATAGGTCCATAAGGTTAGAAGGATCATAGGTCCTCAAGGGGGGGCGAGAGGGAGCAAATATTCAAAGGATCATTGTTTGAGTGGTTGACTAAACAACAATGATCATTGATAGTAAGAGTAAAAGGCCCATAAGACCAAGGGGGTCAGGAATAGAGGTGTTAAGGGGAAATGAAGAAAAGTGATGGTGAGAGGAAAATTTACATGTAAGTGAATGGAGATTTGGAGGTTCAATGAAGGATTGGTTCCAAGCTGTTAGTGTTCAGCCTGGTACATCAAGATGGGTTTACCATTCGACCCTAGCTCAATTAAAATATCTTCATTATGTATTAGCCCAAGTAGATTAATTGGCTCATAAGGCCAATAAGCTCATGGTTCAAAAGGCCAAAAGGCTCATAGAGTCTTTTAGATTAATAGGGGTGTTTTCCAAAAGTGGGAAAAGACAGGGGGGTAAACGACATTAGATAGGGATTTCCCATGTTAAATGGAGGTGTCCCAGGAACAACATTTATCATCTACTCATGTAATATGACAAAGAAGCGTCGAAATTGGCGGTTTTTTTTTTTGTTTTGTTTTTGTTTGTTTTTTGTATACAAGATCGAGGCTCGTGAAAGAGCTAACATTAATCACACAAAAAGACAAACCGACACACAAAACACAAAAAACAAGGGGAGCGGCAGACAAGATGGGGAGAGAGGGGGAAGGACACAAAAGAGAGGGGGAAGAGGGGGAAGGACACAAACACAACATTTGAGAGCAGGGACATCGGGAGGACTTGGGGGGAGGTGGGAGAGGAATAAAACATATGAACACTGCAAGGACTCTGGGGTGAATTACCGGGGGTAGAAAAGATCAAGGTTTTCGATGGGGGAAGATAAGAGATGGTGGTGAACAGCTGTTTTAAAGACCTGGAGGGAGGAGTGGGATTGAAGGGAGTGGGGGAGTTTGTTCCAGAGGCGGGAGAAAAGGGGAATGAAAGAGTGAAGGTGAGCAGAGAGCCTAGACTTTGGCAGTTTAACCATAAGAGGGTTGCAGGCAGATCTTGTGCGACCTGAAGGAATATTGGGGGGACAGAGCACAGAGAGAGCTGGGGGAGCAAGGCCGGAGAGGAGTCGGTAGAAGACAGAAAGACCACCAACCTGCCTGCGGTGAGTGAGTGAAAGGCCCTCGGTGTTGATTACATTCGCAGAAGATTCCAATGATTCTGAAAGCTTTGGCCTCAACAGCGTGAAGCCGAGCAAGGTGTGAGGCAGGAGCACCAGCCCAGAGGGGGGAACAGTATTCCATTGAGCTGCGGATGAAAGCCTTGTATGTGGTGAGGAGCTCAGGTGTGCCAAGGAAGGACTTCGCACGACGGAGGATGCCCAGTCGGCGACTGGCTTTGGAGGCCAGCTTGGAAATGTGGTTTTCCCAAGAAAGCTCATGGCAGATAGTGAGACCCAAAAGCTTGCGCGACAGAACTTCTTGGAGGATTGTTGAGAAAGTAGATGGGAGGGTTGTCCAGTCGGTCCTTTCGGAGAGACATTGTAAGAGTGTGAGATTTGTCAGGATTGAAAGACATGTTCCACTTGTTTGACCAGTCTGTGATTTTGTCCAGGTCTGCAGAGAGTGAGGAGGCTGCAGACTGCCAATCTGAGGGATGAGGAATGGAGTGACAGAGTAGAGTCGTCAGCAAAGAGATAGAGAGGATTTTCAAGAGAGTCAGAGAGATCATTGATGAAGACCAGAAAAAGCACAGGGCCCAGAACACTACCTTGGGGAACTCCAGCCTGAACAGGAAGAGGAGATGAGAGAAACCCATTCAGGGCAACACATTGACTACGACCAGAGAGGAAGTCCGCCAGCCATGCGTGGAGATTTCCATGGATACCAAAGGAGGAGAGTTTGGTGAGCAGAGCAGGGTGCCAGACCGTATCGAAGGCACGTGAAATGTCAAGGGAGACAGCTCTAATTTCCTGTTTGGCGTTGAGGACCTCCATCCATTGTTGAGAAAGCAGAAGCAGCATGTCCAGAGTCGAGTGACCAGGTCTGAAACAAAATTGATCAGAGATCAAGCCATTGGAGAAGAGGAAAGATTTAATATCTGAAGCAATGATGGATTCCATGACTTTGCTGATAATTGGGAGAAGGCCGATTGGTCTGTAGTTGCTGGGATCTGTTTTTGCACCTTTTTTGTGCAAAGCGGTGATGTTGGCTGATTTCCAAGCAGATGGCAGATGACCTTGAGCAAAAGAGAGGGTGAAGAGAACAGAAAGAGGGAGTGAAAGAGCAGAAGAACATGATTTTAGGACCCGTGGGCTGATGCCGTCAGGACCAGTTGCAGAATCAGAGTCGAGGGTTGACAGAAACTTTTCCACCTTGTCAGGAGGAAAGGACACAGAGTCCAGGAGCAGCTGGGTACGACTGGGTACGGTGGGTACAGAGAGGGATGGGTTTGGGACACAAGATTTAGAGGCAAACACAGAGTTGAGGCATTCAGCTTTTTCACGTGCGGAGTCAGCCGTTAAGCCGTTTGAGGTGAGGGAGGGGATGGAGGGGGAACAAACACCAGAAACAGATTTGACCAGACGCCACCAGGATTTGGAAGAGGGAGACAGATAAGAGAGTTCGGTCTTGAGAATGGTGAGATATTGTTTCCTGGCTCCCCTGAGGGTGGACACACACTTGTTTCGGGCTTTGTGAAAGGAAATGAGATTTCCTTCCGTTGGATTTGCTTTCCAGGAGACGAAAGCAAGTTGTTTCAGGGCAACAGCCTCACCACAAGATTCCGTGTACCATGGACGGGAGGAAGGGTATGACAACTGAAGACGAGATGGTATAAATCTGTGCATGAGAGAGAGCAATTTACTTTGAAAGAATTCCCAGGATGAGTTGATGTCAGAGGCGGTAGAGATGGGAGACCAGTCCAGATGATTGATGGCTGCTTGAAGACCGTGCCAGTTGGCCTGAGTGAAATGCCAGACTCGTCGACGCTGAGGAGGCTCTCTGAGAATGGTCAGAGAGATGTCCACTTTGACAAGCACATGATCAGATGAGCCAATTGGAGCAGAAGAAGAGCAGCAGACATTTTCAGGGAAGTTTGTCATAACCAAATCCAGAAGAGAAGATGCTCCGTTGACTGAGATCCGGGTCGGGAAATTGACAGATTGTGTCAGTCCCAGTGAGTCGCAGAAGTCCTTTGCTGAAGAGCCATGGCTGGTGAGAGAGGTACCCACACCCAGCCAAATGGCATGGTGACAATTGAAATCACCACATATGAGGAAGAGAGAGTTGGGATGGGTAGATAGAAGTTGGTCCATATTATCAGACAGTGAGATGTAGATGGAGTCATCGCTGTTTGGTGAACGGTACAACACACATATGAACAAAAGGTGGGAGCGAAGGGGAAGCCGTAGCCAAAGGTATTCCTGGGAGTGAGGTGGAGAGAGGGCAGTGGAGGGCGAGTGAGGAAGAGAGTTTTGTATAAAGATAGCAACCCCACCTCCAGGACGAGGCTCAGGTCTATCATACCGGAGGAGGGAGTAACCTGGGAGAGATACCAAGGCATCAGAGACATCATGAAGGAGGAAAGTTTCTGTTAAGCAGATCACATCTGGTTTGTCAGAAGCAACCTGTATGGAGAGGTCAGTCAAGTTTGAGCGAAGGCCCCGGATGTTTGAGGTCCATACCGTTAATGAAGAGGAAGGGGGAGCATCGGGTCCAGAACAGGGGGGGGGGAGGGGTAGGGTAAGATGTGGAAGAGGAGGAAGAGGTAGGGAGAGCTGTTGAAGGTGTGTCAGAGATTTCAGAGATTTCAGAATAGCTTGGAGAAAGGGAAGAATGGGGCAGACAAAAGGTTTGATGGAGATTGGGTGAGGCACAGTGAGGTGTTATTTGAGGAGGGGGAAGAGTGAGGCAGAAGGTTTGGGGAGATGAAGGTGAAAGTTGGAAGGGGGAAGAAGCAGGGAGGATGCTTTGAGGAGGAGGGGTGAGAGGGGAGTCTAGGAGGGGAGGAGCGAGGGAGAGTCTCAGAGGGGAGGGGTGTGGGGGGAGTTTAGGAGGGAGGGGAGGGAAGGGGCAAGGGGGGAGATTTGAAAGGGATGGGTGATGGGGAGGATTTGGAGGGGAGGGGTGAGATTGGATTTTGAAAAGTGTACGATTCATGGGAAACGAACATTTTTTGCAAAATGAGTTTGAGACCTTCGAGTCAAAAATACGTTTGAGGACACTGGAGGAGGGGTGGAGTTCTGGATAGTTTAGGGAATGTAGAAAGGAGGAACTGTAAGAGATGGTATTATATATATTTTTTGGAATGAATAGATTTGGTGAGCAAGACGAAAGCATCCTTTTGTAGGAAAAGAAGAAAAGGGTGTTATAATATATGAGAAAATAGTTGTTCAGGGGAGAGATTATACATTTCTAACCGCGTGATCGCGAACGAAGAACGAACGAACAAAAAGAACAACAAATAAACGAATAAGACCTGGGAAGGAAATATTTTTTTGGGGGGGGGTTTTTTTTTTTTGTGAGTACAGATATTAAACAAGAAGGTACGGGGTGAACGACTGGTACGAAACAGAGAACGAAAAATAATTTCAGCGCATTCGACGAATCGCTGAGAGAAAAACGAAACCACAAGGTCGGAGACGGTACGGTAGTCTAAGCCTACGAGTACTAGGCCGCAGAATACTCGATACCATTAACCGACGATTGTGGCTACATGTACGAAAAATTAGCACCGAAAATTTTCCAAAAGATACGCTATAGGTACACACACCGAAAGATAGATACAGTCTCGACAAAAACACGATTGTGATAGATCACTTAGCTTCGAGAGCGTGAGCGCATGGAGCAGCTTCGAAAAGACGTGACCTCGCCATGATCTCGCGAGATCACATTTTCAATGTTACGGCCGCCATGTTTGGGTTCACTTTCTAAAACTCAATTTTTCACCAGTACTACACCCTTAAGTTATTGTAAAAGTAATCATACATTAATGACTGACAAGTCAAGAATTGATGTTCCAATATAAATAAGCTTATCCATTTCAATACTTTCTTTAACCAAATGGATAGCACAAAAGTTCTCTTAAAACACCTCTGCTCTTTGAAAACTCGGTCTATTAATTAATTTTGTTGCTTGTTTCCAAGATGTAGCAAGTCTTATGTTTTGTCTATTCCAAACATTTTCCATTGTCTTTCTAAACACAGCATTGTTCATCAATTTATAAAAGTCCTTCTCAAAATCTGTCTTTGCCTCTGTTCTTCTCTTTGTATTAAAATCAATATATGTTTTCAACCAATGCCTTTGGTTAAACTTTAAAACTCGATGAATCTTCTTCACTCTTAACCCTGATGATAAACATCGTCCCAAGTTCCTTTGGTGTAAAACATAATTGCCTTTATTATATAATGTAGTCAGTAATTTTTCTGTTGATTTACCTTTTGTATTAAATGATTGTTGATAATCACTCAATCATTCTTTTCTTGGTCTTTCTTTATCAGGAGCATAAGGTAGATCTTTGTGTTTAGTATGAAATTCTTCAGGATATTTCAAACCAACCTCAAAATAATATCCAATTTTAGCTTTATCCATTCTTTTGGTGTAGAGATAACGATATCCTGTAAAACCTTTTCATAATCTTTCTCTTTAACCCACCTAAGTTCTCCATAAGGTAGGGCTGGAGCCATAGCCCACCCACACAAATTATTAGCATCGTAATACATCAAATAAGAACTATCTTTTGTAGCATCATAATTAGAAAGATATTTGTTGTTAGCTTTAGCATATCTACTCGAACATACTTAAGATATTCCTCCTTGTTTAGCCTTTTCTATCATCAAAAGCATATCTACATCACTGATCAAATCCAAATCCTGTTTTGTCATTTTTAACATCGCACTCCAAGCTAAACTAGGAGCAGTGTAATTGTGAGCGGGGTCTAATCCAGAAGAATTTTTATTATGGCAGACATTCTAAAAGCCTCAAATACATCAGTCAATCGTAAGACATCAGTTTAAAGATACAAATCATGATACTCTCCAAGGTTCTTTATATTAAACTTTTTCCAAACATTTTGTGCTCGAGTATAATCTTTCAGTTTTATGACTTTTATTGAACTTGTTATAGAAATTTTCTTTTGAGGGAAGTTGTGTTTCTTCAAATCTCTCAAATGAATCCATATAATCATAAGGATATATACCCTTTGTGATAAGAGTTCAATCTCTTCTTGATTTATGAAATACTCTGAAAGTTTTTAATATTTGATACCAAGTTAGATAATGGACTTGCCATAAATTTAAATGTATCAAGAAACCTGATATGAGTTATAGGAGATGTTTGAATTTTTTTTGTGAATGAAATGTATTTCTGATCCATGTTAGGAATTGCTGAAATGTGTCCAGATGTCTTTGAAAGTTCATTAATAAATAGATGCGTATCATAATGAGCGTTGTTATGAAGAAAGACAGGAATGAAAGAGGGGAGTTTATAATTAATATTACAACTTTGATGAGCCGGACCTCTATATTTACCAGTGAGATGACAATGATCTCTAACCTTTAGACCTTCACCAATTTTCTCCTCACAAATATGACAGACAGCCTTTGGCTGCCCAATTTCTGTTTCTTCTTCTTTCGTTAAGGACATTGGTTTATTGGTTTCTCTCATTATCTTGGTTATTCGAACACATTCTCTTTCTAGTCATTTCACAAACTCCTCTGGGGCATCTTCTCCTCTATAAAGTTCTAACTTGTTGTATTAATCACCAACGGATGATTTGATATCTATCTATAATTCCAGTAATCTCTGTTTGTACGTCTGTACGTTTGTACGTCTGTTTGTCTGTGACCGCTGTTTCTCGACAACCACGGGTCCGATATACTTTTAACTTGCCAGGTATATTGCTGGGGACCCGAGGATGTGCCTTTTCAAGGTTTCATATTAATCGGACAATTACTTACCGAGCTATGTCCAAAAAACGATTCAACCAATCAGAGAGCAGCGAACGATCGCGTGTGCCGAACGTGGAGGACACACTCTGCCTCGGATGGCACATTTGACAGCGTATTCATTTATTTCACGTTTGCAAACTATGTTGGCGTTAAACTATGTTTTAAAACTAATAAAACCGAATTTGCGATTCATTCGCTTTCCTGCGCGTTTGTGCACGCGATGGCGATTTCTTTACCAAACTCCGGAAGCCGTTCGCTTTGGACCAAACCATTGCATGTAAATAGAGGGGGGGGATTGTCACCGTACTCGCAAGCCGTTCGCTTTGGACCAAACCATTTCATGTAAATAGAGGGGGGGGATATAATTTTAGATATAGATATAGTACGGGCAATGCCCTAGTAATAACAGAAACCACAAGGAGTACGTTTTTGATATTTACTCGTGTAAGACCCTTTAGGGTCTGGAGAAGCAGTATCTATTTTTTCAAGGATACTTTCAAAGTCAGCATATATCACGAATGGATGTTTTATAGTCTTGTTGAAATCTTTAAATGATATGTTTGGACCTAGTTTTGGCATATTAATTACGGTGGATTTATGATCACTGCAGTATTTTGAACGTTGGTTTAATCTTTCTTTAGTATGAAAGAAGTTCAGACAACGCTTACAGGGGTATGTTTTATTAGCTCTATTACACGTTTGAGAAGTAGTCATTCTCGACAAATTTTTGATGGAAGCACAATGTGAATTTTCTTCGAAACTAAAACAAAGAATGTCAATATGAGTTATCATTTTTATAGTTATCAGAAATTTTTAACATCTGAACTTTGTTTTTGTTAGTCCATAAACATTAACAGATAGATTATTCATTTTCTCAAATTTTAGAATATCAATGACATAGGAAACTTTAAACATTTAACGTATTCTCATATTTCTTATAATGTGATACTCTCTCAGGTTTCCAGTGTGGGGGATGAAGGTGAGCGAGAACAGACCATAGGAAACATTTATTATCTTTGTTTTGAAAATTAACAACTGCTTTTTAAAGTTTTATAACCCTCGGTAAATCAATGTAAGAAGAAACTCTAAGAGGGTTTGATTTCAGAATGTGTACATCTAAGAAAATGATTTTACTAATACTATATCCACTACCCACCACAGTATTATCTACATCCTGCTCCTGTTTTACAAGTTCACCATAAACACCTGATAAGAAATCTTGGAATGACGAGATAAAGGTGAGGGCCTGTTCTCATATAGGGAGTTTCTTCAACACCATCTTTTACCATACCCATTTTTACTCCCATATAAAACTTTAAAGTATTCATCTCAGTCGACGTATCTTTTACAAGTGTTTCAACAGCAGGTTTAACTATCTCAATCGCCTCAGCTATTGATTTTGGTCCAGCAGTTCCAAACTCAAAAACCCGTATCTTTATATGTCCCTTAAATGCTCCATCAGAGTTTTTAATCGAGTATCCAAACATATTCTCGTGTTTGCATGATTGAAGGTGAGACTTAAAGCCTCCCTTTTTAATGTCATTATTGCAGACATCACAGTGTATAACATTAGACACAGGAGGTATTTCTCCCACATTTCGTCGATGCCATTTTGTTGTAAGGTGTTTGTTATAACAAACCTTTGAGACATCCTTAAAGCAGACATCACAGTGTTTCACATTAGAAACAGAAGGTAGTTCTCCCGCATTTCGTCTATGCCTTTTTGTTTTTAGAGGACGTGTCAAAGCACGCTTATGATATTCACGATTACAAACGTCGCAAAACATTGTATTCACAATATTTATAAAGTAAAACTTTACTTAAACTAAAAATCTCGTGGTAATTTATAGATACTTTTTCGCTTAAAATAAAATTTTCTTGATGAAAATCTCGTAATTTATAGACACTTTTTCACTTAAATAAAAAATCAGTTCTTGGCACAGATCCAAATTAGTATGGATCCTTGGGGGATAGTGATTAAGTATTTGAACCTTTTTTTTCAATTTTCAGAAAAATCAATTCTTGGCACAGATCCAAATTGGTATGGATCCTTGAGGGATAGTGATTAAGTATTTGAACCTTGTTTTTTTTTTGTTTGTTTTTTTTCAAAATTAAAAAAAAAAATCTATTTTTTTCTATTAATTTTTTTTCAAAATTTATTTTTACATTTTTTAAAAAAAAAAATTTTTTTTTTTGAGGAGACCGATTTTAGACCTTGTTTTTCAATTTTTCATTATCTTTGTCTTTTGTAATTACTGTGAATAAAATGATCAAGATTTCTTCTCCATTTAAATCATATAATTTGTAGGTCCAAGGTACCATTACATCAACGATAGGTGTTACGGATTCCGGATTTATGTGAATTACTATTCAGGTCATTGCTTATTAATGTTTATTCTATTAAAGGTTGTTGTGGTTAAATGGTTAGAAGCGCTCCTGATAACAGGAGACCGGAAACGGGATGGTGAACCGGAAGAAGAAAAAGACAATGTCGGGAGAGAAGCGGCCATCTTGATCCTCGACCAGCTCCGACGCGAGCCGAGTCGATCTTTATCTGCTTTGGAACGCTGCGTTTGAAAAGCCCGTCTGGCGATAGGAGTTACCTGCGCGGGGTGATTGCCTGTTACGTGTCAGGTTGCCGTGGGTTCCTGGAAGGAACCAAGCGTCCGGCACTGTTCGCCTCGACGCCTACGAGTGCGTGTACGGGTCGCACCTTGGGCATCGCGCGCTTTGCGAGCCGTTCACAGCCCAGAGGCCGCGATCACGGGCTCCGACCCCGGTGGTGTCCCGAGGAGGTGTCCGCTGCAGCAGCCGTTCCCGGTACGGGACGTGCACGTTTGGAGCACGTCAGCCAGGGGTCCGTTCAACCGCCCGTGTGCGGAGAAGTCGACCTTCACCTTGGTCTGGAGGGGCCCAGAGACATTGTGAGGGACAGTGACCATTGAGGGTGCAGTGAGTGGGGTCAAGGGGGGAAATATATGAGATGGCCATCTTAGTAATATTGTTGATTGTCGATTGTTGTTGATCGATTGGGAATATATTATTGATTAATCCGGATCCTTGGTGTGGGGTTTCTTATTGACTAATTCATATTGATTGCGTTACGAAAGCATATAAATCATATATCTTTCTGGCGGGGTTCCTCTCACGGTCCGGGGGTCACCGAGACCAGGTAGTCACCGGGAGGACCACGTAACAATAGGGACCAATTTATCCATTACATCAACGATTTTAAATAATTCATTAGTCCATCTCTTTGTATAACCTTTCTCAAAATGGCTTTTCCATCTGTATATTCTTAGAATATCACCAACTTTGAATTTGGGTTTTTTCAAATTAATCTCCTTTTCATATTCTAATTTTGGAAATGTTTGATGGTTTTGATTTTGTTGATGAATGAACTGTATTATTGTAATTATCTACAATGTCCTGAATTATCGGTACCCATTGTTGAGAATAGAATTGTGTGAATTTTTTATATAGTCTCTCTTTCAAAGTGCGATTAAAATGCTCAATAACAACTGCCTTTCCTTCATTGAAGGTGCTGTATAATTTAAAACCGTTATCTTTAAGAAATTGTATGAATATTTTGTTATAGAACTCTGTTCCCTCATCAGTCCATAACGTCTTTGGTTTTCTTTTACTTTTACTAAATATTCCACTGAAAGCTAACATAAAAGTATTACCCCTTTTGTTTTTCATGTGCAACCCAAGCATATCGACTCCTCAAATCAATAACAGTTAAAGCATACTTGTATCCCTTATCATTATTTAGTTCAATTAAATCAGCGGACCAGATGTGGTCAGTGCCTTTAGAATAAACCTTCCTTCTTTTAAACTTTGTGATTACTGGTCTATGTAATTCATTAGCCAAAATCTCCTCAGTCTTGTCATCATCAGAGCTTAATAGTTTTTTGAGGGTGAAACACCTGGATTACCAACCCCAAGTCCCAACCTCAATTTAGCACTTGTCAATTTTTTCACGATAAACCTATCAACTGTCTCTCTCAGCGTTGGATTTTGTATCAAAGACAAATTATACAACATTTCTCTGTTGGCTTTATGTTTTTCAGTCAATGTAGTGGTATTCCTATAAGCAATATCATGCTTCATACACACTTCATCAACCCGATTTAGAGGTTGAGACCAAGGTTTAGGATTGTCAGCCTCATCTAATCTTTTATCCAAGTTTGTTCCTGGACCACAGAAAGAATACCCAGGAAGATGTAATTCCCCTGGAATTCCAGTTGTTGTAAATTTACTCCCTGACAAAAACTTTGCATATCTCCCCCACTTTTATGCTGAGAAATGAATTGACACTTTTTAGAGCCACACACTAAACATATCCCCTTTTCATAAACTCTATTTTTACCTTTAACATACGATATATTTTTCGTATTAGTTTTCTTTCTACACAACACAATAACTCATTTATTTATGAGAAAAATTCCAACAGAGTACAAAAACCTTTTTGGTTTTCAACATATACATTTCTATCTTGATTTTTAAAACAAAGAATCCTGAGGAATGCCTTCACTCTCTCCTACATTTATTTACAAATAAAACTAACTAGTCAATAACACCAACATCATCAACCACATAATCTTTTCCTTCTTCTTCTTTATCCCCACTTTCTCGTTTAAATCTCCTCCCCTGAAAGTGATGGAACAGTTATTCTTGAAACTAATATTTCCATTAGACTTTTCATTTCTTTATTTTCCTCCTCAGTGCGTTGTTTGATTTATTTGCTGTAATACCTTCAACCTTTTATTAATCTCACTGAATTCCATCTTTTTATATTTTTCCTCCCTCTTTCCTCCCTCTCTCTTTTCTCCCTTTCATCCCTCTCCTCCTTCTTCTCACTCTTCTTTCACCCTTTTCTCCCTCTCAACTCCTTCCTCATCCCTTGCTACCCTCGAGTTTGAGCCCCATAGAATATCATACATATATTCATCTGGATTTTGAGATATCCTTGCATCTGTAATTATTTTTATCATAATAGGATACCAATAAGATTTGTTGATGATTTCTAAAAGAGCTTTATATTTCATAACTTTGAGAAGTTCATTTTTATTTAATATTTTAATCAAGTCTCCATTTGTGGGTTTAGCAATATCAGTATAAGGCCAGTTCTTAATTACAAAATTCCCATGTATATGTTCCAATTCATAAGGTATGTAATACCGAGCACCCTTTTCTTGTAGGTATCCCTGAATACAAAAATTATAATTCTCTTGCAGTCCTTTCCCTGCCATTTATGTATAAAAAAAAATTAATGTTTCTGAAATATTGGAGAGATGAATATTATGACAGGTAATACCACCCCTTCAACCCACTACCAAATCGGTTTGTATTCCTCAGCTTTCTATCCTTATCTCATTACCTTCCTTCTTTGTCATATAAACTATTGTTTTGCTGTCATATAATTTTCTATTCTTGAAATCATGTTTTTGTTGTTTTGCTAATTGCACTTCCACATAACTCCTTATCCTCACCAAGCAGATAATATTCTTCTTTACGAGACTGATTAAAATCATGTAGGTCTTCAAATTTATTGAAAAAGACCAATTATACCCTAAATCAAGCATATCATACCCCCACTTATCTATTCGCATATTAACTATGTCCTTTATAAAATTCAATTGTAAGCAGATAGTTAAATTTAATGAGGAATGGTGTGTGGTCTGTATAACCAGGTGTTGTGGTTGTAAATTTTACTTGTTTAACAAAACGTGCTGTTTTATTTAAAGATATATATTGTGATAAATCATTAAATCTAATTAAGTCATTAGCATCGGTGGGGCTTGGATAATTGATTAATTTATCAGTATTTTTCATATTAATATTTTATGTTATATTATATTTTTGTCGTTCAGCCTGTGCCTTTGTATAATAATTTGATAAATCAATATCCAGAGGGGATACTCCAAAGATAGAACCATGTTTTCCAACATGTCATTTATATTAGATTAAAAATGACATCATAAAAATTTTCATTATTGTTGAGTTGAAATAATACATATAAACATAATTGACCACAAAATTTAGAATTAATTTCTTGAACTTGAAATGTTTGATAAACACCATTCTGTAAGAATTTTATTACTTCAACAGGTGGCGGTATACCATAACTATCAAAATAATATTTATCCTGACTTATGAATACAAACCCAATGAGAACCATTCTGTGTGTCTAAATTCATAATAATATTCTTTGTATTCTTGGACAACTTTGTTAATTCATCTCACACAAATAACCACATTATCAATTTTTAGTTTTTTACAATATTTAGCAAGTTCTATATTTGACGTTTTATTCTTTCCAAATTGTTTAAACCATTTATCCATTTATTCATGAGAAAGATATAATCCATTACCCCTTTTAGTTAGTTTAACACCTACCTGTGCGATAGAAGAAAGCATATCTCCAACTAACAATCTCGATTTATCAGGTAGGCTTTCAAGCTTTTCAGCAAAATCTACAATTACACCACTTCCACCAATTTGTTTCTCCAACTCCTTGTTATGTCTTTCCAATTATTTTTGAGCTTTTCATTGTGCCTTCCTTTCATTATCAGTTTTTACCGCTGCTGAAATACCACACGTCAATGCTCCCGCCGCACTTAAACCAGCAAATAAAGGAATTAGAAATGGAAGAAATCCTCCTCTCGTCTCTATTATTGAATATTTCTTGAACATAGGTTTTGATATTTTAAATTTAAGTGAGCCAGTATCATTTAGTGTTTTCACCTGCTCGCTTGTGAGCAAAACATCAATTATTTTTGCTCCTTTTCTTTGAATTGTATTAACATTAATAATACAAGGCTTTTGATTTTGAATACAAGACAATAGTTTATCAAGATTGATTTGATTAATATATATATCCCAGTTGGTTCTTTCCTACTCATTTATTAGAAAAATCGATGTGATATTAATCATAACACCACTATCTGTATTAATCTGCAATTCTGGTTCTTCTAAAAGCAAACAATATGTATCAACTTCTTCACTCTCCCCTCTTTCAATGTATAGAGAAGTATCCACTCTCTTAAACTTTATAGTTTCCTTTTGAGAACCCAGGTCAATTGCATAGATTGTATAAAGTTTTTGAAACACAGTCATATCCAAAATGGGTTCCTTATTACCGTTGCTTTCACACACCTTTTTGTAAGCTTCAGCATAATCATTTTTTTCCCAATCAATTTCCAATCTATCTCGTGGGTAAAATGTGTCAAGAGAAACCCGAAGTTGTTTCACCTTAGCATTATCACTCAGCGCATTATTCTTATCCAAAAGAGGCACTATCTCCGACCGAGTGGTTCGCACCAACCGGAGGTGTTTTCGGATGACGTGCTGATGTCCTTGGACTTCGCGCCAGGCTCTGGGCCGACCGGGCCGACATTGCATCGAAGTCCTTTCCAAGGGTGTAGTGCTGACCGGGCCGCCGTGGTGCTGACCGGGCCGACGTGGTGTGGTGCTGATCGGGCCGACGTGGTGGTGCTGACCGGGCCGACATGGTGTGGTGGTGACCGGGCCGCCGTGGTGTGGTGCTGACCGGGCCGCTGTGGTGTGGTGCTGACCGGGCCGCCGTGGTGTGGTGCTGACCAGGCCCCCGCAGCCGTGATGCCCCCCCTCCCCCCAGAATTTTCCATGTTTTAAACGTTTCCCAGTGTATACCCTGGATTAGAATAGGTACACCGTATCCCTGCGTGTCGTAAGAGACGACTAAGAGGGTTGGCGTCAGGAAGGGCATCCGGCCATAAAAACATTGCCTCAAAAAGAGAACCATGACAATTACAACTACATATGGGCAGGGTACAGCCCGAAGTGGAGATCGGTTTCTGAGGTTTGGGACATGGAATGTAGGGACAATGACAGGGACATCAGGAGAAGTGGTGGAAGTATTGGTCAGAAGAAGAGTGGACATATGTTGTGTGCAAGAGACGAGACGGAAGGGAAATGGTGTGAGAATGGTGAAGGGTAGGCAGGGACAGAAATACAAGTTTGTGTGGCAAGGGTGACTGGAGAGCGTGAATGGTGTTGGTGTCCTGTTTTCTGAGGAGTTTGTAGACAGTGTGGTGAGTGTGACTAGAGTGAGTGATAGGTTGATGATGGTGAAAATGATTGGAAAGCTCTTGGTAAACGTCATCTCAGGATATGCTCCGCAGGTTGGTCGGAGCGATGAAGAGAAGGACAAGTTCTGGTGTGCGATAGAGAAGCTGATGAAAAACGTGAAAGATGAGGAAGTTGTTGTGGTAGGAGGAGACCTAAATGGACATGTGGGAAGGAGTATGGATGGTTTTGAGGGAGTTCATGGGGGTTACGGATATAGTGTGAGAAATGGAGAAGGTGAAAGGATTTTGGAGTTTGCTGATGGAGCCGATTTGTTGATTTGTAATACTCAGTTCCAGAAAGAGGATAATAAGCTTGTTACATACACGTCAAGTGGGTCGACGACAACCGTTGACTAACCGATGGTGCGTACGAGATAGGGGGCACCTCCGGGACACAACGGTGATCCCAAGGGAGGAGGACGTTTCACAGCACCACTTGGTTGTCTGCGACGTAAGGGTGAAAGGTGCGAGGAGAGCTCGGCGGGTGAAGTACCAACCGAGAATGAAGGTGTGGAAGTTGAAAGAGGTGACAGTAAGGGAGGCATTAAAAGAGAGGCTGAGTAGGGTCGAGGATGATGTGGTTGAGCTTGAAAGTGGTTGGATGTCAATGAAAGCTAGTCTGTTGGGAGCCGTTGGTGAGGTATGTGGCTGGACAAAAGGACCACCAAGGCACTCGGAAACATGGTGGTGGGATGATGAAGTTGGAAAGAGGATTGACGAGAAGAGGACGAAGTTCAAGGAGTGGCAGAAGGCGAAGGGTACGGGAGCAGAACGCAGAAACAACAGAGCATGAAAGTTATAAGGCAGCCAAGAAAGCTGCAAAGAAAGAGGTAGCAAAGGCGCAGGAGGCATGTAGGAAAATGTTCGGAGAACGCTTGGATTCAGAAGAGGGTCAGAGAGCAGTATTCAGGATTGCAAAGCAGATAGCGAAAGAGAGGTGTGATGTGATGGGGGTGAGTTGCTTGAAGGATGAAGTGGCACAAATCGTTGTGGACCCAGATGGCATTAAAGGAAGATGGAAAAGATATATGGAAATGCTGTTGAATACAGAGAATGAATCGGATGGCAACATAGAGAGTAACCCAGTTTTAGGACCGGCAGAGAAGATAACTGAGAAGGAAGTTGAGGAAGCGATAAAAGCAATGAAGAGTCGAAAAGTGGGAGGGCCGAAGGGAGTTGTGGGAGATATGTTGAAGGCAGCAGGAAGTTGGGGTGTGAAGAGAATGACAGATCTGTAATCTGGCAGTGAAAGAAGGCCGCATTCCAGTGGATTGGGAACAAAGTACCCTCGTCCCTCTATACAAGGGGAAAGGTGACCCTCTTAGAGTGTGGCTCGTATCGAGCGATAAAGTTATTGGAGCATGGAATGAAGGTATTGGAAAGGGTGTTGGAGAGGAGGATGAGGAAGAAAGTGAAGATCGACGAAATGCAGTTTGGATTCATGCCAGGAAGAGGAACGACAGACGCGCTTTTTATTGTGAGGCAGTTGCAGGAGAAGTACATGGAGAAGAGGAAGAAGTTGTTTCTTGGGTTTGTTGATCTGGAGAAAGCATTCGATAGGGTTCCACGCAAAGTATTGACATGGGCAATGAGGAAGTTAGGAGTGGAGGAATGGTTGATCAGAGTAGTGATGGCAATGTACAAAAGAGCGCGCACAGTTGTAAGGACGAAGGACGGGAACAGTGGCGAGTTTGAGGTGAAGGTGGGAGTGCATCAGGGGTCGGTACTAAGTCCACTACTATTTGTAGCTGTGATGGAGGTGCTGGCTCAGAACGGAAAGGAGGGTTTACCGTGAGAGTTGTTGTATGCAGATGATCTGGTGATGACTGCGGAAAGTATGGATGGACTGAACAAGTGGAAGGAATGTATGGAGACAAAAGGTCTGAAGGTGAATATCGGAAAGACGAAGGTGATGGCAAGTGGTAAAGCTTGTGGTGAGGTGGAAAGAACTGGGAAGTGGCCCTGTGCTGTGTGCAGGAAGGGTGTCGGAGTGAACTCTATTCAATGTGCAATGTGCGCTGAGTGGGTTCATCAAAAATGTAGTGGTCTGAGTCTGAGAGGGTCATTAACCAGTGTGGTAGCTACATTCAAATGTAAGGTGTGCACAGAGGGAGCTGCAGATGGAGGAAATGTTGAGTTGTATCTTGGAGACGGCGTGAAGCTGGAAGGTGTGAAAACATTTTGCTACCTCGGAGACATGCTGAATGGAGAAGGTGGATCAGACTCGGCAACGGTTGCTAGAGTGAGATGTGCATGGAAGAAGTTTCGGGAACTGAGTGGCGTACTGATGAGGAGGGGAGTGTCGTTGAAGCTGAAGGGAAAGGTGTATGCTGCATGTGTGAGAAGTGTTATGATTTATGGGAGCGAGACATGGATAATGAACGTAGAGCAGCAACGAAGGTTGGAAAGGGTGGAAATGCGAATGGTTCGATGGATGTGCGGAGTATCGTTGAGAGGAAGACAAATGATGAATTGCGAAAAATGATGGGAATAGAGCCTGTGAAGTGAAGAGGACCAGGTTGAGATGGTTTGGTCATGTGTTGAGGAAGAATGAAAGTGACTGGTTGAGAAGAGTGATAGAAATGAATGTAGAAGGAAGTAGAGGACGGGGAAGACCGAGAAAGACCGAGAAAGACTTGGCTAAAGATGGTGGAAGAAGAAATGTGGGCAGGGGGGTTAACAAGGAGAGATGCAGAAAATAGGGCAAGATGGAGAAGATTGTCATGGGGACCGCACGGCTAACCCCCGCTCTAGCAGGGGAAATGGCCTTAAAATGCAAGTTGTTGTTGTTGTTGTTGTTGTATCTCCATCTGGTTTCTTAAAAATGAGCCATAGGTATCGTGGCTTTCCTTGAAGAACACCCAAATTCCAAGCGTAGGTAGTGTGTTCCAGTTTAAAGTGTTGACAGCTTCTTTGAAGGTATGATACATTTCGTGGTTTATTAGCGCTGAGGAAGCGCCTCTAGCGAATGACTTCCAGCCAGTGTAACGCGAATTCCTGTCACAGGAATTCTGAGATCATATAAGTGTGACGTGGCAGTTCCTGATTGGTTCGTGTTGGGGAACCCCTTCTCGCTGCCGACGTGACGTAAATTCGCGCACGCGCACTGGTGAAGCGCGAGATTCGGCCCAAGGTTCTTATTATTATTATTATTATTATTTTTGTATACAAGATCGAGGCTCGAACCATGATCGAGGCTCGAAATTCCATGCCCGAACCTCAGCGCAATCCAAGAGGATTCATTTGTTTGAGTTAAGTCTATTTAACATCTCGTCCGTTTTATGATTCGGAGTATATTCACGAATATACCAACACAAATCATTAATAACAAATTTATTGTTAGCACCGAAAACATTTGCAGTCCCAAAAAAGCAATCTATTTACATTATCATTCATTTGTAGTTGAAACCCCTGCTCCCCCCCGCCCCCCCTCCCCGCCCCCGCTCTAGCAGGGAAAATGGCCTTAAAATGCATGTTGTGTTGTATTCATTTGTAGTTGAAATCGAATTTTAAGACCATACAAAACTTTATCATAATCACAAAATCCAAATATACCCTGAAGGGGAACTGCTACGGTAAACTATTCTCTGCTTTTGCATCATGCTCCATTGCCTTTATTTGTCGAAAACCAGGGTCTGCATTTGTTCCCGTTGTCATATCAAGAATAAAGCCTTCAACAGCTCCCTTACCCATTCTACAGTCACGTGAAAAAGTAAGTACACCCCATGTAAAGTTTTGACTTTTTCAACATATTTCAACATGCAGCTATTTGTTCTTCATTTCAACAATATTGATAGATAAAGGTGATATAATATAACAAATATCATGAAACATTTACATTTTGTAGTCCATTGTTTAATTTAAATAAAAATAAATGCAAATTTCGCATGTGGAAAAAGTAAGTACACCCTTGGCTCTAATAGGTAGTATTGCCCCCTTTGGCAGAAACAACCTCAAGTAGGCATTTCTTATAACTGTCTACCAATCTCTGCCATCGACTGGGAGAAATTTTTGCCCACTCCTCCATGCAGAATTCTTTCAGCTGATGTTTGAGCGGTTTCTTGCATGCACAGCTCGTTTCAAATCCCCCCACAACATCTCGGTGGGATTTAGATCCGGGCTTTGACTTGGCCATTCCACAACCCTCCATTTCTTTCTTTTCAGCCATTCCTTGGTGGATTTACTGGTATGTTTAGGGTCATTGTCATGTTGCAAGGTCCACCATCGGTCCAGTTTCAACTTAGACAGATGGCCTCACATTATCCTCAAGCACCCCCTGGTACAATGAAGAATTCATAGTGGATTCTGTGATGGTGAGCTGCCCAGGCCCTGATGCAGCAAAGCTGCCCCAAACCATAATATTTCCACCACCATGCTTTACAGTTGGTATCAGGTTCTTGTGGTTAAAGGCTGTCTGGTTTTCGCCAAAAATGTCTTCTGGTACTGTGGCCAAATAGCTCTACCTTTGACTCATCTGTCCAGAGCACATTGTTGCAGAAGTGCTGGCCTTTGCCTAGGTGTTCATTGGCAAATTTTAGTCTTGCCCTGATGTTCTTTCTGGACAGCAAAGGCTTCCTCCTGGCACACCTCCCATGTAGATCAAATTTGTGCAGCCTCTTTCTAATGGTAGACTCGTGCACTTTGACATCAACAGTGGCAAGAGCTACCTGCAGGTCCTGTGATGACATTCTGGGGTTCTGAGACTTCTTTCAGCATCTTGCGGTCTGCTCTCGGGCTGAACTTGCTGGGGCAACCTGGCCTGAACAAGTTGGCAGTTGTTTGGAATCTTCTCCACTTGTAGATGATCTCCCAGACAGTCAAATGATCGATTTCAAATTGTTTGGAGATCTTTTTAAATCCCTGCCCAGACTCGTAGGCATCTATAACCTTCTTTCTGAAGGCCTCAGAGAGCTCTTTTGATCTAGGCATGGTGACGCCGCACACTTCAACAACAAAGACCAATCCAAACTAAATGTCTCAGGCTTAAATAAGACAGGTTCCTCCAAGATCCTCTCTAACGATGATCTAATCATTTGCACCTGAGCTGGTGCACCTGATTCTAATTTTAGGCATTTGAAGTAGTGATAAATGTAGGGGTGTACTTACTTGTTCCACATGCGAAATTTGCATTTATGTATATTTAAATTATGCAATGGACTACAAAATGTAAACGTTTCATGATATTTGTTATGTTATATCACCTTCATCTATCAATATTGTTGAAAAGAAGATCAAATACCTGTATGTTGAAATATGTTGATAAAGTCAAAACTTTACATGGGGTGTACTTACTTTTTCACGTGACTGTATCCCCTCATGAATATAGTGTAAATTTCATCATTTCAGATGTAGCAGAAACATTATCAACCGCTTCAACCTCGTGTTCCAATATATAAACGGACACTATCAAACATTTTCCAGAAGAAATCATTTACGAGTGTCGCATCAGTATTACTTGCAGCCTTCGTGAATATAAATTTACACAACAAGAAACTATCAGCTAGATTCAAGTAAGTTTGTTGATTATTTATTTCAAAACTTTTTGTTCCGTTTGAATTCCAGTCTGTTCCTGTTATAGCATTTACTTTTTTTTTCTTTTTTTTCTTTTTTTTTGTATACAAGATCGAGGCTCGTGAAAGAGCTAACATTAATCACACAAAAAGACAAACCGACACACAAAACACAAAAAACAAGGGGAGCGGCAGACAAGATGGGGAGAGAGGGGGAAGGACACAAAAGAGAGGGGGAAGAGGGGGAAGGACACAAACACAACATTTGAGAGCAGGGACATCGGGAGGACTTGGGGGGAGGCGGGAGAGGATTAAAACATATGAACACTGCAAGGACTCTGGGGTGAATTACCGGGGGTAGAAAAGATCAAGGTTTTCGATGGGGGAAGATAAGAGATGGTGGTGAACAGCTGTTTTAAAGACCTGGAGGGAGGAGTGGGATTGAAGGGAGTGGGGGAGTTTGCTCCAGAGGCGGGAGAAAAGGGGAATGAAAGAGTGAAGGTGCGCAGAGAGCCTAGACTTCGGCAGTTTAACCATAAGAGGGTTGCAGGCAGATCTTGTGCAACCTGAAGGAATATTGGGGGGACAGAGCACAGAGAGAGCTGGGGGAGCAAGGCCAGAGAGGAGTCGGTAGAAGACAGAAAGACCACCAACCTTAATAACCTTAAAACAGTCTTCCTTTTTCGTGGAGTTTGAAATTATAATCATATCATCAAATCATAGATACTATCAATCGCTTCCATACTTGTATTTATATAGAATTAAAATCGTTGAAAGCCTGACCCAAGTATTTGAATGATTTTTTGTCATTCTTGTGAAGATATTTGAGTTTTGCCTTTTTTAATTTCTTTGATTGCTTGTAATTTACGAGACTCCTTTTGAGCATCTTTTACACTCTTTAAAGCACCCGCTACATTTCCCACAGCAGAAGCAGTTGAACCAATTAGGTCTTTATGTTTAAGAATGGTTGAACCAACACCCATTAGAGTATCAATTATTCCATCTCCTTTATTTCTAAATTGATGTCCCACACCCCGTTGTCTCTTTGGTTTATAGTATCCTCTACCAGGAAACATACCTTCACCCTTATAGTTTGGTGAAAGAAACATCCCATCCCCTGTAATTATTTTATATTTTCCCAACTCGTGTTTCCTCACAATAACCATTTATTTATTTATTTATTGGAAAACTTCACGTCGGTGAATTCTGATAGATATAATTTCTTCATTAAAGGAAATCATATGATTATCTTGATCGGTTATCCTAAAATTTACTCTATGTGGTTTTTCCTGACACAGGTAAATAGACAAGATTTTTTGGTTCCATATTGAATTTATAACCAATCAGGGTTGAGTATGCGCTGAATGAAAATATTGTATTTGTTCTTATTCCATCGTTATAAGCACCATCAATCAAATCACAATGAATTAATACTGAATTTATACCGGAGGATATTTGAATGACAATCACTGTAAAACGTCCCGTTAGTTTCAATCTTTTTGGAAGAGAAACATAATAGCTCTGAATGAATTTTCAATTGTGAAATCAACTTTATAATTATTTTTAAGTTTAATAGTTGATTTTGAAGTATGTTTTTGAATATCTATTGCAATATTTTTTGATTCATCAACTTGGTCTTTCATAAGACGGGCAATTTCAGAAGATATTTGAGAAATCTCGTAAGCTCCGGGTGCAACTATCGTTTTATATCCACTTCCTGAATTATAACTAAACTTGTTTTTTCTCTGCGATATTAAACAAGGTATTATAAGTTTCCATTGACAATAAAGATGCCTCATATTCTTTTGTGGGGTCAAGTTGTAGTGGGTAAGGGAATGAAGCTGTGTAATCACTCGTTGTGAAATGAAAACTAAGAATTGTGCTTCTCATCTTATTTAATAATCTTCTATATATATATATAAAAGAAAGTTTTTGTTTGTTTGTCTGTGCAAGCTAATCTCCTGAACGGTGAAAGACAGGAGGAAACCTCTAATACAGAAAATGTCGGGACGGGCCCCGGGAAGGTTTTAGGCGAGGTGGCGAGACCCACCTCGGCCGGGCCGGGCCCATTTCACAATTAAAAGCTGAACTGAATTATAGTAGTCAATCTTTATGGCCACGAGTAAAAGCTGAATTATAGAGGTAAATTCATTCAAAAAGAACTAAAAACGTTGGGACGGGCCCCGGGAAGGTTTTCGGCTAGGTGGCGAGGCCGGTTCGGCCGAGCTGGGCCCATTTCACAATTAAAAGCCGAGCTGAATTATAGTCGTCAATCTGCGACGGCCACGAGTAAAAGCTGAATTATAGTTGTAAATTCATTCAAAAAGAACCTGGGCAACGCCAGGTGCTTTCGGCTAGTATGTAATAAAATATCTTTGTATTGACATTTATTAATTATTTTCATATTCATCAACTGATCTACAATGGCTGAGGCTTCATTAAAACAATTGTTGTTCCCAGCCTTCTTACTACCTAACAGCTTTCTTCCAAATGACCCATTACAATTAGTTAATCGGCTATTATTGCTAACACCCGAACCCGAGGCGAAACCAAGCTTGCTTAAAGCATCAATAATATGTTTTTCCTTCTCATTTTTTTCTTTTACCAGCAACAGAAACTCCATAGTCAAGTGAATCTAGTAAATCAATATATGCTTTAGCATCCTCATTTTCTGTGTTCAATGGTTCATTGAAATATGTTGAATCACCCCTCATACTTGTTGCCTGTTTTCCATCTTTTGTTAGAAGAAACATTAGTCTTGGAGTTAATTTAACATTTGGTTGAGTGGAGTTTAAGAACACCAATTCATCATTATGTATCAATGCCTTTTCTTTCACAAGATAGAACTGTGCTGGTTCTTCTGTTGGAATGAGACCTGCTCTGGTTTTTGAATCTGCCGAATATTCATTGTTTTGAAGAGCTTCCACAATAAAATTGGGAGGTTGATTTACCTCAAGTTGTCGAAATAATCCATCATCATATTCTAATTATCCTATATCTCCAAGTTCTTGCTCCGTCATTTGACTAAAATCTTTGAGCATTTGAAGTTTTTTTGGAGTATATTCTATCGCAGGAACTGTAGACGAAATCATTTTTTGTTGGGAAGTTTTTAAAAGTTCGATGTTAGCTCTTACACAAGCCACGATCTTGTATACAAAAAGAAAAAGAAAAAAAAAGTGGTTTAAAAAATTTCTCTCGTTTTCTTTCAAACGCTTCTTCACCCGTTAGTTTGTCTGCATTTCTATCTTTATGCCTTCCTGTTGCTTTACAACTTTTGAAACTAACTCCTGATGTTCCTTAAATCTTCTTGCTCTTTCTTGTGCATTCATTTTCTGTATTTATTTATTGAAAAATATCATTTAGTATCTCATCTTGTTTCACAACAATATATTTATATTTTCCAATCGTGTTTCGTGTGAGCCTCAAATTCTTTTTTTACAACATAACGTAGAACAATTGTCTCTCCAAAAATTAATTAAAAATGGGGGGAGTTAAGTTAAATGCAGGGAGAAAAGGATGTAATTTTTTTTGGGGCAAAAGAGGGTGTCGTAAAAGGTGGGCGGGGCTTAATAAAAAGTGGGTGGGGCTTTGGAGGGAAAAAGGGAGCGCAATTCTTTTGAGAAAAAGGGGTGTAATTTCACTGGTTTTAAAGGCTTTTGTTTTAAAACAAATATGACGGCCGAACCACGTGACCTATGACGTCATAATTATCATTAAAAAATTATACAGGTGGAGTTGCACCAATGGGGAAACTTTCCTGTCAATCGGCCCAACGGTTGCAGAGAAAATCATATTTATTCTGTGCGGGCAAACAGACAAACGGACTCAAATGCAACACCCTCCTCGGGCGAGGGTAAAAGGGGGCGCAATTTTTTGGGAGTAAAAGGGGTGGAATTTAACTAGAGAAGGGGTGAGAGTCAATAAGTTTTTCCCTTTTTTCCCATCGACTTCAATGTTAAATTTAATGTGTCCCAGAACCAACATTTATCCCCTCCTGACAGTACTTGCACAAATAAATAAATAAATATACCCATACCTATACCTATATCAGCATGCAGATTTTTTAAAATGCTTTAACATGCCAGGCAGACTCAGAGATCCACTTGTAGATACCACATCTCACTTTTCCTACCTTCATTTGTTGTTCATCATCTGTGTCATCAGATGTCCAGACCCTGAGAATAAGCAGTAACATTCCATTATTTAGAAAAATTGTAAAAATCACCAATTGAGACCCAGAAATGCAGTTACACTGAACATAACCTCACTCAGGAGCAGAAAATTGCAAAGTTTTATTTACATGGCTGCCATAACAAAGTAAAAATAAAAGGTAAACAAAGGGAAACAAATCAGGTCAAGGAGACGTGGAATAAATCAATAACTTGCAAGCTTTGCAGTTCTTCGCACGATGAATGTGGCTGTTTAAAGGATAATTGTCTTGAAATGGCTTTGCGAGGAATGGGGGTCTTCGGATAGATTCGACTTTGAGAGACTGGTGTCTGCAGTTCGGGAGTTACTGAGAAAAAAAACAAACAAACAAAAAAAACATTTGTTCACAATTTTGCATTCAAATTCACATTCGTTTGGCACCAAACAAATTTGAGAAAATTAAACTTTCACCTGAAGAAAAATGTTTTAAATCTGTCCACAGGTGAGATAAATTGCAAACATAGGGGCAATACCCCTGGCACTCACCTGGTTGAACAAACAGTATACTACACTGACTGAAGGTATCAATTTTACACCAGTGGTTTCATTCATTACTTTGTCAAATAAAACATGAGCAAGGGGGGGAACTGATTGTAGTTGGAAGAATATTACACGTGAGTATAACTCAAATGTGCATGAGAGAGAGAGAGAGAGAGAGAGCATGCGAGAGAGAGAGCATGCGAGAGAGAGAGAGCATGCGAGAGAGAGAGAGCATGCGAGAGAGAGAGAGCATGCGAGAGAGAGAGAGCATGCGAGAGAGAGAGAGCATGCGAGAGAGAGAGAGCATGCGAGAGAGAGAGAGAGAGAGAGAGAGAGAGAGAGCATGCGAGAGAGAGAGAGAGAGAGCATGCGAGAGAGAGCATGCGAGAGAGAGAGCGAGAGAGAGAGAGAGCGAGAGAGAGAGCGAGAGAGAGCATGCGAGAGAGAGAGAGAGCATGCGAGAGAGAGAGAGAGAGCATGCGAGAGAGAGAGAGAGAGAGAGCATGCGAGAGAGAGAGAGAGAGCATGCGAGAGAGAGAGAGAGAGAGAGAGAGAGCATGCGAGAGAGAGAGAGAGAGAGAGAGAGCATGCGAGAGAGAGAGAGAGAGAGAGAGCATGCGAGAGAGAGAGAGAGCATGCGAGAGAGAGAGAGAGAGCATGCGAGAGAGAGAGAGAGCATGCGAGAGAGAGAGAGAGCGAGAGAGAGAGCGCATGCGAGAGAGAGAGCATGCGAGAGAGAGCATGCGAGAGAGAGAGAGAGAGAGAGCATGCGAGAGAGAGAGCATGCGAGAGAGAGAGAGCGAGCGAGAGAGAGAGAGAGCGAGAGCGAGAGAGAGCATGCGAGAGAGAGAGAGCATGCGAGAGAGAGAGAGCATGCGAGAGAGAGAGAGCATGCGAGAGAGAGAGAGCATGCGAGAGAGAGAGAGCATGCGAGAGAGAGAGAGAGCATGCGAGAGAGAGAGAGAGAGCATGCGAGAGAGAGAGAGAGCATGCGAGAGAGAGAGAGAGCATGCGAGAGACAGAGAGAGCATGCGAGAGAGAGAGAGAGAGCATGCGAGAGAGAGAGAGAGAGCATGCGAGAGAGAGAGAGAGAGCATGCGAGAGAGAGAGAGAGAGCATGCGAGAGAGAGAGAGAGCATGCGAGAGAGAGAGAGAGCATGCGAGAGAGAGAGAGCGAGAGAGAGAGAGAGAGAGAGCATGCGAGAGAGAGAGAGAGCATGCGAGAGAGAGAGAGAGCATGCGAGAGAGAGAGAGAGAGCATGCGAGAGAGAGAGAGAGAGCATGCGAGAGAGAGAGAGAGAGAGAGAGAGAGAGAGCATGCGAGAGAGAGAGAGAGCATGCGAGAGAGAGAGAGAGCATGCGAGAGAGAGAGAGAGCATGCGAGAGAGAGAGAGAGAGAGAGAGAGAGCATGCGAGAGAGAGAGAGAGAGCATGCGAGAGAGCATGCGAGAGAGAGAGAGAGAGCATGCGAGAGAGAGAGAGAGAGAGAGAGAGAGAGAGAGAGAGAGCGAGAGAGAGAGAGAGCATGCGAGAGAGAGAGAGCATGCGAGAGAGAGAGAGAGCATGCGAGAGAGAGAGAGAGAGAGAGAGCATGCGAGAGAGAGAGAGAGCGAGAGAGAGCATGCGAGAGAGAGAGAGAGAGAGAGAGAGAGAGAGCATGCGAGAGAGAGAGAGCATGCGAGAGAGAGAGAGAGAGAGAGCATGCGAGAGAGAGAGAGAGAGAGAGAGAGCATGCGAGAGAGAGAGACTTTGACTTTTGAGTCTTTTTATTATAAAAATATAAAAAGTAACAATATACGTGTTTTACAATCAAATCAATACTGCCAACAAAAAGAAGAACCACCAAATGATCATCAAATAAGAAACATAATCAGTATCTCATAACAGTATTTTCAATTCGTTTTCTTCAACTCCACAAAAACCACCGACACACCAAGTATCAATAAAGTTTTGAAGATTTCCGGTCACGTTGGAAAAGGTAAACTCAAGTTTCAATCTTGCTGAGACCAATGCATTAAAAGACAACATGATATTGCAGTGCTCTGTCGGTTTGCCAGATAGTTTATCTTTTCTTGTTAAATAAACAGCAAGTTTCGCAGTTGCTATTAGGAAACTAAACAGTTTAGATACAGGATCTTGTTTAGGGGCAAAACAAAAGATGAAATTTCTCAAAGAAAAAGTAATATGCATTTTGTGTGCAATATAATTCAACCAATGAAACAAAGGAAATAATCGTACACAGTCTATGAATGCATGAAACAAATCTTCATTGACTGCACAGAAGGGACAACAAACAGATACAGGAGAAAAATGTCTAATAAACATGTTGGAGGGAACAATCCAGTGGGCCAAACGCCACTGGAGATCACCTGTTCTTTTGGATGTGGGCTCACTGTACATGGCTTCCCAGATAGGTTCGGAGGGGGGTCCTCCGGGTAACAATCCTTTCCATCGGGTAACTCCATTTAGCGACGGGTTCCCATTTAACAGCTTGAGGCACATCTTGTAGATGCCCTTGCTGTCCATTGTCTGGAAAAGCTTTGACCCATCGCTAACAGGGGGCAAATCGTTTTGAATGGGTTCAACAATTAATTTAGGCACTGTCGGCTCATTTGGATCTTCTTCTGTACCTCGAGTCCAAGTTAGGCCAAGTTGCCGTCCCAACTGAATCATTTTCCTCAAAATTTTTGCAATCATCCTATGGGACCAAATCCCTGTCAGGTCGGCGATTTCACTTACGGATTTCCAACCATACCCTGAGTCATGTCGGAGATGCCGCACCTTCACAATACCAGCTGCTATAAAGTGTTGGCAAAAATCTCGACTCTTTGGAATGTCGGGAAAGAGAGGGTTATAGAACAAAGGCTCGTGTGCCAGCATTTTCGTTACATATGTGTCCGCCTGACGACTCACAGAAAGGCTCTGCCAGGCATTTAAGAGGCTTTGGTAAAAAGCAGGGAGAACCGATATGTCGACATGCTGGAGGTTCATTTGAAAGAGTTCAAACCCGTACCCGAGCCTACCCGCTCGCTGCAGTACAAGGCGTGCAGGGAGCCGGCCTGGCAGATGTTCCATGTAGAGGAGACGTTGAATGGACCGCAGCCGGAAGGCCATTAGGCGGGCTTTGATGTCGACGAGGTTGTGGCCACCCTCAGCCGAGGGGCGACATATCACATCGGGTCGTAGCCAGTGGTAGCCTCCCCAGAAGAAGTCCACCAGTTTGCCCTGGAGTGCTTTGAGTAGGGCCTCCGGCGGTTGCAGGCAGATGAACCTATGCCACAACATTGTGGCAACTAAGTTGTTGATCACTAGCACACGGCCCTTGAAGGACAAATGAGGTAAAACCCTTTTCCATCGGTTCAATCTTTCTCCCACTTGCTCAATTACCCCGTCCCAATTTCTTTGAGCATACTGTGGGGAACCAAGGAATATGCCCAAGTACTTAATTCCCTCACTTCCCCACAGCAACCCTGCGGGGAGGGATGGGGGCGGCTGTGGTACAGGCTGAAGAAGGTTGCGATAAAGGGAGGGTATCCATAACGTCTTGCTCTTGTTCCAATTGATTTTTAAAGAGGAGGCAGCGTGAAACTTTGACAGGCACTCAACAACGATATCGATATCATCCTTATCTTTTACAAAGATGCAGACGTCATCCGCATAAGCACATAGGGTTAGCGGTGCACTCATGGGAGTGAGTGCTATTCCAGAAATCTTCTTTCTCAGTAGATTGAGAAGAGGCTCTAAAGAAAGAGCAAACAATAAACCAGAGACTGGGCACCCTTGCCGGACCCCTCTCCGAACCTTGATGGGGGGAGCCAGCACATTATTAATCTTAATTAAACTAAATACATCCGTGTATAGCAAGGAAATGTAGGAACGAAAGTTTGCTCCGAGGCCGCATGCCTGTAACACATGATGCATAAACTTATGGTCGATACTGTCAAATGCCTTTTCAAGATCAAGCGACATCATTCCAAAGTCTTCTTTAACACGGTTACCATCAATGAGATCTCTGATTAAAGAAATATTATCATGGATGGATCTTCCAGGAACACAGTAACTCTGTTCTGGCAGTACTAGATCACCGATAACCTTTTTTAGTCGATTAGCTAGTACTTTTGAAAAAAGCTTGTAGTCTGTGCACAGCAGGGAGATCGGTCGCCAGTTCACCAAAAGTCGGGGATCTTCAGTTTTCGGGAGCAAGCACACTACGGCTCTTCTTAGACTCAGCGGCATTATACCAGTCTGTATAGAAGTGTCCAAAACATTCAGCAACTCAGGGCCTAAAAGGTCCCAAAATGTCAGAAAGAATTCGGGAGGTAGACCGTCAATACCCGGAGCTTTCCCTGAATCCATGGCAGCAAGAGCACAGGTTAGCTCAAGGAGGGTGATTGGTAGGTCAAGCTCCAACCGTTGAGCCTCAGTTAGGGAGGGGAGGTGAGAGGTTAAATCCATCATTGTATCATTACAAACAGTCTGCTCCTCAAAAAGTTTTGTAAAGAATTCAATAATGTTTATTCTAACATCATCTTCGTTGACAACAACGTTGCCTCTTGAGTCCAAAACAGAAGAGATTAGCCGTGATGGCTTGCTTAAGGATTCTAAATGAAAGAAAGACTTGTTTGGGGTGTCTGATAACTTTACATTCTGTATTCTAAGTCTAATTAATGTTCCGGCTGCTTTCTCTTGAACTAACTCCCTTAAAAGAGCTTTCTTTACAAGCAATAACCGGTAATTGGCGTCATTGTTTTCATGAGCCAATTTATTCTCCAAATGTAGAATATCCAATTCCAACCGGGCCATTGTAATGTGCTTGTCGTTTGTGCTGTGTGATTGGAAACATTGACAAAAAACCCGAATTTGAGATTTCATGTTATCCCACCATATGCTGGATGAAGAAAAGGAAGATTTCTTTGCTACTAGACTTGCCCAGAAAACACGAAAGGCTTCCTTAAACATACCATCTTCTAGAAGTCTAACATTAAACTTCCAATAAGCGCTCCTACTTGCGGGTTGAGGAAAGGAAAGGTTTAGGGTTACCATATGATGGTCTGAAAACACGGAAGGAAAAATATTTGAAGAAACCGCAGTATTTTTAAAGGGTACGTTGATGTACCATCTGTCAAGCCTTGCCAAGGATACTCGACTATTGGCGCATCGACACCAGGTGTACTGGGATGTGCTTGGGTGGTGCAACCGCCAAACATCAACGAGGCCCATTGTGCTAAAAAAATTGGATAAGTGTACATGGGACTCAGGATGGGGTTCGGCAGAATTTCTGTCAACCGATGGGTCGAAGGTGCAATTGAAATCACCTCCGACACACACACAATGATCAAAATCAACTGATCTTAAGTGATTTATCATTGCGGTGAAGAAGGACTTACGCTCTACGCTATCACTTGGCGCATACACATTAAAAATAGTGTAATGGAAGTTATGGCTTACTAGTTTGAGAGAGCTAAGCCGACCATTTATTACCTCCTGAAAATGGCATGACTCACACACGAGGCCTGGCTTCAGCAAGAAGCCGATTCCAGCAGATGAAGCCGATAAATTGCTGAAATAGCATTGGCTCTTAAAAAGTTGATGCCAGTTATGTTCCACATTTGGTGTGATGTGAGTTTCTTGAAGTAAGATCACATCCACCTTTTTCCGTTGAAATATGTTTTTTACTTGGACCTGGCGGAGGTGTCTAGCACCACCACCGTTAATATTTAAGGTTGCGAGTTTTATAGTTTTCATCCTGTATTGATGAAATCAGCCTGTGGCTGGGAACACTCTACACCTGCACGTGTGATGAATTTTCTTAACCTGTGGTATTGTGACTTATTCAGGTCGAATTGTTCAGGCGTTTTAATTATGGATTTTGCAGTGTGGATGAATGCAGCCAAATCGTCAAAATGGTCTTTAATGACTATGTTACGCTGTCTGTACGTTTCGGCTAGAAACGACACGATGTGTTGGGGGGGTATCTGTGACTGAGATGCTGATGACTGTGACAGCTCAGTCACTTCCACCTCGTCCTCAGACTCTGACAGGTCTGATAATGTCCCACCTGGATCTTGGGCCTTACTTGCAGCTCTCACAAGCTCCTCTGGAGGCATCTCCTGAGATTTCGTTGGGTACTCTGGTGCACACTCACGAGCAGACTGGTGCTTACTTTCTTTATGTGTGCTTTGGCAAATGGCTGCAGATCTCTGCGTAGCCGGGGTTACGATTTCTGTTTGTGAGACAGAGCAATTTGTTTGGTCACCAGTCCGCTCAGCTACTGGAGGGGGGACCGGTGGGGCTTCGCGTTCAGGCTCAAAAATGGCCGCATTGTTCGGATCAATGTCGGCTTTATTCTCAGAGCTTGGGAAATCAGTAACATCTTCTTTACCACTTTGGCGTTCGATATTTTCGTTTGCTGTAAACGTTTTGCCCTCTTTTGCAGAGACAGTGTCTCTGCCCAAGACAGCCTTCTTTATCGCACCATCGGGGCTATTTGTTAGTGGTGCTTTCCGTTTTTTGGTCAGTATGACAAGTTCTTCATTCATGGGTTCGTCAGCAGTACTAGCATCACCAAGTGCCATCTCACTGGGTTTGGGTAGCACCGGGGCGTCGGGAAGCACGGTCGGGGCGTCGGGAAGCACAGTCGTGGCGTCGGGAAGCACAGTCGGGGCTTCGGGAAGCACGGTTGGGGCTTCGGGTAGCACGGTTGGGGCTTCAGGTAGCACGGTTGGGGCTTCGGGAAGCGTAGTCGGGACCTCGGGAAGCACAGTTGGGACATCAGGAAGCACAGTCGGGGCGTCGGGAAGCACGGTCGGGGCTTCAGGTAGCACGGTTTGAGCGCCAGGAAGCACGGTTTGAGCGTCGGGGAGCACGGTTTGAGCGTCGGGGAGCACGGTCGAGGCGTGAGGAAGCACGGTCGAGGCGTGGGGAAGCACGGTCGAGGCGTGGGGAAGCACGGTCGAGGCGTGAGGAAGCACGGTCGAGGCGTGAGGAAGCACGGTCGAGGCATGAGGAAGCACGGTCGGGGCGTTTTCTTTTTTACAGCCCACATTGGTGTGTCCCAATTTGCCGCACTTCGTACAAGATGCTTTGGGACAAAACCTTTTAACGTGTCCGAAGGCTCCACAAAGGAAGCACGTTAAGGTGCCTGACGAAGCGTACATTTGATATTGACGATCATTTACCGAAATTTTAAACGAGATGTTTAGTCCTGTATCGTCGCCGCGATCAGGAAGCACCATGAATACTTGTCTCCGGAAACTCATAACATGTTTCATTCGTTCATCCCGACATCCCAGGGGAATCATCGAGATTCGGGAAACAACAGTTCCATACCGGGTCAGAACAGCCATTAACTTATCATCTGTGATAAACGGAGCGACATTTGAAATAATAACTTTAATCGCCGGTGTGTCCATCGGGGAAACCATGACGAACTGCCCACCTTTCAATGACAGACCGGTACTAACAACATCATGCACGAACTTCTCGTCCGACACGAAAACAACAAACTTTTGGTTCATCCGCGACGCGGCGCAGACATTTTCATCGCCGATAACATTCCCTACAGCTAGGATAATGTCCTCGGTAGGAACACCTTCGGGAGGGACACACACGAAAGCATGCTTCCTTGTTAGGGCTTCAAACCCTTCCTGCCGTGCACGAACACTCGCCATAACGGCGATGTCTCACCTTTCCACCTTGACCAGGCGGAAAGGACACAAAATAAATAAAGTCGAAATGAAATAATGAATAATAAAGTTCACACGACGCGAGTAAGGTAAATAGCACCGACGGAGCAGGTAGACTGAACCGAACGGGTCTGCTCTCACCTTTGGGCTCTTCTCTCACTCTCTCTGTCTCAAGGGAGGGAAAGGGGCACAGGTGGTAAAGAGGGACACGACAAAGGCGCGATGGGAAAGGAAGGAATGGGGGGGGGGGGGGGGACAACACAACACAAGCACGGAGCTACAGCACACGAACACCAGTGCACGCCATCTTGCCACGCCCAACACACGAAAGGCCAGCAGGGGGCGCGAGAGAGAGAGAGAGAGAAAGTGAGAGAGAGAGAGCATGCGAGAGAGAGAGAGCATGCGAGAGAGAGAGAGCATGCGAGAGAGAGAGAGCATGCGAGAGAGAGAGAGCATGCGAGAGAGAGAGAGCATGCGAGAGAGAGAGAGCATGCGAGAGAGAGAGAGCATGCGAGAGAGAGAGAGCATGCGAGAGAGAGAGAGCATGCGAGAGAGAGAGAGCATGCGAGAGAGAGAGAGCATGCGAGAGAGAGAGAGCATGCGAGAGAGAGAGAGAGAGAGAGCATGCGAGAGAGAGAGAGAGAGAGCATGCGAGAGAGAGAGAGAGAGAGAGAGCATGCGAGAGAGAGAGAGAGAGCATGCGAGAGAGAGAGAGAGCATGCGAGAGAGAGAGAGAGCATGCGAGAGAGAGAGAGAGCATGCGAGAGAGAGAGAGAGCATGCGAGAGAGAGAGAGAGCATGCGAGAGAGAGAGAGAGCATGCGAGAGAGAGAGAGAGCATGCGAGAGAGAGAGAGAGAGAGCATGCGAGAGAGAGAGAGAGAGAGAGCATGCGAGAGAGAGAGAGAGAGAGAGAGCATGCGAGAGAGAGAGAGAGAGAGAGAGAGAGAGAGAGAGAGAGCATGCGAGAAAGAGAGAGAGAGCATGCAAGAGCGAGAGAGAGAGAATGCAAGAGAGAGAATGAGTGCAAGAGAGAAAGGGAAAGAAGGAGAGAATGAGTGCAAGGGAAAGAGGGAGAGAATGAGTGCAAGGGAGAGAGGGAGAGAATGAGTGCAAGGGAGAGAGGGAGAGAATGAGTGCAAGGGAGAGAGGGAGAGAATGAGTGCAAGGGAGAGAGGGAGAGAATGAGTGCAAGGGAGAGGGAGAGAATGAGTGCAAGGGGAGAATGAGTTCAAGGGAGAGAATGAGTTCAAGGGAGAGAGGGAGAGAATGAGTGCACGGGAGAGAGAATGAGTGAGAGAGAGAGAATGAGTGAGAGAGAGAGAATGAGTGAGAGAGAGAGAGAGAGGATGAGTGAGAGAGAGAGAATGAGTGAGAGAGAGAGAGAGAGAGAGAGGATGAGTGAGAGAGAGAGGATGAGTGAGAGAGAGAGAGAGAGAATGAGTGAGAGAGAGAGAGAGAGAGAGAGCAAGGGAGAGCAAGGGAGAGAGGGAGAGAATGAGTGCAAGGGAGGGAGGGAGAGAATGAATGCAAGGGAGGGAGAGAGGGAGAGGATGAGTGCAAGAGACTGCGAGAGCACAGGAGGGAGCACAGGAGAACACAAGAGAGAGCACAGGAGTACAGGAGAGCATGCATGAGAAGGAGACCACATGAGGGAGAGCAAATGTGAGCACGCGAGTGGGAGAACATGAGAGAGAAAGAGCACATGATTAAATAACTGGCCAAATGGAGCACTGAAGCATCAGAAGGAACGCAAAAAAGACAAAGATGGAGTCATCAGGAGGACCCTGGATAGGATTCGTTTTCCAACTGCTGCTCCTCTGCCCTCACAAGCCCATCCCGGCAGTCAGCTGAACCCTACAAAAACGACTTGCAAAATTCATCCCTCCATAGACAACACAACAACAACATGCATTTTAAGGCCATTTTCCCTGCCAGAACAGGGGTTAGCCTTGCGGTCCCCATGACAATCTTCTCCATTTTGTCCTATTTTCTGCATCTATCCTTGTTAACCCCCTTGCCCACATCTCTTCTTCCACCATCTTTAACCAAGTCTCTCTCGGTCTTCCCCGTCTTCTACTTCCTTCTACATTCATTTCCATCACTATTCTCAACCAGTCACTTCCATCCTTCCTCAACACATGACCAAACCATCTCAACCTGTTCCTCTTCACAGCATCAATCACAGGCTCTATTCCCATCATCTTTTGCAATTCATCATTTGTCTTCCTCTCTCTCAACGATACTCCGCACATCCACCGAACCAATCGCATTTCCACCCTTTCCAGCCTTCATTGCTGCTCTACATTCATGACCCATGTCTCGCTCCCATAAATCATAACACTTCTCACACATGCAGCATACACCTTTCCCTTCAGCTTCAACGACACTCCCCTCCTAATCAGCACGCCACTCAGTTCCCGAAACTCCTTCCATGCACATCTCACTCCAGCAACCGTTGCCGAGTCTGATCCACCTTCTCCATTCAGCATGTCTCCGAGGCAGCAAAATGTTTTCACACCTTCCAGCTTCACACCATCTCCAAGATCCAACTCAACATTTCCTCCATCTGCAGCTCCCTCTGTGCACACCTTACATTTGAATGTAGCTGCCACACTGGTTAATAACCCTCTCAGACCGCTACATTTTTGATGAACCCACTCAGCGCACATTGCACATTGAATGGAGTTCACTCCGACACCCTTCCTGCACACAGCACATAGCCACTTCCCAGTTCTTTCCACCTCACCACATGCTTTCCCACTTGCCATCACCTTCATCTTTCCTATATTCACCTTCAGACCTTTTGAGTTACCTGGTGTTACCTTTTGAGTTCATTTGAGACATGCCTTGAATTTATAAGTTATTCTTAACTATTGAGTGCCTGGTGTTGGCTTAGCGGTTAGGGTGCCAGCTTAGGATCCTAGGATCCTGAGTTCGAATCCCGGTCGATCGCTGAATTAACGCCAGGGGGGTTGACTCAGCCTGTCATCCTTCCGAAGTCGGCAAATTGAGGACCAGCTTGCTGGGATGAATGATCCTGATGTGTACCCCGGTTAGAATAGGTACGCCATATCCCTGCGCATCGTAAGAGGCGACTAGGGATTGGCACCAGGAAGGGCATCCGGCCATAAAAACATTGCCTCAAACAGGGAACCATGATAGTCATGGGGCCCGCAAGGCTAACCCCCGCTCTAGCGGGGAAAATGGCCTTAAAACGATCATTCATTCATTCATTCATTCAGTGAGAGATAGATAGATAAAAAGAGAAAGAGAAAGAGATAGAGATAGAGAGCACACGTCAGAGAACACGTGAGAGTCAAGACACGTAAAAGACCACAGTATCGAAATTGAGAGAACCTTTGCAGGCACAGTAGCTTGAGAAATGGGATTGAACTGAAGAACAGAAAACAGTCACGTTTTTGAAATGTGTTCCTTCATGCAGAGTTTGCATGTAATTCTTACACTTGTACCACGGGGAATGATGATACACGTCTTCATTTACTCCAAAAATGCAAATTCTGCCCTTCAAAGTTTGAAAACGTCTGCACACATATTTGGTGCAATGAACATTCATTCACTTGCAGATGTGACCAACATACATTGGACATACCTGTCCCCACAAAGTATCAAACCCATTATATAGGGTAAACATAAAAATAAATAATAAATAAATAAATAAACATAATATGCCAAGTTCAAACCATATATTTGGCAAAGCACAAAATTTCCACGCACGCAACACGCTTTTTACCTTTCCCTTTCCTTGGACTTTCAACACAGAAGAAACCTGCATCAAATGTGACAACATCTGGTCGACTGCGCATTTCCTCAGTGTGAACATTCATGCGTTTTGCCTTCAAAGCTGCCTTGACCTCCACTAGCCTTTTCCTGGCTGCTACTGTGGAGCTGGCAACACCACCATTTTCCTCCTTGAAGTTTTTCTGATTGGGAGGTAGATAAAGGAAATGGTTTCAAGCAAGTAACAATATCAATTCAAACAAAGAAAATACCCGGCACAATAAAAGACAATTACAGAGCTGTGCCAAAAGCTATGCGAAAGGGAGCAACACGGATTATGTCCGCCACATGAATGACAATATGCAGTACAGCCCTGCAATTGTTGCAAGCTGTGTATTTCAGACCATTTCACCCATTTAAAATATTGCATGAATAACAACTAACCTTCCCTTCAACATCTTTTGAGATTTGTTGAAACAGTTCAGGGTGATCATTTCATATGGTGTTAAAATAAGTTTTTAAATAAGTTGATTGGGCTTCACATTCACTCCAGTATCAATGCAGAAGTTTTCAGGGTGACAGCGATTGAGGAAATTATCTTTGACATTTTCACAGCATAATGTATTTGCAAAATTGTCGAGCAAAGTTTCAGGTAGCACTCAGTGAATCAGAGGATAGTCGACACCAGCTACCTTGTTTTGGGCCATCCATTAATTAACCCTGTACACATTGCACAAAGCAGGGTGAAACAATTGGTTCCCTCTGTGATCGAGGAACTACTCGATTTCAATTGAATTATACATTTTGAATAATGTAGACCACGAATAGGAACATGAACCTGCAGTTGAGCAATACTTTGGCAAATTGTACTGAGTCTTGGCCCGATTATGCATGCATGCAGCACGGTAAAATAATAATTGCTTCAGTCTGTCGGTGGTAAACTTCCCATTCCATGGCTTGTTTTGTTCTTTCATTTCAATTGAATTACGTTTCAACACAAAGGGGACAAATCGCCTTTTTCCACTTCCAAAAAAGTTTCGTTCAGCAGTACTTTTTTTTTTTTCTTTTTTTTTTACGTACTGCTAAACAGTGTTGAAAAATATGATTCAATTGAAATAAAATAAATGAACAAAACAAACCATTGAATGGGAAGTTTACCTTTCAGTTTTGCAGTAATTTTAGCCACCACGACCAATAAAATTTGCCACGCTTTCAGAATGGGGGATCTTTGATATTCTTCTTACTCTTCCTCCAATAAAATCCTCTGTCTTTTCTCAAGACTGGTAAAATGTTCCACTTTCATTAAGTGTGCATCAGGTGGTTAGTACATCAAAATTGAGAAAAAGGAAATTAAGGTGGGAGAGCCGGAGAGGAGGAGAGTTGGAGAGGGGCAGGGACACACAGAGAGAAAGAGAGAGAGAGAGAGAGAGAGAGAGGCGGAGGCATATACAAACAAACAAACAAACACACACACACACACACACACACACACACACACACACACACACACACACACACACACACACACACACACACACACACACACACACACACACACACACACACACACACACACACACACACACACACACACACACACACACACACACACACACACACACACACACACACACACACACACACAGAGAGGGATGGAGGGATGGAGGGAGAGACAGAGGGAAGGAGAGACTACCTTGTTAGGAGAAACAGGGGGGGTGGGGTGAGTGAGAATGTGAGAATGTTACTAATGTGAGAATGTTCCTCCCCAGGGAGCATTTATGGAATGTACATGGAGAGAGAGAGAGGGAGCACTAAACCAGTTTGAACATAAATTTCTCTTTCTCAACGAAGCTCAGAAGAGCAAAGTAATGGAAAGACCACAAACCTGCAAAAGGATTAGGTTTGGAAGGGTTATTAGGGATAATAAAGATTGTGGCAATGATGCAGGATAACATGAAATGGTGATGCACCCACCGCTGCTTGATGGCGTGGAGGGAAGACCAGGATGGCACAGCCTTGGGAAGGCAGTTGGCAAATGTGAAATGAGGAACAGAATAATGTTCCATGATTAATGGGCATGTTCCATTTATCAGAGAGTGATGGGGCTGTTGTCGGCTAATTGGTGGATTTTGGTACTCTATGACAGTTTACACCAGGGATTCTTAACCTGTGGTCCATGGACCCCCATTTCTTCCGTGAAACAGGCACATAAAAATTATTTAAAATTTATTTTCGCTAGCTTTTTATAAAAAGTTGTATTTTTTGTCGATGTACAGGATGTTATGTACTTATTCTTGCTTACTGAAGACCAGTAGATCTGTAAGGTAGGTTGAAATGGATGATACTGAGAGTACAGTCAGGTAACATACAGTAGTCATCGTCGTCAAGTTATGACTTCTAGAATAGTTCCCGTCGATAGAAATTGAAGAAAATGTACCCTGCCCCAGATTTTAGTGCTGGCCGCTAGACCTCGTGTTTAGTTTGGTATCGTCGTCTGCACGACCGGCACCCAGTGCGACTCCACAATCAAGTGCTTATTTCTCACTTTCCACGGCTTGTCACAACTAAGGAATCTTCTCATATACTGGTGAGGTTTAAAACTTTATAGTATCTTCAGATCCATGTTTTTTTTTCCGATATAATTATACTGTATATTCAATTACCCATCAATATAATTTTCCCATCTACCTGCTCTGAGTTTCCTTCCTGCTTGCCATGTTTTTATCTGCCTTTATTTTCGACATTACAATATATTGTATATCTTTCATCCATATTTTAATAGATAAATAACGCATGAAACTGAATATAAATATTGGGGTGCCATGTTTTTCTCCATTTGAAGATATTTACATACCCCATACCCGGGTATTATCATCAATTCGGAGTAGAATCAGTGAGCTTGTCTCATATTTCAGGGGCCTCGATCTTAATGTATGCTCATATTGACATATCATGTACCCAGGTTTAGTGACAAATTCCTTTGAGCATGCCATTGTTGTTGCCTTTTGACCCAGTCACGAAAAATGTGTTTTTGTTGTGTGTGACCAGCAGTTTATGCAGTAGATCCGAGATTTAATGAAAAGCATGCCTCAATTACATTTCATACACACAGCTGGCCTAAACTTACTAATTTAATTTTTGTTCACTGGTTACTGTTTTCCATATAAATTACATCAGTGTTTTATTAATTTTATTATTATTATTGATTTTTTTTTAATTTTTTTTTTGCAGACCTACCTCCAGTTGGAAATTTCGCAGAAAAGGAAGTACGATGAAGCCTACGTATCCTTTGGTTTTACTTGCATCACTGAACGTGATAGGACACAAAAGCCACAATGTTTCTCATGTGGCAAGGTTCTTGCCAATGAAAGCATGAAGCCAACAAAGCTGAAGGAGCACCTCACGTCGGTCCATCCTGAAAATACATCGGACAGTGTGGATCTTTTTCGTGCAAAGAAGGCTCGATTTGGAAAGGTTGGAACTTTGCCAAAACTTGGATTTGTCCAAACACAAAAGCCTCGTCTTGAAGCATCCTACAAGGTTGCTTATCGCATTGCCAAACAAAAGAAGCCACACACAATTGGAGAGACTTTAGTAAAGCCATGTGCCCTGAACATGGTCGAGCTGGTTTGTGGATTGGAGCCGAGGAAGAAAATTGAAGCAGTGCCTTTGTCAAATGATGTCATACATTCCAGAATAGTTGATATTTCTTGTAATATTTTGAAACGGGTCATGGAGGAATTGGCAGCTACGCCATTTCTCTTCCGTATGCAACTGGATGAAAGTACTGACATCTCTCAGTGTAGACAGCTCCTTGTTTTCGTCCGTTATGTGCATGCTGATGCCATCAAAGAAGAATTCCTATTTTGTGAGCCACTTTTGGAAACTACAAAGGATATTGACATCTTATAAATATTGAAAAATTTATTTGCCAAGCAAAACTTTGACTGGAAGAAAAATTTGGGTACTCTGTGCACAGATTGAGTACCTGCGATGCTTGGCAACGCATCTGGTATTACTGCTCTGGTGAAGAAAGAAGCTCTTCACGTCATCGTGACACCATTTTCTACATCGGCATGCACTGGCATCAAAGACTCTGCCAACAATCCTTAAAGAAGTCTTGTCTACTGCCGTGAAAGTCGTCAACTTCATCAGAGCCAGGGCTCTGAATCATTGCGTTTTCAAGAGGTTTTGTCACGAAATGTGAGCAGAATATGAAGTTCTTCTCTACCACACAGAAGTTCGCTGGCTTTCCAGAGGACAAATCCTGAAGCGCTTGATGGAACTTAGGGGCAGAAGTTTCACTTTTTTGAGAGAAAAGGAAAGTCCACTCTCGGAACAATTTGACAGGGAGGAGTTCGTTCATGGCTTGGCTTATTTGGCGGATATTTTTGGCCATATGAATGTGGTAAGTCTTTCTATTCAAGGCCCTGCAGTCACCATTATGGATGCTGCTGAAAACCTACAAGCTCTTTGGGCCAAGCTGCCACTGTGGAAGAGGAGATTGGAGGCAGACAACTATGCAAACTTTCCAATGCTGGAAGAAGTGCTTCTGCAGGATAGAGTCGAGAGAGACAAAGCCAAGTCAATTTCTCTGCAGGCAGAAATGTGCAGACACCTGGAAACACTGCAGAACTCTTTTGAAGGTTACTTCTGCTCAGATGACCTTAAAGTGGAAACGTGGATTCGTAATCCTTTACTTGCTGATATAAACTGTGTTAATGATGCAGACCTTGCCAAAGATGACCTCATTGACCTGAGGACAAAGGAAATTATACGACATGAGTTCAAATCGAAGAGTCTTGGAGAATTTGTGTTCCTTGACACAAGCCTACCCTTGTCTGGCAGAGAGCGCTATGGGAGCTCTGATTCAGTTTGCAACCACATATCTTTGCAAGTCAGGATTTTCAGCACTTGTTACCATCAAAACGAAAAGTAGAAATCGATTGGATGTCAAACATGACATGCGTGTTGCCTTGTCAAAGACCACTCCCCAATTTCATCTTCTTATTGAAGCCAAACAACAGTCTTCTCACTGAAATGTACTTTTGAGCAGAATTGAAGTTTATTTTTTTGGTTTAATTTGCACAATTTGGATATATTTCATTTTATTCAGGGAATGGTCATTGATTTTTGCATGAAAAAAGTGAGATATATTCTTGGTAAAGATAGTTTTTTTTATATTCTGATTATGACGGTATGTGAAGGAAATAATTTTCCTATGCAATAAAATTTATTCATTGTATGCAACATTTTGTGTATATGTGCTCATGTGCATTTTTCTGGGGAGGGGTCCATAGCTTTCACCAGATTCTCAAACGGGTTCATGACTCAAAAAAGGTAAAGAACCCCTGGTCTACACGAATGAAAGGGTTTCTCGAGCATCAAAGGTTGTTTTTGTAGATGAGGAAAAAATGGCCAGCACATTGCTTTGCAACACTCAATCCCCAATTGGATGGGTAGATGAGGGTTGCATTGCTGGCAATCCATTGACTGCACGAGTGGAGAAAAATCATAAATTCAGGAAGGAATAGGCCTTGTATACCACATGCACAGAGCATGACAAGCAAAGCAGGATGCCAGACCTATGCTCAAAGAGACAGTCATGACCACCTCTGAGAATTAGGGCCTCAAACCATTTCCGAGATAAGAGCAGAAGCATGTTCAGAGTTGAGTGATCAGGCAGAATCCAAAATGATGGTCAGAAGTGAGGCTGTTTGCAAAAAGGAAAGAATTTAATGGGGCAGCAATCAATGATCGATTCCAAAGCTTTACTTGCAATTTGAAGCAAGCTTACTGGTCCGTAGTTGAGTATCCGTCTCTGCACCTTTATTCTGGACAGGAGTGATGTTTGCCAACTACCAAGTAGACATGAGGCAGCCAAAGGTGAACAGGCTCCCCCAGAACAAACCGAGGAGAAGCAATCAGAGCAGGATACAGAACATTGGTACTGATGCCATTTGGCCCTATTGCTGAGGTAGGATCGAGGCTCGGCAGTACCTTTCTACCTTATTGGTTGAGAAGGACAAAGTCCAATCGAGAGTGTATATGAAGAGTTAAGATAGGAACATAATTGATTGGGTTCAGAACACAAGATTTGGAGGCAAACCAAGTTAAACCATTCTGCTTCATCTCAGGTAGTCTACAGATATGCCATTTGAGGTGAGGGAGAAGATGAAGGGGCAGCACACACCAGAGAGACTTAATTCAAGGAAAACTAGGTGCGTAAGTTGGTTAGGTGACAAGAACAAGCCAATTCGATTTTGGGTCAGATCCAGATCCGGCCTATCAGTGGGAATTAAAACGTGAACTGTTCAGCCTGGTGGGGTATGCGCTCCACCGAGTGCCATTCTAGTTTGACCATTTGATGAAAATATTTTGATCGCAGTGATATTAGTTGTAAAAGGAAAGTAACGAGGTCATAGATAATTCCAAGTTCCAAAAAAATTCATGAAATTGATTAACAACAAATAGGAAAGAATTGCTACAACAGCTTTTGGCAAATAAAAATGTTTTCAGAAATCATGCGTTGCGTCCAATCACGCATCCAATCATGCATCCAACAATTTAATTTTTGTAATCACATTCAGCACAAAGGCAAAAGTAAACAGGAACAAACCATTATCGATCGATCTGAAATAGCACCTTTACACGATTTTACACTTATGGTTGAAATGTAACGTCTAAGTTGGTTACGTTGTAAGATCATCCTTAGGTTAAAATTACAAGGCCAATACCTCCTTTTTTAATTAAAATAAATTAAAATGAAAATCACTCAGAAGTATAATCAAATAAAGCACAAATATGCACATTTCTACCTTATTGGTTGAGAAGGACAAAGTCCAATCGAGAGTGTATATGAAGAGTTAAGATAGCAACATAATTGATTGGGTTCAGAACACAAGATTTGGAGGTAAGCAATGAGCATGTTCATAAAATCAGAAGCATTTAAAGCTTTCGTGAACTCAGTCAAAAGAAATATATTTCATGTGAGGCAATGGATAATCTGCAATGTAGGAGATATATTTAATTCAAGCTTCTGCAGCAAAGCTGTTTAACTTATATGGCAAGACAACACGTGCCGACAACAAACCTTCCGGAATTTTTTCTTGGGCGGCTGATCTGTTGGTTCGTTCTCCCAGTTGTGGTCCTTAAGGTACTGAAGTACTGCGAATTTAGTGTAAATATCCTGCACCTGAAAACAGCAGAAAAGCATGTTAAATGCCATGGATAAACAGAAATAGTATAGCACCAAATAAAAAGACCAGTTAAAGGAAACCGGTAATGCAACCTGCATGTAGACCATGTCCCAAAATCCAGCAAGGTCGTTGGTTGTTGTCTCTTTGTCTCCACGGGAAAACTCGCAGTCATCCACAAGCTTCTCAAACTGTTTCAGCCGCTCTTTCGTCAGCAGATTGGCCTGTCCTGTTGCCTGCAATATACGCTCTTGCACTGCAGGCCAGAGACAAACATCAAGATTTCACCACTTCAACTTCAAGTGAAACTAAAACTAAAACCAGGCCTATAGGCCAGCTAGCATGCATTCCAAGGTGACAAGACAAAATAATAATAAAATTAATGGCTGGGATGTATTTAATAGGCCCAACCATGACAGGTATACTCACACAGGTCATGTTGCACAGAAAGTGCAGCACATGTATTAATTGGCAAAATACTGTATAGTCAGACCCACCATTCGCGGAGGATACGTTCCCAGAAAATGCCGTTGATGTCCAATCCGAGAATGTGAAGGAATTGTTATGATCAACTACATGATCTAGGTATGTGGAAGTGCTATGACATGATCTAGTGCAAGAGCTGCATCCAGTTTCAGAGCGATTGGTTGGTACATAATGGGCGAGTAGGGATCCAAAGTTTGGGGGGGGGGGGGGGGGGAGGTTTCCACGTTCCCAACTTTCACAGACCCCCACGGTTGATAGACTGCGACATGCTTCCACATTCGCGGCCATGTTTCCCGCGAATTCACGGGTGCAACACAAAATTTAAAAAATAATACACGAGCTGCGAGCATGACCGGCTTCCACATGCCCTGCGCTTCACGTTTTTACAGCTTTACAGCTTTTTACAGCAACAGAAATATTTTAGCTGCGCTATAAGCAAGCTTCGCGGGATATTCCACCATTCACATGGTAAACATTCCATGTCGGGATATCCGCCAATCACACGGTAAACATTGCTACACGGTAAACATTGCTACACGGGATATCCCAACATTCACACGGTGAACATTGCTACACGGGATATCCCACCACTCACACGGTGAACATTGCTACACGGGATATTCCAACATTCACACGGTGAACATTGCATATCGATTTCCCGCCATTCACACGGTGAACATTGCTTCACGGGATATCCCACCATTCACACGGTGAACATTGCTACACGGGATATCCCACCACTCACACGGTGAACATTGCTACACGGGATATCCCACCATTGACAGTGAAGCAGGTTCACGGATATCCCGCCATTCACACGGGAACATTGCTTCAAGTGATATCGCACCAGCTGCTGACACGTCATCCCCCTTGAGTTAACGTGCAGAATGAAAACACTCCACGGTATCTATTAGTACCATTAGTTGTCTCCCTCTTTCCCCACTGAAACAATGCCCACACATTCGCGGTTCCGACTTTCACAGCATTTTCCAGGACCATATCCCCCATGAATATCGGGGCACACGCGCGCGCACACACACACACACACACACACACACACACACACACACACACACACACACACACACACACACACACACACACACACACACACACACACACACACACACACACACACACACACACACACACACACACACACACACACACACACACACACACACACACACACACACACTTTAAATAAATAAAAATTAAAGGCCCAGAACACACCTTCATCAGCAAGGTTTTGGGGATCGACTGCTTCCCAGACAGTGCACAGGTATGCGAGACGTTCCGTCTCCCCATTCAGCAAATTCCTACCAGAAGCCAGGATATGAAAGGTATGCAACACTGCCTGAACTCAAACAAATAATTCACATCGCAGGAGTGCAGTAAAATTGGATATTATTGTGAAAAACACAAACCATTCAGTATCAACACAAATGTCTGCTATTTATATTTCATCTAATAGGGAGCAGGGTTTCCATTCAACATTTCTCAATGGTCCGAGTTTTCTTTTTTCTTTTTTCAAGCGAGAGCCATCACTTTTACAGGACCAACATCAAGTCATTTAAGCATGTGGCCATTCACTTCCTGTATTTTACTGTACATTTACATGGGCTAGAATTGTCCTGAATCAAAACATCCAATAAATAACTCATGATGAGGAACCTGTCACCAATTTACAAATAAAACTGCTATACGCTTTACAGTAGAGATGACAGATCAAACTTTAAACAATTTAATTATCGCCCATTTTAAACGATCAGTAAAGTGGTCGACGCTCGCATTATCGTTACCGAAAGTGTGTCACATCATGAGACCCAGATGCCTCCTCAATCTTGCAACTGCTGCTGATATCCATAGACTCCTCTGGAACCACATTGGACGGTGCAAGCAAAGGGTAAACCACTGCAGCATTGGCAACTCCCTCGGCAACAGGGTGGCGGCTCTGGTTGTTCACAGCTTCAACTGCTTGGATATTTCTAGGAATAACGTTTTGTTCTAGCATTAGAGTATTTATTAACGTTTGAAAATATATTATCTACCCTCATTTGCTATCAACAAACCATTTTAAAACTATTTTCTGGCAAAAAGTACACAACTACAAACATATTCTGACTTACCCCAAACTCAGCTTGGCAAGACGAGTAGATCTACGAGTAGCCGAACAGCTAGTATTTGAAGGGAAAACGTTTGGAGTTTCTGATGAACAGACAGCTTCTTGAGTGTGGAAAATGTGTGACATTGAAGGAAAACCAGGCAGGCCCTGAAAAATAAAGCCATCTGGAGCAAAGGAGTGGCGAAGATGCATCTGCTGAAATGCTCCGACAGGCAACTCCTCAGCAGGGGCCTGCACCGGCCCGGCAGGCAACTCCTCAGCAGGCAACTCCTCAGCAGGGGCATGCAACGGCCCGGCAGGCAACTCCTCAGCAGGGGCCTGCACCAGCCCGGCAGGCAACTCCTCAGCAGGGGCCTGCAACTCCTCAGCAGGGGCCTGCACCGGCCCGGCAGGCAACTCCTCACCAAGGGCCTGCAACTCCTCAGCAGGGGCCTGCACCGGCCCGGCAGGCAACTCCCCAGCAGGGGCCTGCAACGGCCCGGCAGGCAACTCCTCAGCAGGGGCCTGCACCGGCCCGGCAGGCAACTCCTCACCAGGGGCCTGCACCGGCCCGGCAGGCAACTCCTCACCAGGGGCCTGCAACTCACCAGGGGCCTGCACCGGCCCGGCAGGCAACTCCTCACCAGGGGCCTGCACCGGCCCGGCAGGCAACTCCTCACCAGGGGCCTGCACTGGCCCAGCAGGCAACTCCTCACCAGGGGCCTGCAACTCCTCACCAGGGGCCTGCACCGGCCCGGCAGGCAACTCCTCACCAAGCGCCTGCACTATCCCAGAAGGAACGTCCTCAACCGGGGATTTGACAGGTCCAGCAGGTACCAGACCTGGGGGCTGCACCATCCCAGTAGGCAAGTCTTCAACCAGGGTCACCAACAGCCTGGCAGGCACAGATACCTGCTTGCCAAAGCCACGCTTTGTTGCCAATGTGGACGCAACTGGAGCCTTCAAGTTAGCTTTGTCTGACTTGGCATTTTCTTTCTGAATGTTTGAGGTTAGGGAGGGTTGAGGGAGTAAGCATTAGAAAAAAAAATAGTAAATATAAATATGTATACAGAGGACACACAATTTCAAAGTACCCCTTTACATATACAGTGCTTATAGAAAGTCTACACCCTCTTTCAAAATTTCCAACTTTTGTTGCCTTATAACCTGGAATTAAAATGCATTAAATCAGACTTTTTACACCTTTATTCACACATCATTACCCACAACTTCTAAGTGAAAAACAAATTCTACAAATTTCGAAAAATCTATTAAAAATGCAAAACGAGAATATCTTGGTGGAATAAGTTTCCACAGCCCTTATAATAACAATGGTAAATTAGCCCAGGTGTAATCAATCACATTCAAAATCACAAACCAAGTTAAGTAGCCTCCACCTGTGTTAAACCGTTAGGATTCTGATTATTTCAGAATAAAATCAGCCGTTCCTGTAGGTTTCCTCTGCTGGATAGAGCATTTTAAAGCAATCCAGCGTTTTGGCGAGCAGGAGGCAAGGGGAGTGGTGACTGTGTCCACCTTAAGGGTGTAGTACTGGTGAAAAATTGAGAAAACTACATAGGTACCTTTGAGAGGCCTATACACAAAAACAAAGTCAAGTTAATATCTAATTTTCAGTTTTTCTTGAAAGATATAATCTTGGCTTTAACTCAGACCAGTTTCAACGCTTCTTTGTCATATTACATGCATATAATTTGCATAAATTAGACCGTCAATAAAAAACAAGGAAAAACAAAGAACACATTTCTACTTCCATCTTCTATGTCACCTATCATTCTTTTCACACAAAACTTGGTACATGTATTATACGTGTTACTCTACTACCTGATGAGGATTTTGTGAAATTATGTCAAATGTTCACCAATTAGCTAATTATGCCAATTACCAGATAAAACTTGGTTGTCCTTCAATAAATCCACAATGGCTACTCCTATAAACAAAAGCCTTCATCATTTTAAAGGAAGTGATATTCTGAATATCCTGTCCAAATTTCAGCCCAAAAGAATGATGCATTTCCCAAGTTAAAACAAATTTCATGCAAAATATTATATTGAATTGAAATTTGAATTTTTCAATAATTAGGGGTACTTCTATGACCTCTAATAGCATGATTCTTGTTTATAAGACTATAAAGAAACTGTACAGCTTAGATTTAAAAAAAAATCAAAAAAAAAAAACACCTGTTCACCAGTACTACACCCTTAAGCAGCTTGTGAGCCTTGTTGTTTGCCCTGCGCGTTTTTATTTGCCCCATCTCATCCATGCGTTTATTGTACACCACTCCTTTCCTATGCCATCTCCAGGCGCTGCATGACGTCATTGCTGGGCACCAAAGGGGGCCCGGCAATGACGCACGCTGAAAGGGAGTACTCAGTTTTCACTCCGCTTTCTTGTTTGTTTGTCCGGGCGATAGCTAAGCCATCCTTTGAGCTGGGAAGCTGAAATTTCAGCACAATAGTGAGCAAGTGCTTTGGCAGAAAAGGTATTTTTTTTTGTTTTTTATTTATTTATTAATCGATTAATTACTTGATTATTAGTGATCAAGTACTTATTTATTTCCTTTCTCTTCTGGGCATTGTCTCAGGCACCTTTTGAGCTAGGAAGCTGATATTTGAACACGACAGTGACAAAGTGATGTGGCTATAAAGGATATTTTTTATTTATTGATTAATCAGTTAATCGATTAATTAATTATTGATCAATTAATTATTTAATTTTTTCGATTAATGACTTCTTTAATTTTCAAAAAGTTACAGCTTCACATGATGCATGAGTGGTTTAGGATATGACACTTAGCCAGTTGATTCAGAAAATATTTTATGATCACTGTTTATTGATTTTAATTATGCAATTAATCAATCAATTATTGTACACCTCTCCCTCCCAATACAGTCTCTGAGCTGCACGGGGGTATCGCCAGCCGCCGAAGGCGCCCCAGCAATGCCACGCTGGAGGATAGTTATTTATTTGGCATGGGGGCGGTGTACTTTGAATGCATCTGCACTTGTCTCATACTTTGTCTTTGTCTTTTTGTCCGGCAGATTTGGCGGCCTCACACTCCAGGCAGACTTGGCGGCCTCACACTCCAGGCAGATTTGGCGGCCTCACACTCCAGGCAGATTTGGCGGCCTCACACTCCAGGCAGATTTGGCGGCCTCACACTCCAGGCAGATTTGGCGGCCTCACACTCCAGGCAGATAGGCGGCCTCACGCATCCCCGCTTCGTCTGTCTGTCTCTCTGTCTGTCTCCCTCTGTCTGTGTCTGTCTGTCTGTCTGTCTCTGTCTGTGTGTGTCTCTCTGTCTGTCTGTCTGTGTCTCTCTGTCTGTCCGTCTCTCTCTCCACCCCTCATTCCCAATGTCGTCCTCTGCCCATCCCCAGGACTACAGGCATGGCGAGCAGGCGCCATTAGTGTCCGATTAAAATTTGTGAAGGAGGGACCCATTCCACTAGGTGAGGGGTTTGGTCGGACACATTGGAGTTCAAGGCTGAGGATATTTAAGGCTGCCTGAGTTCAAGGCTGCCTCATCTCCTTGTTTAATGGATTTGATGCGTCTTTCCAGTCCGCTGGGAAGCTTGCAGAGTTCTGGGTGAGGTGGACTGCTGCTCGGTGAGCTGGGTCTCCGGCTGACTGGGCAATCGAAGCCCTCTCCGACCACGAGAGGGTTGTGACAGTCCGCCTCTACAACGAGTATCAGATTACGATGTTCAGTATTCAGGAAGGATGGTTCGGTCACATTCCTAATGGGATTGTAATTGGGATGGACCGAGGGCAGGATTATTACGCGGTTCAGCCGAAAGTATGCTGCAGGTGTGGACAATTGGACCACTTTTTATGTGCAGCCAGTTGGGATATTCGAGGGAGCACTGTACCTTTGAGGCAGCACTGTAGGTTGCAGTGCAACCTGTGGTGTGATGTGGCACACCTTCCGCTCCTGCCCATGAAGCTACGCCAGCAAAATGCATGCGGGTGGGGTGGTGTTGCCCTGGGGACAAGAGCTGCCGAGGCTGTGTTGCCTCTTTCCCCCTCCCCCGCAGCTAATGAGGAGATAAGGACGGAGAGAGAAGAGAGCAGAATGGCGGTGGAGGTCCCCACGCCCCGGGCAGTGGTGGGGCAGCTTGTGTTGTTCCCCTTCCCCACGGAGCAAGGGGAGAAGAGAGGGATCTGTTATCAACACGGGGGCGGTGGTCATTGGGCCCGCTGAGGGGAGTGAGAGGAGGATGCCAGAGTTGACAAGGGTGAGTTCGCCCCTTTGCCTGCTGAGGAGAAGGAGGGCCATTACAGCTCCTTCGGTTATGAGGATGTGTCCACAAGTGGCTGGACCACTGTGAAGTGCCGGAGGGGCTGAGGAAAGGAGAAAACCCCCATGAGGAAGGGTTAAAGCCCCAGCCCGGTGTACAAAAAAAAGAAGAAAAAAAAAGTACTTATGGCCGTGAAGGAGGTGCCAAAAGGCTCCGTGCCTTCCAGATGTTCAGTGGAGGAGATCCAGAGGTAGCTTTGTTCTGCGGAACACGTCCCCTCAGCTGCCATCTCCCCTATCCATTCCAGTTCTGACTCGTGCTCCCCATGAGAAGACTCCCGGCCCCCGATTTCCCCCCCCCCCCCCCCATCCTCCTGGGGGTGGCAGGTGCAAATGAGGCAAAAAAGGTGGAAAAGTGACTTTTGGGGTTTTCTTTTGATGGACTGAATTTATTGATGGTTGGATATTTCTTTGTTATTTACTTGTTTGTTTTTGATGTATTTACTGGTTTGATAATTGTTCTCGACTTATTTGGTATCGACTATGGCTTTGATTTGTAAGTTTGACGATTTTTTTTTGACCTTTTTATGTAATATAAAAGGCCATGCAACCATTAAAGCCATGAGCACCAAGGCGCTGTCAAAAGACCTCTGGTATAAAATTGTTTGGTACAGACCTATCCCAACAGACTCAGCTGTAATTGCTGCCAAAGGTGCTTCCACCAAGTATTAAATCAGAGGGGTGGATACTCATCCAACAAAGATATTCTCGTTTTGTATTTTTAATTGATTTGCTGAAATTTGTAGAATTTGTTTTTCACTTGGAAGTCGAGTTATGATGTGTAAATAAAGGTGAAAAACCCTGATTTAATACATTTTAATTCCAGGCTATAAGGCAACAAAGGTGAACATTTTGAAAGAGGGTGTAGACTTTGTATAGGCACTGTGTGTATCCAAAAACGTATCATTATGCATGAAAGAAGTCGACAAATGATTATCCCAATGTGCTTCACTTTGTTCTCCGTGCAACTCGACTACCCCGTTTCAAAAACATTTTCATTGATTTATCCTGCCATTCTGCACAGGCACCCCCTGCTGATTATGATATCTACAAACAGACTGCATTAAATTATTTTCAATGGACAGCCTTACTGAATACAGAGATAAAAGTTCAGAAATCCACAAAGTTTTCAAATGTAAAAAAAAACAAAAAAAAACAAATCAAAATATCAAATATATCAAAATACATCATATCAAACCTGCCTACTCGAGTTAAGTATTTGTGTACAATTCTGTTGAAAATGAGCAATCACAACTTTCTCAGTTGAAAAAAGAATAGAATTCAGTACAAGACAAGCAAGGCTCAGAAGAATGATCCCAATTAGCAGAAGTTCAATAAAAGCACTGAGTGCCAGAAATTCAAGATTTGGGTATTGCCAAATGCTTATCCCCACGCCTAAAAACAAAACAAAATGGGGAATATTGTCATCAGCTCCATCCAACCGTCTGTCACGCGATCTCTTCCAAAAAGTTTGCGTACAAATTCACCAAACTTGGTATTGTGTTTCAGGGTGAGGACTTAGGGTCACAGGGGTTAAACCACAAGATTTTTTTTTTTTTTTTTTCCCCCACTCAAAATTTGATAGTCGGTCCTGGTGGAACTTTGTCATCTTGCAACCTTGATTTCGGTGGCAAGCATGGGAATTTGTGATGGCGCAAAATGGACTTCACTCTAGTTAGTGGACTTCACCTTTCACTCACTCACCGCAGGCAGGTAGGTGGTCTTTGTCTTCTACCGACTCCTCTCCGGCCTTGCTCCCCCAGCTCTCTGTGCTCTGTCCCCCAAATATTCCTGCAGGTCGCACAAGATCTGCCAGCAAGCCTCTGATGGTTAAACTGCCAAAGTCTAGGCTCTCTGCTCACCTTCACTCTTTCATTCCCCTTTTCTCCCGCCTCTGGAACAAACTCCCACACTCCCTTCAATCCCACTCCTCCCTCCAGGTCTTTAAAAAACAGCTGTTCACCACCATCTCTTATCTTCCCCCATCCAAAACCTTGATCTTTTCTACCCCCACTAATTCACCCCATATCCACCTTGTTTGTAATTCCAACTTCTTTCCTGGTAGTCCAGGCAGTGTCCATATGTTTTATGCCTCTCCCACCCCCTTTCCCATGCCTCCCCCCCAAAGCCCTCTCCCTCCAACAGATCTCTCGATGTCTCCATGTCTCTCGGTTCCTGCTCTCAAATGTTGTGTTTGTGTCCTTCCCCCTCTCCCCATCTTGTCTACCGCTCCCGATGCTTTTTGTTTTATGTGTCGGTTTGTCGGTTATGTGTCTGTTTGTCGGTTTGTCTGTGTGATAAATGATCGCTCTTTCACGAGCCTCGATCTTGTATACAAAAAAAAAAAAAAAAAAAAAAGTTCCCTCCATCACCAAAGGTAGATGGATGGACCTTATGTTTTCACCCACCTGTTTGTCTGTGACCAAGTTCTCAAGAAGTTGTGGACTGATTTGGACAAAACTTGGTGGCCAGGATGGATGTTTGACACGGATGAACAGTTTCGATTTTGGTGAATATCCAAATCCGGATACGACAATTATTATTATTATTTTTTTTTTACAAGTGATTCTTCACCATTGAGCGATGGAGCCAACAACCACATATACAGTCACGCGAAAAAGTAAGTACACCCCATGTAAAGTTTTGACTTTTTCAACATATTTCAACATAAAGCTATTTGATCTTCATTTCAACAACATTGATAGATAAAGGTGAGATTGTAGCGGTTACCGGAAGTATGACACAATTACCTTGCACGGGCCGATGACGCAACCGGCGAGCGGTCACTTGTCCGGACTCGCCCGGGCGTGTCCAGACTTGCCTTTCCCGGGCGAACACTTGGCTATTTGCAGACCACGCCCCGCCTGAGAGGCGTGGCTTTTGTGTGTTGAACTTTACTTATAAATTGCTGCCCGTTCGATGGGCTGATTCAGTGCTTTTGAGTTCTTTTGAGTGAGCTGGAAATAAATAGCTGAGTGAAACTTCATTCCTGGCGTCGTTCATTTTTGTCCTGTTTTATCGTGCGAGCATAGCTCCCACAATTGGTGACCCCTTTTCAAGAACATGGCGATGGAGTCATCTGAGGCTTTAAAGCTCCCGGGCTTTTGGGAATCGCACGCGGCTGTCTGGTTCGCCCTGCGGAACATTACTGAGGACACAACGCGCTACCACCATGTGGTCTCGGCGCTCAACGCCTCCACCGCGGCCCGGGTCCTGAGCTTCCTACAGAACCTGCCGAACGCCGACAAATACGGCGCGCTCAAAGGTCTACTCCTCGGTGCGTTTGGACTCAGAGACCGAACGCGCGTGACAACTACTCGACCTCCCGGAGCTGGGTGAGGCCTGTCCATCCGAGCGCATGGACCACATGCTGGCTCTACTCGGCGACCACGGCCTGGATTTCCTCTTCCGTGAGCTGTTCCTCCGGCAGCTACCCGGGCAGGTACGGTTAGCTTTGGCTAACTCGCCCATCACGGACCCTCGCGCCCTGGCCAAGGAGGCCGATAAATTTTTCTCAGCCAGGCGACACGTCAGAGCGGCCGCCTGGAACCCTGGGCCGACCGAGGCAACGCCCGCGCCACGACAGGCGCCACCACCGGCCAAGTCAGCGCCACTGGCGGCAGTGGCCGCCGCGACACCCAGTCGACCGAACAGGACGCGACCCCCGGAGCCTCCACCAGAGCGGACCATGTGCTATCACCACGCCAGGTTCGGGCAGAAGGCCAGAACGTGCCGCCCAACATGCACTTTCGGCAGGTCGGGAAACGACCAGGCCGGCGCTCGCTGCCTGCCATGAGCATCGGCCATTCAGGCAGCCTTCTGTTTATCACGGACACAGCGTCCGGGCGGCGTTTTTTGTGCGACACCGGCGCTCAGCTGAGCGTGATACCCGCCTCGGTGCAGGACAAACAGGCCGCGCTTTGCGGCCCCGCCTTGTAGTCAGGTTCACTATGTCAATAAATTATATTTCGTTCAAAATCATGGTAGATTAGCAAACCTATACATTTTTGGAAAGGTTATAGCATAAGGAAACTAAAAATCAATGTTTACATTTGGAGAGATACCTGTATGGCGGCCATTTTGGATTTTCAAAATGGCCACTGTAAAATACATATTTTGTTCTATTTCTGCCTCTAATTACCCTAAAAACTTTTTAAAATATACTAAACGTATATTTTCAGGGACAAGGAATCCAATGAAAGTATCAAATTAGTGCTATGGGGAATGAATGGTAAGACACGAATCAAAGGTTTTGAATTGCAAAATACTGTCTTTATATTCGCGATAAGTTGCATAATCAAATACATGTTATCATTTTGTACAGGCAGTTAATAACATCAAAATGTGTCACAATAATTCATATCACCAAACATACACAGGCAGTCAGCAAAATCATATATACACATGCAGTCAGTATAACTTCACATCTACACAGGCAGTCAATGACAAAATATACACAGGCAGTCAATGGCATCAAACATACACGATTACAGAATATGCCATTTAGAGGTCGTCATCACTGTCCTGTGTGTCGTATTGGACAATATAGTCCGCATCGTTTTCACAGTCCGTTCCACACAAGCAAAGGTCGGTCAAATTGATTGGCAAATCGAATTGGTCGAATGGTCGATCGAAGCGATTGGTCAAATGGAATTGGTCGAATCGAATTGGTCGGAATTGGCAAATGTAAACATTGATTTTCAGATTTTCCATGTAATAACGTTTCCAAAAATGTATAGGTTTGCTAATCTACCATGATTTTGAACGAAAAAACAGTGAACCTGACGATTGGTCACCGCAAACGGCTCCTCCATCCACACCTTCGGTTCGCGGTGTCGCATTCTGCTTCGGGGGCCAGCGCTTCAGGTGGGACTTCATCACAGCGAACGTGCCCATGGCCTTGCTGGGTGCAGATTTTCTTTGCGCGCATGGGCTTTTGGTCGACGTCAAACGGCGTCGGCTCATCAACGCGGAGACCTTCAGCTCACTCGCTTGCTCATTGAGCGGCTCCGCAACAACCAAGCTAGCCTGCGCGCTCCCGGCCGCGGACGATTTCACCCGCCTACTCGCCGAGTTTCCCGCCCTCACGCAGCCGACGTTTTCGGCCGTCGCCGTCAAGCACGGCGTCGAACACCACATCCCGACCACAGGTCCACCGGTCTATGCCATGGCTCGCCGCCTCGACTCGGCCAAACTCGCCGTGGCGAAGGCGGAATACGCCCCGCTGGAGCGATTGGGCATTGTGCGACACTCGAATAGCGCGTGGGCCTCGCCCCTGCACATCGTGCCCAAACCGGGTGGCGGATGGCGACCATGCGGTGATTACCGCCACCTCAACGACACCACCCCCGACCGACCGGTACCCGATACCACACATACAGGACTTTTCCGCCCGTTTGGCGGGGCGGGTGATCTTTTCCGAGGTCGACCTCATTCGGGGCTACCACCAGGTACCCGTCCGGCCGGCCGACGTGCCGAAGACTGCGGTAATTACACCTTTTGGCCTCTTCAAATTCCTTCGCATGCCGTTCGGCCTTAAGAACACGGCCCAGGCCTTCCAGCTGCTGATGCACAGCGTGCTGCGCGACCTCACCTTCCTTTTAGTCTACTTGGACGACATTCTCGTCGCCAGCACTTTCCGGGCGGAGCACCTCATCCACCTGCGCACGCTTTTTGAGCGCCTCAGCCAGCACGGCCTCATTATCAACCCGGCGAAATGCCAGTTTAGCGTAACGGCCGTCGACTTCCTGGGGCACCGCATCACGAAGCGTGGGGCCGTCCCGCTGCCTACCAATGTGGAGGCAGTCAAGTTTCCCGCGCCCCCGCTCCATCAAGGCCCTACAGGAATTTTTGGGGATGGTAAATTTCTACCACCGGTTCGTGCCTCGCGCCGCCCAACTCCTGCGCCCCCTGCACGAGGCCCTCCGGGGCAAGCCGGCCAAGCACGACGTCGCCTGGACCACAGAGATGGACGCGGCGTTCACGGGCGTGAAGCTGGCCATCGCCAACGCGACCATGCTGGCGCACCCGGCGCGCGACGCACCCATCGCCCTCACCACGGACGCTTCCGACTACACGATGGACGCCGTGCATGAACAGTGGGTGAACGGGGCTAGGCAACCGCTGGCCTTCCTCAGCCGGCAGCTTCGCCCTAACGCGCGCAAGTATAGCGCTTTCGACCGCGAGCTCCTCGGCCTTTACCTGGCCGTTCGCCACTTCCGCTATCTTTTAGAGGGCCGCCCGTTCACGGCGTTTGTGGACCACAAACCCCTGGTCTTTGCCATGGCCAAGGTTAAAGAGGTGTGGTCGGACCGCCAGCAGCGCCACCTCTCCGCCGTGTCTGAATTTACGACGGACATCCGGCACGTCGCGGGCAAGGACAACGCTGTGGCCGATTGCCTCTCCCGGTCCGGCGCGAACGCCATTCACCTGGGTGTGGACTTCGCCCGCATGGTGGCCGACCAGACCGCCGACCTCACGGTGCAAGCCCTCCGGACAGCGGACACAGGCCTGCGGTTGGCTGACGTCCCCTTTGAGGACACAGGCACAGTTCTCCTGTGCGACGTTTCCCTGGGCCAACCTCGCCCCACCGTGCCCACCGGATGGCAGCAGCACATTTTTGACGCCCTCCACGGCCTTTCCCACCCGGGCCGGAAAGCATCACAGAAGCTTGTGGCAGCAAAGTTCGTCTGGCACGGGCTCCGTAAGGACGTCCGCGACTGGGCCAACATTTGTGTCGCCTGCCAGCGCGTGAAGGTCCACCGGCACACCCACGCCCCGTTGGCACCATTCGACGTGCCCGCGCGGCGCTTCGACCACGTCAATGTGGACATGGTGCCCCTTCCCTCCTCGTGGGGCTTCACCCACCTCCTCACGATGGTGGACAGGACCACCAGGTGGCCGGAGGCCGTCCCGCTGGCATCAACGACATGACACAGGCCTTCATTGGCACCTGGATTGCTCGTTTTGACGGGCCCTCGGACATCTCCTCCGACAGAGGCCCGCAATTCGCCTCTGAGCTTTGGGGCACGGTCGCCCAGGCCTTGGGGGTCAAGCTACATGGCACCATGGCCTACCACCTCCAAGCCAACGGCTTGTGCGAGCGGTTCCACCGCTCGATGAAGGCCGCTCAGGGCCAGCCTCCAGGACGACAGTTGGGCCGACAGGCTCCCGTGGGTCCTATTGGGCCTCCGAACGGCCCCTAAAGAAGACCTCCAGGCTTCCACCGCCGAGCTGGTCGACGGCCAGCCACTGCGCGTGCCGGGCGAATTAATCCCCGACGCCACTGGCCCCTGGTCCGCGGCTCGCCAACGCTCGGTCCTCCAGGAGGCCGCCAGGAGATTTGCCCCCGTGCCCACGCCCTACCACGGCTGCCCCCAACCCCACGTCCCCCCAGCACTTCGCACTGCGGAGTCCGTTTTTATCCGGCACGACGCACACCGGGGACCGCTCCGGCCACCATACGATGGACCTTTCCGGGTCCTGAAGAGGGACGACAAGTCGTTCATCATCGACATCGGCGGCAAGCCAGACCGCATCTGCGTGGACCGCCTCAAGCCGGCCCATTTGGACCTCGACCAACCTCTGCGGCCATCTTGGATTTTGACGTGGCGACCCAATTTTCAATAACGTTCTTCCTTATGCCTAGATACACCCACACCAGATTAGAAGTTGGTATTACACTTATTTTTTTAAGATATTCCGCTAACAAGGTTCAGACATACATGGCGGTGGCCATCTTGGATTTTGACGTGGCGACCCAATTTTCAATAGCGTTCTTCCTTGTGCCTAGATACACCCACACACCAGATTAGAAGTTGGTACTTCGCTTATTTTTCAAGATATTCATCTCACAAGGTTCAGACATACATGGCATCAGACATACATGGCGGCGGCCATCTTGGATTTTAACGTGGGTTGCACCCACACACCAAATTCGAATGCGGTCCTTCACGCACACACACACCCACATGCACGCACGGACACACGGACGGAGGGGAAAACCACAGTCCCCCTTTCGCTCCGCTGTGCGACGGGGGACAAAAAGTCAAAACTTTACATGGGGTGTACTGTTATGAATTTGGGTAGAGGAATATCTAGAGCCAGATCGATCTGTGTCGGTAGGTATTCGACTGTCGCGATAGGGAATCAACCTTGCAATAAGTTCTGGGTTTGTAGGCGGTTTGTCGGGATAAAAGTATACCTGTGAACATACCAGGATGTTCGGGTATTAAATATTGTCAGGAATAAGAAAACACCCCTTGTGTGTCAGACCTGGTAATCATTCCTTTGTCCCTTCTGGCAACGCACTCCTATAAACACTTAGATAGGCCCTTTAGTGCACACAGTAATTAAATCCCCTTCCCTTACAAAGACTTTGGAGAACAGGCAGAAAGCCAAGACGGGGCACCACCAATGGTGCCGCAGCCAGCCATGCCACCAGCTGGCCCAGCAGCCAGCCTAGGCGCCACGCCCAGGAGGACTGTTGACTGGGCAGTGAGAGGGACGAGCAATACGACCAGCGGGAGGGACTCGGCCAATGGGGGGGCACGCCGAGACCGACATCACAGGCCAGGTTATAAAAGGGCGCGCGGCACGACATTTTCAGCAGCTCTCCTGGCTTCTTCACTCGTGGTTTCTTCGCGCTCCTGGCTTCCTCTCTGGGCGCTGTTCTCCCCGTCTCAGCTCTCTTCGCGGTGGACCTTGTGTGGGGATCGCTGGCCCAGCGTGGACGTGTGGTGCTTTTGGCTCTACGTGGTGCTTGGTGCTGAACAGGAGCGAAGGACCTCGTGGTGAGCAGTGGAGCGAGTCGCTTCGGGGCGTTGGCTCGGGCCTGGCGGAGTGAGTGGGCGAAGCGGACAAGGGTTTTCACGGCGCCGGAGTTTGGAGCCACGTTGAACGGACACTGCACTTGGACAGATAAGGACGGACCACATTTCCATTACACGACGATTTATTTTATTTATCGATTCCTGTGTGGCATATTTGAAGTGAGATGTGTGGGATCCCAATATCGGACCATTATTTTATTACCGCCATGTTCCTTGTTCTCGGGTTCCGGAATAAACGTGTTTCTTTTTGTACATTATAATTGGGTTTTCACGAGTTAATTCCACTGCAGGATCGGAGCTGCCGTCGGTTCGCTCAAGGTAAGCGCTTTTGCCGCACCTTCCGCTTCCCTTCTTCCTCCCGCGGGTTTATAGCAACGTCCGTGTTTGATCGTCGCCTCCAGTAAATCCGTTTGGTCCATCTGCGGTCCCTGGTATTAACCGGAGGGATTCGCACACGACAATACTTACGTTTTCACGTGACTGTACACCATGATATTTCAAATATATATTTAAGGACTATCACAAATCTTGGTGGATGGGTTGGGTAGTTGACAAGAACAAGCCGACGGCATTTTTCTTTAAGTCCGGAAGGGAGGTGATAATATATCTATATATCCATCTATCCATCTATCCATCTATATATCTATATATATCTATATACAGTGAAACCTTGACTTACGAGTGCACCAACTTACGAGTTTTCCGAGATACGAGCCGTCGCTCGGTCGATCTTTTGCCTTGTGATGCGAGCCGAGATCTGAGTTACGAGCGAGCGAGCTTATGCCACCCGCCACTAGGTGGCCCAGCGAGCGTTCAGTTCACGTGGTTATCTTGCCGTGCAAGCATCTCTGCCGTATCGCTGTTGCTTTGTTTTCGCATTTTGTTTATTTTGGAAAATTTCTTAGTTTTAACCATGGGTCCTAAGAAATTGAGTGCCAAGGGCAGTGCTGAGAAGAAGAAAAGGTTGATGTGCTTGGATATAAAACACGTAATCGTCAAAAAACATGAGCGAGGTGTGCGTGTTGTCGACTTGGCGAGGCAGTACGATCGTAGTACTTCTACGATATGTACGATTTTGAAGCAGGAGGAGTCGATAAAGGCTATAACGCCAGCCAAGGGCGTTAAGATTATTTCAAAGCTCCGGACCTCTATCCATGAAGAGATGGAGAAGTTGTTGTTTGTGTGGTTGACGGAGAAGCAGCTCGCAGGAGATACCATGACCGAGAGCATCATCTGTGAGAAGGCACGAGACATTTACGGGGATTTGGTGCAGCAGACGGCAGGAACATCAACGGACGAGGCATCGGAAGTCATTCAAAGCCAGTCGAGGATGGTTTGATAATTTTAAGAAGAGGACCGGCATTCACTCCGTCGTCAGGCATGGTGAGGCAGCAAGCTCGGATGTGAAGGCAGCTGAAGATTTTATTATAACTTTTGCCGAACTGATAGAAGCCGAAGGATACATCCCCCAGCAAATCTTCAACTGTGACGAGACAGGGCTCTTCTGGAAAAAGATGCCGAGGACGACGTATATAACGGCAGAGGAGAAGAGCATGCCATGTTCAGAGTGCCGGCGATAGCTCGCCTTCTCTTTGTGGAAGACACGGTGAGATCCTTAACATCCAACAACAAATGGGACGCAAACGGGGCGCCCAGTTTAGCGGTACACACATTGATGAATCACCCTGCCTGTGAAACACCGACATGACAGGTTATAGCTGGGTCGGGATTCAAACCCAGGCTGGACAGTTTAGAGTCAAGTGTGCGTACCTCCAGTCCAGGCCATCCTGCCAACTTGTATGCTGCATACAGGTGAAATATAAAGCACGAGATATTTTTATATATATATTTCAAAAAAATTGGTGTGGTTTTTGGGGGGCTGGAACGGATTAATAGCATTTCAATTCATTTTAATGGGTAAATTTAATTTGAGAAACGAGCAAATTGAGTTACGAGCTCGGTCACAGAACGAATTAAACTCGTAAGTCAAGGTTTCACTGTATATATATATATATATATATATATATCCATCTATATATATATATATATATCTACATATATATCTATATATATATATATCTACATATATATCTATATATATATATATATCTACATATATATCTATATACATATATATCTATATATATATATATCTACATATATATCTATATATATATATATATATATATATATATATATATATATATATCTATACACAAAGAATTAAGTTAAGCACCCCCCCCCGTTATTTTACAACCTCGCACATTACAAGTTTGTTGTCGTCAAAACAGTGTAATATACCCATGTTATTGCTATATTTTCTGGAGAAGTGATATTATGGTCACATAAAAACATAACAATCATGCCGTTTTCAATATTTTATTCTGAATAATTTAAGGTGAAATTTTTTGGGAATTTTAGGCATATTTTCACCTCAATTTAAGTATGGAGCTATAGGTCCATCACGGACAGTGTGGATGACGTTTATGTTTTCTAACGTACAGTCATTGTTCTGAGAAGACCTCTAGCGATCTTTGCGTCAATAACGTGTGTAGGACCCACGTGATCGGATCACTGACTCAACCCTACGTCTCATAGACCCTGTAAGCCGTCGTATGCGTTGCTGTGGCAGGTTGTTCCATTCCCGATGTAATGCACGTTCGGGACATGTTGGGACGACAAATTGCGAAGATGGTCCCTCCAATAGCCAATCTGGATGAATTGGAACGTGCATTACATCGGGAATGGAACAACCTGCCACAGCAACGCATACGACGGCTTACAGGGTCTATGAGACGTAGGGTTGAGTCAGTGATCCGATCACGTGGGTCCTACACACGTTATTGACGCAAAGATCGCTAGAGGTCTTCTCAGAACAATGACTGTACGTTAGAAAACATAAACGTCATCCACACTGTCCGTGATGGACCTATAGCTCCATACTTAAATTGAGGTGAAAATATGCCTAAAATTCCCAAATAATTTCACCTTAAATTATTCAGAATAAAATATTGAAAACGGCATGATTGTTATGTTTTTATGTGACCATAATATCACTTCTCCAGAAAATATAGCAATAACATGGGTATATTACACTGTTTTGACGACAACAAACTTGTAATGTGCGAGGTTGTAAAAAAACGGGGGGGGTGCTTAACTTAATTCTTTGTGCATATATATCTATATCTATCTATATCTATCTATATCTATCTATATATATATTTTTTTTTTTTTTGTATACAATATCGAGGCTCGTGAAAGAGCGAACATTAATCACATGAACACACAGAAAGACAAACCGACACATAAAACATATAACATAGGGAGCGGTAGACAAGATGGGGAGAGAGGGGGAGAGAGGGGGAAGGACACAAACACAACATTTGAGAGCAGGGACCGAGAGACATGGAGACATCGAGAGATCTGAGAGAGGGCGAGGGCTTTGGGGGGGGGGGGGGGGGCGTGGGAAGGGGGCAGTGGGAGAGGTATAAAACATATGGACACTGCCAGGACTTCCAGGAAAGAAGTTGGAATTTCAAACAAGGTGGATCTGGGGTGAATTAGCGGGGGTAGAAAAGATCAAGGTTTTGGATGGGGGAAGATAAGAGATGGTGGTGAACAGCTGTTTTAAAGACCTGGAGGGAGGAGTGGGATTGAAGGGAGTGAGGGAGTTTGTTCCAGAGGCGGGAGAAAAGAGGAATGAAAGAGTGAAGGTGAGCGGAGAGCCGAGATTTCGGCAGTTTAACCATCAGAGGGTTGCTGGCAGATCTTGTGCGACCTGTAGGAATATTTGGGGGACAGAGCACAGAGAGAGCTGGGGGTGCAAGGCCGGAGAGGAGTCGGTAGAAGACAGAAAGACCACCTACCTGCCTGCGGTGAGTGAGTGAAAGGCCCTCAGAGATAGCTTCATCGCGGGAGATTCCAATAATTCTGAAAGCTTTGGTTTCAACAGCGTGAAGCCGAGCTAGGTGTGAGGCAGGAGCACCGGCCCATAGGGGAGAACAGTATTCCATTGAGCTGCGGATGAAAGCCTTGTATGTGGTGAGGAGCTCAGGTGTGCCAAGGAAGGACTTCGCACGACGGAGGATGCCCAGTCGGCGACTGGCTTTGGAGGCCAGCTTGGAAATGTGGTTTTCCCAAGAAAGATCATGGCAGATAGTGAGACCCAAAATCTTGAGCGACAGAACTTCTTGGAGAGGATTGTTGAGAAAGTAGATGGGAGGGTTGTCCAGTCGATCTTTTCGGAGAGACATAGTAAGAGTGTGAGATTTGTCAGGATTGAAAGACATGTTCCACTTGTTTGACCAGTCTGTGATTTTGTCCAGGTCTTCAGAGAGTGAGGAGGCAGCAGACTGCCGATCTGAGGGAAGAGGAATGGAGCGGCAGAGAGTGGAGTCATCAGCAAAGAGATAGAGAGGATTTTCGAGAGAGTCAGAGAGATCATTGATGAAGACCAGAAAAAGCACGGGGCCCAGAACACTGCCTTGGGGAACTCCAGCCTGAACAGGAAGAGGAGATGAGAGAAACCCATTCAGGGCCACACGTTGACGACGACTAGAGAGGAAGTCCGCCAGCCATGCGTGGAGATTTCCATGGATACCAAAGGAGGAGAGTTTGGTGAGCAGAGCGGGGTGCCAGACCGTGTCGAAGGCACGTGATATGTCGAGGGAGACAGCTCTAATTTCCTGTTTGGCATTGAGGACCTCCATCCATTGTTGAGACAGCAGAAGCAGCATGTCCAGAGTAGAGTGACCTGGTCTGAAACCAAATTGATGATCAGAGATCAAGCCATTGGAGAAGAGGAAAGATTTCATATCAGAAGCAATGATGGATTCCATGACTTTGCTGATAATTGGGAGAAGGCTGATTGGTCTGTAGTTGCTAGGATCTGTTTTTGCACCTTTTTTGTGCAAAGCGGTGATGTTGGCTGATTTCCAAGCAGATGGCAGTTGACCTTGAGCAAAAGAGAGGGTGAAGAGAACAGAGAGAGGGTGAGATAGAGCAGCAGAGCAGGATTTTAGGACCCGTGGGCTGATGCCGTCGGGTCCAGTTGCAGAATCAGAGTCGAGGGTTGACAGAAACTTTTCCACCTTGTCAGGAGGAAAGGACACGGAGTCCAGGAGCAGCAGGGTACGACTGGGTATGGTGGGTACAGAGAGGGATGGGTTTGGGACACAAGATTTAGAGGCAAACACAGAGTTGAGGCATTCAGCTTTTTCACGTGCGGAGTCAGCTGTGTAGCCGTTTGAGGTAAGGGAGGGGATGGAGGGGGAACAAACACCAGAAACGGATTTGACCAGACGCCACCAGGATTTGGAAGAGGGAGACAGATAAGAGAGTTCGGTCTTGAGAACGGAGAGATATTGTTTCCTGGCTCTCCTGAGGGTGGACACACACTTGTTTCGGGCTTTGTGAAAGGAAATGAGATTTCCTTCCGTTGGATTTGCTTTCCAGGAGACGAAGGCAAGTTGTTTCTGGGCAACAGCCTCACCACAAGATTCCGTGTACCATGGACGGGAGGAAGGGTATGACAACTGAAGACGAGATGGGATAAATCTGTGCATGAGAGAGAGCAATTTACTTTGGAAGAATTCCCAGGATGAGTTGATGTCAGAGGTGGTAGAGATGGGAGACCAGTCCAGATGATTGATGGCTGCTTGAAGACCGTGCCAGTTGGCCTGAGTGAAATGCCAGACTCGTCGACGCTGAGCAGGCTCCCTGAGGATGGTCAGAGAGATGTCCACTTCAACAAGGACATGATCAGATGATCCGATCGGAGCAGAAGAAGAGCAGCAGACATTTTCAGGGAAGTTAGTCATAACCAAGTCCAGAAGAGAAGATGTTCCGTTGACTGAGATCCGGGTCGGGAAATTGACAGATTGTGTCAGTCCCAGTGAGTCGCTCACGATATTTATCTATATATATATATATATATATCTATCGATATCTATCTATATCTATCTATATCTATATATATATATATATATCTATCGATATCTATATATATCTATATATATCTATATATCTATCTATATCTGTCTATATATATATATATCTATCTATATGCGCTTCACTTCCGTTGAACTTGGGGCCGACTCAGAATAAGACTTGTTGGTCGAAAGCTTGTCGACAATTAAAGATCGACGTCCTGAAGCTACGTCCGCGTCTTATTTAATCTAACGATATATATATATATATATATATATATATATATATATATATATATATATATATATATATATATATATATATATATATCTCTTTTTTTTTTGGGGGGGAATATTCCATGAACCAAAGGTGTAAGGATACCCCACTAGTATTATACTATTATCTCGATTGCAACCAAATTTTGCGGCTGAAATTTGTAATTAATTAATGTCCTGCCCATACAGTACAGAAACTGTGATTAAATACGACATTATTGTTACTTAAACACAGACCAATATGACTCGTGACAGTGTTGCTCAAAACAAACAAAACAGATCAGTGTTTTATCAAATTTAAGCAGTTACTTTCTCGTGATGTTTACAGGCACATGTTTCTCCTGGATTTATAAACCTCCTTAAAGCATTTGTAACTCTCCTAACGTGGAGAAAGGACTTGGACTAAAAATACACAGGGGTGTATATCAAAAAACAAACGTGATCCACAAAATGGCAGCATTTAAAACCTGAAGATAAGCGATTTCACGGGCCACACAAAAGAATCTCTGTGAAGTGCAAGAGCATAACAATGCATGTGTACTAGTGTGGTCCAACAAAAAAAATTTTTCAAAAAGTTTATGTCTCACCCTATAATATTGTTACACATGATGAGATAATATGTGTGAAATTTCAAGAAGATTGGTTGATATTTAGATGGTGCTATCCTGTTTTGAAGTTTCTCCATATATACACAATACGGTTAAACATATACTATAACGGTGTCATCTGGAGCTTCACAATCTCACAAATTGGCGGCACCACACTCCTAATAAACATGCCACTAATGAGATAAGGGCTACATCATTGAGTCATAAAAATGCCATCTGGTGATAGTTACAAGGTGGTGTAGTGTTACAGCTATCCAACAGTGATAAACTAATTGCCCTCTGGAAGTCAAAAGTGAGCATGTTGAAGTAGTTTGTAGAATTATTCTCAGTGACACTTGTCTTTCTACCATACTATGTTGTTATAGTTTTAATCTCTGGTGGCTGTAGTCTTATAGGTTGTGATATTGAATTTTGAAGTGATTATAATATTCTTGGCTAAATTTGTTGATCAAAATACAGTTCTGCACGTGATTGTTTAACAACATATATGAAGGTAAGCAATTATAATAGTTTAACAAAATAAAGCATGTCATAGTGTTATGTGTATTTTATACTATATTAACAATTTAATACTGCTTACAGTTAAACTTTAAATATTTTATTATTTTGTCATAATATATTTAGAAGAATTTTTTATTAATATCCATAAATAGTCCAAAGTATAATAATTAATATTGGCTACAACCAATTTCAGTACAAAAATCATGTTTTAATTTCAAATTGTGTCAATTCATAACGCATAATATCTGATGAATGTTTGTAAATGTAATGTTTATGTTTGGATAATTTAATAATAGTCATGCTATCTTTTCTGTTTCAGATGTCCAGGTCCATGTGCTCTACAGAGATCTGGCTAATCGGACCACGTTCAGCTGAACTGAAAGGCGCCAAATTACCGTCTAAGCGCGAGATACTTTCCGTCTTGTTCCATCATCATCATCATCATCTTACAAATAAAAAGTCTCGACATGAGAGCGCGACTGTAGTTACGGATGAAATTCTGCCCTTCTGGCAAAAAGCAAGAATTCCCCACAGACAGCGTTATCATGTAATACGGGCAATAGAACAAATTGTCGAACAATGGAAAAAATTGAAGAATAAAGAAAACAAGGCGAAGCGCTCAGCGAAACTCGTAGAGAAAGAGACACAATTTGCGGATAGTCTGGATAATCTGTTCGATATTGCCCACCAGGATGCCTTGAAGATGATGACAATAGAAGAGGATATACAGTTTCTCTTGGCGCAACATGAAACAGGACGGCGAGGCTGCATGGGTTCAGTTGACGCGACATTAACAAGAAAAGAAGAACAAACAGCTAAACGCAAATCTGCCGCAAAATCACTCTTCACTAAAGAAAGTATGCGAAAGCAAGAAGATAGTCAGAGTTCGATCTTGCAAGATTCCCAAAGCAGCGAGGAGGACAACACGAACACATGTACCAGTACGACGTATGAAATAACTGAATCCGAGCGGAAGAGACGTAAAACTATTTTAAGTCCGGATCTAGCTACCGTATTTGATCGTACAAAAGTCAGTGACCGTAGTGCAACGTATATTGTGGCTACAGCAGTTAAAAGTCTAGGCGAAAATTTGGAAGATGTAGTATGCAGTCGCTCAACGATTCGTCGCAAAAGAATTGAATTCAGGAAAAATGTCACGAGCAGGTTGAAAGATGACTTTGCGCCATCTGTGCCATTGGTCGTTCATTGGGATGGGAAAATGTTATGCGACATTACTGGAAAAGAAACCGTAGACCGTCTTCCGATACTTGTAAGCGGTGCAGACGTCAATCAACTATTGGCTGTACCTAAACTCGGAGCAGGCACAGGCGAAGTAATGGCTACAACAGTGAAGGAAACAATAGATGACTGGGGTATATCGGATAGATACTACCAGTTCCAACACAGGATGTCGTTTGGGCGCGTGCATATTGCTTGAACAGAAATTGGGCAAAGATTTGTTGTATTTGGCCTGCCGTCATCATATTCACGAGATAGTTCTCGAGGCGATATTTTCATGCGCGATGGGTCCCTCGACTGGTCCGGACATTCTACTCTTCAAGCGTTTTCAAACGAAATGGTCATTCATTGCTAAAGATGATGTACAATGTGCGACAACTGACGAGGCTTTAAAGCATGTGACAGACGTAGCAGATGCCACAATAACCTTCGCCAATTAACAATTGTTAATACAGCAACATCGTGACGACTACAGAGAGCTCCTTGAGGTGACCATCATATTCTTGGGTGGAGTTCCTCTTCGTGGCATCAAAATCATGGCTCCTGGTGCCCTTCATCGTGCCAGGTGGATGGCGAAAGCCATCTATGCACTCAAAGTTTGGATGTACCGAAAACAGTTCACGTTGACTAAAAGGGAGGATGTCGCTTTGCGCAATATCTGTGTGTTTGTTGTGAGAGTGTACGTGAAAGCTTGGTTTGTCGCCCCATCGCCGATTCTTGCACCATCTCAGGATCTCGCATTTCTCAAACAACTCGATCAGTACAAGGATATTAATTCAGAGATGGCGAAGGCCGCAGTGAACAAGATGTTGCGTCATTTGTGGTACCTGGGAGAGGAGCTTATCGCGTTGGCATTCTTTGATAATTCTGTGTCATCAGACACTAAACGAAAGATGGTGACTGCAATAAAGACATGTGACGAAGGAGTAGAGCCTAGTAAAAAAGCTGTAATTGACCACAAAGTAATTGCAGACAAAAGTTTGGAAGATTTTGTTACATCAAATACAAACCGATTTTTTAAGGCTCTGAATTTGTCTTCATCATTTTTGGAGATAGACCCAGATAACTGGGAGACCAATGACGCGTATCAAAGAGCGAGAGCAATTGTGAGTGAAATGAAGGTTGTAAATGACATTGCCGAGCGCGGAGTGGCGTTGATCACGGAATACAACAAATTACACACATGTGACGAAGAACAAAAACAGTATCTTTTGCGCGTCGTCGCCGATCACCGTCACCGATATCCAGACTGTAGTAGAAAGGCCCTCGTGCAATAATTCCTGTATGTATGTACTATGTATATTAGTTTACATCATGTACATGTAGTTTATTTACTGTCTTCTAAAGTTGTTATTGAATGTCAAATTTAGTCTCTGAATTTTAAACACAAGTATACAAAGTCGCACATTATACTTACAGTAATACTGACATGCAAGTAGTGATGCTTGAATTAAAGCGGTTTTGTCTTAAATATGACGTATTGTGTATAGACCAGTTAGTATAATTCGTAATACAGACACATGAGTTTATAGAGTATTATTAAACTGTATTTTTCCTGCAATATACCATGGCATAACACTAAATTGAAACGTTTTTTTATATTTTTTACTGTACCGTATCATATCATATCTGTATCATATCCCCTCGACACGTTAAAATAGCGCCAAACGACAAAACTTTGAACCCCGGTAGCAACCTCTAAATATCAACCAATCTTTATGAAAATTCACATATGTCATTTTCTCATCACTGGTAACAATATTTTAGGGTGAGACATTAACATTTACAAAAAAAATTATTTTGGACCACCCTAATGTGTACCGTTGTCCTCGAGTTGAAGATCAATTTATTTTTCTGAGAGCACACAGATGCAGCACCTCTCCTTGGCACAGAACGCATCACCACTCCAGAAGCAGAACTTCCTGGTGCAAACTGTAGGTGGAAAGCAGAGCAAGATTGCAAAACTACAACCAACCCTCAAACTCTTGAAGATCAATACAAACGGCCACGATAGACCTTTACAAGAAGATGGTAGTTGGTAGTCTCATTAAAGGCCAAGTAATGAAGGAAGAAGGGAAGAAGAAGAAGAAAAAAAGAAAAAAAAAAAAAAAAGCATCACCCTGCCCATGGATGCATTTGTGTAAATGACGATGGTGAACACCTTAATGTATTATTCTAAATCTTACTTCACTCGCTGGACACAACACCAAGAAAAGGAAGAGCCATTGAGGAAACAAGAAAGAGCAATCAGAGATTGCAGACCCCCACCAGGACATGGTTGTGAGGTGTATTTTGTGGGGTGTTTTTGAACATTTTCATTATTTTGTACAACTCCAATTTCATCAGATAAGAGAAACACATTGCGTCCTCTTTACAAAACTGAATTCAATGTTTTATTATGAATATATATTTTTCATGAGGCTTTTAATGAGGCTATAAATATATATATTTTTAAATCCTCAGGGTATTTTGGGTCCTCTGGGTCTTTTGGGTCATTGGGGTGTTTCTACTTTTGAGTCCTCAAGGTCTTTTGGGTCCTCTGGTTCTTCATGGTATTTAAGGATCTTCAGGATATGTTGGGGTCTTGGTGGACTCAAGAGTCTTGAGGGGTCTTAACGGTTCTTCAAAGGTACAATTGGTCGCAGTCCAAAGTGTCGAAAGGTCCATTCCATAGTTCATAATTAATAAATGTATGTAATTAATAGACAGGATGCCACTGACTTAAAACAGTACATAATTAACAGACATATTGAAAACTCATATGGCTGGAGAAGATAATACAGTAGTTTCTTCTTCTTCAAATAATAACTTCTGGCTGCCAGAGTAAGCCCAATCATATTGAAATGTAAACACATGTTCCACTTTACGACTACTATATTACTTTGAAGTTTCACATAGTTCAATGAAGCGGTTCAAGAGATATAACTTTTAAGATTTTTATTGAATCCAATATGGCCACCAAAACCATGTGACGAATTAATTATTCAAGGACACCATGGTATCCCCAAGGCATGGGGAACATGTGTGCGAAGTTTCCGTTCAATCTGTTCAATCTGTTTCTGTTCAATCTGTTCATGGGGAACATGTGTGCCTGAATCTAGGCTACCTAGAGTGCAATTTCCTCCCGATCAGACCAACTACAGTCGAGTTGTTGAGAAAAAAACGTTTAAATGTCTATTATTAGGTAATGACCTTAAAATTACGTCAAACCCGCAAACTTTCTATTCACATTATTGATGTAAAATTTCATTCCGACAATCCCAACCGGATCCAAGATACTGCTCGGAAATTTCGGAAATCGGGAGAGCAGGAAGTAGAAAAAAAATAAAATCTAAATGATGGTTTAGTACTACTATGGGTCGAAGAAACTGGGTCACCATAAAAAATTGTGGGTAGAGGGGAGGGAGGGCAATTGCAGAAAAACAACAACAGTAAATCTTAACAAATTTAGAGACGAGGCAAAATCATTACCCTCCTTAAACCAAAGATCCCACTAAAGCAGCCTCCAACAGACCTATCGCATTACTTTGCACACCCTCCAAAGTTACAGAACCCCTTCTACTTACACTCAAACCTTCACATCCCTCTGACACACCCAACACAGATTCAGACCAAACCACTCCACCACCACACTCATCACACTAAACACCTTTGAAGGCTCAAACAACAGAAAACCACCAAAATGCACTATTCTCACGACAGTAGGCATCAGCAAAGTGTTTCACACACTCCCAAAGCTCTTCAAAAACAAAATACTCAACACAAATATGCACAACAACACCAAGCGCTGGCTAGCCAACTGCCTATCATGCAGACAACAACAACAACGGCATTTTAAGGCCACTTTCCCTGCTAGAGCGGGGGTTAGCCTTGCAGGCCCCATGACAATCTTCTCCATTTTGCCCTATTTTCTGCATCTCCCCTCGTTAACCCCCTTGCCCACATTTCTTCTTCCACCCCTTTTAGCCAAGCTTTTCTCGGTCTTCCCCGTCCTCTACTTCCTTCTACATTCATTTCCATCACTCTTCTCAACCAGTCATTTTCATCCTTCCTCAACACATGACCAAACCATCCCAACCTGTTCCTCTTCACAGCATCCATCACAGGCTCTATTCCCATCATCTTTCGCAATTCATCATTTGTCTTCCTCTCTCTCTCTCAACGATACTCCGCACATCCACCGAAGCATTTCAACTCTTTCCAGCCTTCGTTGCTGCTCTACGTTCATTACCCATGTCTCGCTCCCATAAATCACAACACTTCTCACACATGCAGCATACACCTTTCCCTTCAGCTTCAACGACACTCCCCTCATCATCAGCACGCCACTCGGTTCCCGAAACTTCTTCCTTGCACGTCTCACTCCAGCAACCGTTGCCGAGTCTGATCCACCTTCTCCATTCAACATGTCAGTAATTTTTGTAATAACATAACAAAGTAATAACATGTCTCAGACAGTTATTCATAATTTTTACCATACAAACCTGGCTGACAATCAACAGACTAAAAGTGGCCCCAACAAAATCAAGTCACTCTTCTAACAAATTACACCAAGGAACATAGATAGCACCGCAACACACATCACACTGAACATTGCTTTTCCATATACACCAAACAAAAATACTTGGCATCATTTTTAACAAATCCACGTCATTCTCAAATCACATCACAAACATTTAAAAAGAAAAAAAGAAAAACCCAAAAAAACCATGTGCAACCAGGCTGAACACACTTGGGGCACTCACAGGCACCGACTTCAGACACCCCAAAGAAACGTCACCAACATACAAACAGTACATTAGATCAGTCATCAACTATGCCAGCTCATCTTGGGCCTCCAGCCTATGAAACACACATCTGAACACCCTGCAGACCAGCCCTTCACATCATCACATGTTGCACATTAACAACACCTATTGAGCACATACACACAGAAGTAAAAATGCTAAACATCAAAGACCTCTCAGACATGAGAGATGCACAGTTCCTTGCAACAGCAAATGCCAGCCCCAATCACCCATGCCACTACATGTACAACCACCCACAGGCCTCTACACACATTAAAACTACACCACAAAGACAACACAGTGACATCCTTCATAACATCCCCCCACAAAACAACGGAAACTACAAAACAAAACCACACCCACATCACCATCACCATCACCATCACCATCACCACCATCACCACCACCACAATAAACAATCTGGACCCAAACTATCTTGGGCACAACATCCCCACCCATCAATGACAGAGAGAAACGTACTACTCCCCAGGTCTGATTGTGTTCATCTTTCATGCCTTCGTTGGGGATACCACCCACAACTTTTACACTTCATAGACTCGAAGACACCTGCAACCACTGCCAGGCCGCTCCCCACACAATAAAACATCATGAAAACGATCATTCATTCATATTATTATTAGTTTAGCTAAAAAAGGAGTTTTTGTTGTCAATTCATCACAGACTGAAAAAAAGGTCAGTCACTAATCATACATCAATCAGGTGCACAACTTCAGTGCAGGTATGCTATTATGATGCAAAAACATCTTGGAAGGCCAAGCGGTCTTTGAGATTCCACATTGGGAGAATTGAGCAATGACAAAAACTGTGCCTTTTATCAGACTGCCATTTCACCTTGACCTTAACTCAGAGGGGCATGATGTAAATTAATCGCAAATGTGCCTGAATCTAGGCTATCTAGAGTGCAATTTCGTCCCGATCAGACCAACTAGTCGAGTTGTTGAGAAAAACGTTAAAATGTCTATTATTAGGTAATGACCTTAAAATTACGTCAACTCCGCTGCGCGGTCCTGGCTTCACGTAGGCAAAAGCTCAACATCTTGGATGTCAGGGATCTTTGGATTGCTCCCCTGTGAGATAGATCGGCTATCTTCGTGCTGCTGGTCTTTTCAACCAGCACTTACCGGGGCAAAACAACAACAGAAAGCCTTCCCTATATGGCAAATGACATAAGGAGAGTCTTAATAAAAACCCCAATATATACATTGGGGGTGGGAGGTGGGTTATATTGGAGAATGGCAGCAGAGCATGGTAAATTAGAATCGGAAGTTGTTTTGCCTTCAGATTTTGCTTTCTTCAAAATTACAATCAATTAATCAGCTTGACCAGTGCAACCGTTAGAAAGGCCAACAATTTCTATCATTACCTTGCGTTCAAAGTTAACGATGCAACAAACGACTTAACAGCTTAGGGTAACCAGTTTGCAGAAATTAAACTGTTGTTTTGCCACACTATTTTAAATGAGTGATACAATGTGCAAGCTGGAACTACTGTATCAATTTTAAAACAGAGGGACACTGCTCATTGCTTTGTGCCAAAATAAAACACCACAGCAACTATACCTTTTCCCTTGTTTTTGGAGCATCCATTTTGGAGCAAAGGAAGATAGGTGGTTCCTGCACGACATGAAACACCTTGAAGGGTGGTTGCCTGCAAGCCCGTTCACTCTCCAGCTTGCACAGCCTCTTCTCTTCCTTGTAACGCTTGAGTCGCTCCATCCGAGACGTCTTCACGTTGGGGCCTGGGGAAGGATGGCCCAGTCAAAGAAAAACAATATATAAATATACACACATGTATACAGTATATAAAATTAAGAAAACTAAATACCCATATGCAACATGTCAAGTTAAAAATTAAATCCTATGCCAATATTACCTTGACGGGGAACCAAACACAAAAAAAATTCTGAAAACCATTTAAAATCATGAACCACAATCTAATTTGAAGGGAAATATTTTTGAAAAATCTTTGCCAATTGCCATGTGGAAAAAAGCCCTAAAATGTAGATTTTCAATTTTGCCAGTGACGTCACACAACAAACACCTTGATCCAAATGGTGATTTACATAGAGAACCATGCATGTTGAACTCTGATTCCGATACTGATTCCATCATTATTGGCACTCTAAAGGTTCTCAGTATGTTGATACTGCTTAGTGGGATTTTGAAAAAACTATCAGAATCAAAGTTAAAGATGGAAACACTGAGGAATTGGGGATCCATATCGTTTTGAGCCTTGTGGCATGTGAGCAATTCAGACGAACATGGTGTTTGTGAAGAGGAAGATGGCTGCGTTATGTTCGTAGTGCAGATGTAAATGCCGGTCTATGTTCAGATTTATAGGTTTTGTTTTTCCAATCAATTGACAGTTTATCAGGGGATTTGTACCAATTGATTAATCAGTTATATTACTCCAGAATAAATACAGCACGGATAGGATAAGGAACCGACTCGGAACGCACACGGCCTTGGAACGCACACGGCATGAATCAGCATGTACACCGCCCAGACAACGCCAACCAAACGGGCGACAAAAGCTTTGTCCCACCTTCGCAGGCTGACCCGTGTGTGTCCTGTATGTTACATGATCGTCCAGATTCATACTTTCCGGGGATGCCATTTGTGTCTGTGGTTGTACAGTGTTGATGTCCCACACCCCAGTGGAGGGGGGGAGTGGTGCTATGGCCTATGGGCATGGAAGTGCGGGGTGGTCGTGCGTATTGTTCGCCATATA